>NC_134706.1:116145528-116470028 GCF_043290135.1 Rhipicephalus microplus
GCACAAAACAAACTACACTATATTAAGCCACCCCTTGGTCATTGGCTGCCCGTATCGTAATCGCGTCATACAGAGGTAATACTAACGAGACTCAGGATGGGACACACATACACGACACACACATATCTTTTGACCAGTGGCAATCCACGATTGTGTGACAGACGTGGCGAAGCATTAACAGTCCTTCACATGTTAATACAGTGCAAACACTTAGAAACTCTAAGAAAACAACACTTTCCATTACCCTACCGACAATATATACCTTTACACCCTTCAATGTTCATTGGTAGGGAACCGCTTTTTAGTCATAAATCATTTTTAGCGTTTTTAAAAGAAATTCATAATTTTCATATCATGTACTCGGGCATTCCGTAGCACGACCTCTCCGAAAAGGTTTTTGCTGTGGTGGCTACACAGGAAAGCACTTGCCTCACGGCCCTTGGACGCAAGGGTATGAACGAGTGAGGTACTTGTGCTAATGCCATACATGTCCACCATCGTTTTTCATTATCACCAACTTTTGTCACCTATTCACACCACACACACCTTTCACGGCATGGTCATGATTTTATTACTTGTATGTTTTTACCCGCCTTACTGCGAGGAATTTAATGGCCCTTATACAGCCGCTAATCACAATCATTGTCCACATTCTTTGTCCCATGAACTGGTGCTCTTTGGCCATCAAATGGCCCTTGCGCCAAAAAACACCATATATCATCATCATCAGTTGTCCAAGTTTGAGAGGTGGCTGTTAGAGTTAATTGTCGAGTCAAACTGACTCCATGAGCGTTGCCACTGTAGAAGCTCACCATTGAACTTTTCTACTTCTAATTTAGGTCGCTTTACAGTGGGGGTCATTTGCGGCATGTTATGGCTTGATTCTCTATGATCTGCGGAAGATGAGGTGCGATCAAGTGAAGTGGTCACTGATGCAGCGTTCGTGCAGCTAAGCTCGCGTAGCATGGCAGTACTTTGGTGTTTGCTACGCTTATTCTTCCTTTGTAGTTCTCGGAGCATGCAATTTCCTTTTTTAATGCACCATTTTCCATACCTCTCTCAGTTTCCTGATTTACTTGTTTGAGTGAATCTTCTTTAAGAGTGAGAGGGTTGATCTTTTCTTCAAGCTCACCCTGTGATGCGTCGTCCTCTATGACGGCGATGTCGTTGAGAAGTTTTGTAGTCGACGTTCGGACCACGGCACTTTTGCGCATGATTCTGTCGAAGTCCATCTTGAGTGGGTCTCAAGTTCCGGGTTTTGACCCAAAAAAAACGTTGTAGTGGAATAGCAGGGATGCACAAAACTTTCTTTAAAGGACGAAGACAAGAAGTCAAGACGTCTTTTTCAACACGAATGCATCACGAAGACTGGTTTCCTTTAAAGTATGTACACCACTCTCGTAGCGAGGGTAAAAAACATGCACAGAAACACAAGTATACAGTCAAACACAAGTCAAAGAGTTTTCTTTGCACCTCGTACATGCAACGTTTTTCAGCAACTCAGGTAGCTTGCACAGTCGGTCCTTGTGGCTTTAAGCTTTTCTTCCACGGCAGTCGTGTAGCTCATCAAGGCTCTCTTACATCGAGAACAGGCTCCCCTGGACCACTTGCCTTTTTTAAAGAGTGCCGCTGCTGGCCGGAAACACATCTTCTCCAAGTTGCCCCTTTTGTGCCTTTTCTCCGAGGGTCGCTCACGAGTCGATCAATTATTTCCTGAAAAGCGGCGGTTTCGTTTTCATTTTGCGACAAATACAACTTCCTCTAGTCCGTCATGGTGCGTCAGTCACTTAAGCTACTGTGCTGCTCACTCGAAGGTCACGCGTTCGATTCCGGTTGCGGTGGTCGCAACACGGCGGCGGAGAAATATATAATGTGCATTGTCGGTCTAAGTTAAAGTTTCAGTCCGGAGCCCTCTAATTCTGTTGTGGTTTGGGAAGTAAAACCCCAGATCATATCAATAAGTCCTCTATACATGCGCAGATTTCCACTAGATTACTTTAGACTTGTCAGAACAAGCCCAGTTCTTTAAGTGAGCCCCTAGGTGTCCACAAGATGCCATTGTGTTTAACGAGGTAGTATGTTGCTTTGTCTGCTCATTAAGGCATCGACCAGTTTGGCGGATAGAGGCGTGGGCACTGGATAGGGAAATACGGTAAGCGACAGCTTGTTTACATGGCTCGTGCATTTACTTCTTGGTTTGGTTGGCCTCCACATTGTGTATGTGGCCTGACAACTTGTTTAAATAGCCCGTAATAAAACTACCATACGATGCTGTCTTCATACTTCATGAAATACGCGCCATGTGAACAAGCTGTCGTGTATGGTGAATGCCAAAGTAGAGCTCAACCAACTGGCTTGGCCAGGTGAGTTGGGCGGGTTGGGAGTTTCAACTTCCTTTCCTCTCCTAAAAAAAACCTCTTAAGATTTACATGCGTAATATACACGACCAAATACAAACGTACGCACCTACATACTTGAAGGGTGTTGAACCCCCTAACTAAGTGCTGTAAGCATCTGCTTCTCGTCCTGTAGTTTGCACTTGTTCAAATATTACGGATTGCCCCCTCCTCGAATAAAAAACGCCTGGGTATGACCTTCGCCCAAGAACCACAACACAAAAAAATATGCAGTGGGTTTTCTCTGTTTTTGGTTGGGGAAACTGAACACTTACATTCAGCCACAGTAGACTTTAAACAGGTGTGCATTAGCGGTTGTTTACTGTGAAAATATTAACACAGACCATCGTCAATCATTTTTTTTCATGTGTTTTTATCGCGAATCGAATGTTCTTTCAACCAGAAAAATATTTTATTTATGCTCGAAATGATGAGTATCCACTCACTCCTACCGAAATCTTTTACATATGCAGACACAAGTACACGCTTGCCTCGTCTTCTTTCTCTAGACGCACCGAAAGACGCTCCTGGCGAATTTCCGAGTGTACGATTACGTATATGCATGCCCTCAACCAGCCCAGATAAGTTTTTTCTATGTTCTACTGTTACGAATCAGCTAAGGCTTCTGCGGACCCTATAGCAACAATTCTGCTACGCCGGTGTCACGTGAAATAGCACGAGCTCTTTTTCAAGGGCAGCATAAGATGCTCCAAAACTGTAGGTGAAAATTGACTGAAAATAAGCATCATTTCAAGTAAGCGTGTTTGACGCATAGATTTTTCCCGTCCTAGCTTATCTAACCTTTTTATGCCTGCGTTCTCCAAACACCAGAACAGGCAGATGGCCGAGGACATCGTGGAAATCGACATAGAGGCCAATGAAGCAGACAGGTACCTAAGTGGCCACCAGGTAGATGGCCGTAATCTCTATCCGGCGATGGGCTACTTGGTGCTAGTGTGGAAATCAGTGGCCAAGCGCATGGGAATGCCGATCGATCAAGTTCCAGTGGTTTTCGAAGATGTTTCTTTCCGTCAGGCCTCTTTACTGCCGAAAAATGGTAAGGACAAATTTACGTACCTATGGTGTGTGTACTTGTCTTTATGAGACGCTTGTTTTAATGTTCGAAGCTCTAACTTGAAGCATTCATAGTCATAGCATTGTTTTGGATAGGTGTAGACAGTAAGCTTCATTTGCATATATTGGCGGTATCATCATCCTTACCAACTGCACGTAAAGACCCTGACACCACGACTAAACGCACCAAAGTAGCAGCTACAGGTTATGCCTCTGAAAAGGTAAATAACCCTTTTACACTGACACCGTAGTTATCAACACGTAAACTTCCCGCAATGAGCTGCGACGCGAGTCTTGCCTTGCAAGTGTGCACTACTGTAAAGTGCTTTCTACTGTGAAGTGCTTTGACTGCACAGCACTTTAAAGGGCCCCTAAACCCCCTCCGATATTTTCCCAAACATTTTAAGTAAACAAGTGCATCGCGTGCAGAATGCCGTCGCGATCAACGATGCAACACGCAGCAGCGCTACAGGTAGCGGGGGCGCCACAATTCCGAAAAAACAATAGCTTCTACTTTCCAGTCCCCGTCATTCCCGCCACTGACATGTGTGGCATCACCAGTGAAACTCGATTATGTTACCACTTTCGATGCTTGACATTACCCGAACGACAACCGACGACTTCCAGTCCCTCTGCAAACAGCTGTTCACGCACACCTTGTTGTTTTTGGTCGTGTTGTCGCTTGCGAATCGGCATCTGCGGCCCGTGACGCAACGCAGAGTCTACACCGGCACGATTCGTAGGGCCACGGGTCGGCACGACAGCAACAATGGTTAGTCAACGATCAGTGCACCCAGATGACACATGCAACACAGTTGACGGCGAGCTGGGTCGTTGGAGTGGCGGATCGCCGCAAACGAAAGTAGACGCTGTCTCCGATAGCGCGTCAGCGGTGACGTATGTCATGCGAGAGGGGGAGGGGCACTCAGACGACTTAGCGAGGAGGGGTCAAGCGGTTTTGAAAAAGGGTAGCGTAAAAAAGAGGGAAAGAAGCGATCATCGCGTTTTGATCATCAGACGCACGTAACTCCGCTATTACTGCACCGTTTCGAAAAATTCTCACGGCTACGTGTTCGTTGCAAGCTCGAGCTAACTTCCTCACCTCCACTAAATTTCGACCGCTGGGTGCTTCAGGGGCTCTTTAAAGAGCCACATGTGTGATATATTCCTAAACTTTACGTACGAAGTTCGCGTTCTATGTTAAGTGGTTGAACCGGGCCAGAACAAAACCAGTAATGCTGAAAATGAGTTAGAAAGGTCGGATTATATCTAAAATAACATATTTAACAGAAATAACCAATAATCTTTGACAATATTTAACTTAAAATTTCTAACAACGCTCGAGAAACATGCGACGCACTTCCACGCAGCGCTAGAGAATGGCACCGTCTCGCCAACTGCATGATGACTTCTCCCACTGGCGCTGCCTCTGAAGGGAAAGCAACCTCTGCCAGTACTGTGCGAAGGTGGCCGACACTTACCACATAGTATGGGCGTGCCAGCTCAATTCATATTTACAACCGAACACCACTCAAGCCCGAGAAGACTGGCAGGCAGCGCTGGTCGGCTGTCAGGACCTTCCAGCCCTACAAACCATAGTCTGGCGTGCCAGCATAGTGGACACGACCAATGGGGTCTCTGACTAGGGACTCAACCATATGCTTTAAAGGCGCTGATCCACGAAGGGCTGCTTTTTCTTGCAACATCTCTGTTAGCCGATAGTTGTCGCGCGAGAACAGAACGACGTTAAAGAGACAAGAAGGACACGAGCACATGATCGTCGTTCGAACTGTCATCATGTCATACCAACTAGCCCAAACTGTCACACCTCTCTGTTAGCTTCAAAGCCACCATCTTTCGGAACTCGCTGCAGCAGACCTGTAATCCTACTATGTAAAAAATCAATGAAGTGCCGTAAAAAGTACCATCCTAATTAGTTCTGCAGAAACGCGCAAGCTGGCAGAAGCGTTAACAACAAAAAATAGACAACCACCCGTTTGTAGAACAAAACCGAAACGAAATTCATGCGGATTTCTAAGAAATAAAGGCTTCTCAGTCGCTTAAATGTGCGTCTTGGTTGCAGGTTTAAAGCAGAGACCAACCACTATCTGGGGCGGTCGCCCTACAAATTAAGCTCTACCATTTTTCCCTTTCCTAAGCCTTGCACGGCCTTGCGTTTTTCCCCGAAACTCATTTGCAACTTGTATGTGTGGGCCTCGAATTGGTCATGAAGTCGCCCTCGCACTGCCAATCGCTAGTTTCCTGGTTAGCTTAATTGTAGGCGCTAGTCTCCGGTTCGATCCCCGGACCAGAACAAATTTTCTCAGCAACTAAGAGGCTTTTCTCTCTGAGAAATTCGTATGGAATGCTTTGTGGCGTCATTCTACATACGGGTGGTTGTCTGTTTCTCCTTTCTTAAAAAGTACCATGTTCGCCGCACCCCTAGTTTGCGAATCCACTTAGCAAGGTTAAATTCTTGTCGAAAAACGGTGCACGCTTACCTAAAACATTGACGTCATTGGCGGTTTTGAAGCGGAGCCGTGGGAAGTCTACAAACGGAGATCGCTGCGTGCACGGGCTACGCACGTCTTCACTTTTCACATTAGAGCTGCATTTAGTGCAATATTTATGTGGACACCAATAGCTACGCATCAACAATATGTCTTTTCGGGCTGCTTCTCCCTACGTTACATTTCATATGACCGTTGATTTAAGGAGGACGTGTTACTATCATAGGTACGCATTTCGGCTGATTGGTTCACATTTGCGACTTAGAAACAGCGCTGCAAAGACCCATTCCTGTCTCTCAAAAGAGTTGACTGTTGGGCGAGTTGGCGCTTTGACAGAGAAACCATCGTGAGAGCGCTATAAAAACCCTACACACAAAACGAGGCAAAGAGGTGACTCACAAAATAGGCAAGACACACAAAAAGAGACGAGGTCAGGTGCATTGCGCCTGTTCTCGTCCATCTCTTCTTGTGTGTCGTGTTTTTATAGCGCTCTCACGATGACTCCTGTCCCATTGATCGCCTCATTGCCTCTTCGCAGGCTCTCTATAGTTTTCTTTTGTGACTTTGGGATAGTAGTGAAGTATATATATGCTGACTGAATATTCAATTAATGTGTAGAGTTTTAGGTCCCAAAAAGAACGTATATGTAGAAGATACACTATAGTGGAAGGCTCCATAAATTTTGGTGATCTGAGGTTCTTTAACGCGCACTGGAATCGCACCAATACATGGGCTTCCACCTTATCGCCTCCATTTGAATGTGACCGCTGCGGCCGGAATCAAATGCTCGATCTTCAGGTGACCGACAAAAATTAAAACATTAGGTTTTCAGTAAGCGCCATGTTCTCGTGTCCTTTCTTGTTCCGTCCTTCTAGCCCTGTTTGTTTTTCCTCCGTAGTAGTGTCATAATTAATACGAACAGCAGGTTCGTAAATACACACAGTGTATCGAAGTATGGGAAGGTTAGGCTTCGATAAGTGTTCACGACATCCTAAGCGAGGTCTCGTAACACTCTTGTGTACAGGATGTGTTCGCTTCCTCGTGAACGTCCTGCGGTTGACTGGTGAGTTTGAAGTCGCTACTGCCGGTGCAGCGGTGGCTACCGGTCGTGTGCGCGTGATCGAGGAAGGCGAGAGGCTGCTTGTCATCGACCCACCGTGTGTGCCAGGTGACTCTGTTGACTACGAACTGCCGGCACAGGACGTCTACAAAGAACTCAGGCTGCGTGGCTACGGGTATCATGGAGCCTTTCAAGGAATTCTTAAGGCAGACATAGACAGTAAGAAAACCAATTTTTTGCACACATGAACACGTCGAATTTCCTCTACAGTCTTGATGGTGAATGCTGTATTTTCGCAGGAAGCCTTGTTGCCTGTAGTGCAAGTTTTTGATGCCGTAGAGCTGTGTTGTGATGACCCTCAGTCCACAACAAAACGAAATATTTAAATTCTTTTAGAAGAGTTAACGCCTTTATTTAGAAAAAAACTATGTTAACGTGTTCTGAAACTAGAACTTTCATTTATGCAGAACTCTAACCCCTTGACGAGGAGGAGGAAAAAACCTTTATTGATACTGGCTATGCCAGATAGCCCTTATCCCCACCGAGCTGGTTGACATCCCTAGTCCGGGACGTCATTAGTCGAGGCGGCCACCCGAGCCCGCTGGACTAGAGCTCGCTGTTCCTCTAGTGTGGAGCTATGGAGTAGGGTCGTCTCCCAGTCCTTTTTGGTGGGGTTGGGAAAACAGTGCCGTGAACGTCTGTATTCTGATACTGTGATCTTTACAATGCGAAAACACCGTATCCACAAATCACACAAAAGATAGGCACGTACAAGAAGTTAAATGAATTTTGGCGACATCAAGTTAAGCTAAGCAAAAAGATAATCAGCACTCACCCATTTCTCGCACTACTAGACGTACAATCGACGTAATATGAAACCTGAGGAATGCAAAGCTTTCAAAGTGGTACAGTGTACACCCTGCTTCCATTACCATTAACGGGCGCGCACACCTGTTTCAGTGGCCCTGCGCATTTGTGCGTACCTGTCTATGATGATAAATGAATAAGCGTTGCTCGAGTTTCATTTGACGTCGGTAGTAGATTGCATACACCTGCAAATTTTAGTATACTTATGCAGCTGAACAGGTTGGCTACGTATCTGCATGTCACACCGCACTCTCGTCGAAAGACGATAGTCTTCCGTCTGGAGAGAGTGAACAAAACGTTTATTTGATGTTCTGTGCAAGAAAATCAGTGAATGGTAATCTGGCGGCGCTGCGTTAGAGTGCCTCCATCCAGCCTGCAGCGGAGGCGAACAAGCGCATTAAGTCACGTCACACGTGAGACATGAGCGCTGTCTGGCAGTTATCCTGGAAAACGGGGCGCGCACCGTGCGCGCCCGTCTCTGAGGCAATAAGGTGTCTAACGCAAGGCGCCGGGTAGGTGCCACCATCGTGCCGTCTTAGCAAAGCATTGGAAACACTTGCTGTTTCGTGCAAGCGTTGCATGGTCAGCGCAGCGTTATGAAGCCTACGATCCTTTAAAGTACTCATGTATGTCTTTTCTAGTACAGCTACACATACATAAAATTGACGTATTGTTATGGTGCTTAAGACATGCCCAATTACTGTTTTCAATTGACAATCTCACAAGTATGAACGCCGAACCTTGAGCAATATTGGTGGGCACTGCGGATGGGGTCGGTCGTTTGGAGTATTGTTTGGTCTCTTTGGTGCCGTTTCGGGTACCGTTGGGGGAGACAAACATACAAATGGACAAACATACAGACAGACAGGCAGACCAAAATTTGTGCGCCGAAGGTCTCCAAGAAAAACTATCGTCTTTTAAACAATCGACGAACCTTCTAGAAGGAACTTTAAAATTCTCGGTAAATATTGCAATTGCAAGTTTCGAAACACCTCTGTAGGTTAGCCATTAAGGTTCTTGTGCATTCGCTGATAGTTTTAGCACGTTTTTGCTTCGGTGAAACTGCCATTGATTGATTGATTGATTGATTGATTGATTGATTGATTGATTGATTGATTGATTGATTGATTGATTGATTGATTGATTGATTGATTAATTGATTGATTGATTGATCGGTATGCGAAGTTTAACGTGCCAAAACCACCATATGATTATGAGAGACGTCGTAGTGGAGGGCTCCAGAAATTTCGACCACCTGGGGTTCTTTAACGTGCACCCAAATCTGAGCACACGGGCCTACAACATTTCCGCCTCCATCGGAAATGCAGCCGCCACAGCCGGGATCCCATTTCGCGACCTGCGGGTCAGTAGCCGAGTATACCTTACAGTTTGACCGCGGTGGGGCTTGGTCAAACTGTCAACACAGCTTTTGATACCTCAAACCTTCACAACTCTCGACACAAATTAGAAACACGGAATGCATTTCACCCCGACTGATGCGGTCCCCAGAGATCCGTATTTGGGCGTACATCTAGGCCATGCATGAACTCTAATCATGTTATCCCCTAAATTAGGTTTAACGAGCCCATTTGAAGCACCTCGAAAGTCAGTACGCATTTCCTGCATGGGTATTCAGAAATCTCAACACGTTCATACGCAAGTTCAGGCCTTTCACGTTTGTGTAAGAGTCCTGTTTTTTTATATTTTCATTTCATATTTCATCCACTTTTCATCTGTTTACACTGGGAATGTGACGGCGGGTTCGGCGAGTCAACGTGGTCAAGAGTGCCGTGACGTCAGGGCACGCTACTTTTTCGAGTACCTTAACGCACCCTGCCGAATTGGACATGGCCACTAGATAGACATCGTGACAATAGCTGAGGAAAAAAATAATAATTGGAAGCAGGCAGTCAAATGCACGTCACGCCGCGTGGTTTCACAGGCCAGGCGTTTGAGAATCAATAATTACGATGTGTGTGTGTGTCCATTCTCAAACATGATTTCGGAAACATCACCGTACCACCCGACGTAATACATGGAAGGACACATGGCCTTCAAGCACACAGTTGTCCGTTACGGTGCTAACTTGCATATCATAAGCACCCTTCCTTTGCATGCTCCTGGGGGTTATAGCTACGCTAGAATACCAGTGTTTCAGGAAATATGTCCCAATTTTTTTTTATCAGGGAAAAGCTGATATTTTGTATATGCCTTGAAAATTTGTTATACTGTTAGCTGTCGGGTATCCGAAGATGGTTGAAAACATTCATTGCGACAGTCATCAAGAAAGTTACTTTAATCAACTTTCTAATTAGTACAGTTCTGAAGTTACGTTGAATTGGATAATTGAAGTTCCTTGTGCAAAGAAGCCATCACAGCTTATGGATACGAAACACAATCTGTAGTGAGTATTGTCGTGGGATGAAATTCAATGAAATTCAACGGAGGATATCTCTGCGCACCTCACAGAGACATACCACACGACTCTCCCCGTAATGAACAATGTGTAGCGCACCTAACCTGCTTTTGCAATTGTTTACAAGTATTTGTACTTAAGTATAGTGTCTCTATAATATTGAGCGCAAAATTGTGTGGCCTATTTGGGAACGTATGAATAATACATGTGACTTTTTGCTTCAGCCAATCAATATTAACGGCCGATGTCGTTACCCCCACGTGATGAAGCGTCACTTCCGTTCACGAAAATAGCTGTTGATTGTCGATCGAACTCGAAGCCATTGTGCTTCTCCTTTAAAATAAAATCATAACAGAGCCTTCTTTGCGGCGTTGCTATCCAAGCAGCTACATCGGTGCATTCCCCAGTTAGAGAAGAAGCGATGAAAGCTACCCGTTCCTTCATGTAACAGGGCACCCTTAAGTTTCTGCTCAGCCTTCAGAATTGTCTTGCTTTTGATTGATTGATTGATGATGTACCAGAATGACGTCATTCAGCCATCAGATGTGTTGACGGTTTCTAACCTTGTTGCGTGTCGTCATTGCTCCTTTCGAAGAGATTACCTTGTAGTTTTCTGTTCCTGGACGGACGCGCTAAATCAAACAGGCCTTCGATTCAGAGCTCTGTGGTAAACAATGCGTACAAAGAAAGACTGCTGCTGGACGCACGAAGTTACATGCAAAGCGCATCGTGTATTTTATAGCCATTTTCTCTGTCGGTCGTCTAGCACACACTTTTCGTTAGGCTACTTGTTTATCTCCGGGATCTGTGGGAAAGGATCTTTTAGAAAATGCTTATGAGTAGGTGGGGGAGGATTACTAAAGGTCATTGCCGGAAAGGTGGAATAAGGCATGGGCGCTGCAATGGACAAATGGTTTTCGGAGAAAGTGCCTAGTGTATAGGTGTCCAGAGGACCATAGTATTTAGACGTGTATTAGAAGATGGAACAAAGCTGTGAACCTAAAGGGCGAACGCTGTAACAACTGACGTGGGAAACTAAACTCAAATGTGCACAAGAAGGCGCTGTAGTGTAAGAGCGAACAAAAAAATACAGCCAATGCGTCCAATATGAAGCACGATGACACTTCTTATTCACAAAGGCTCCGGCAAAAACACTTCTTTAGGAATTTTCCCTCTCTGCGATTGTACATCTTTCTCTGAGCAGGTACATTTTAAACACGCGATTTCTTAGATTATCATGTTGTGCATATTTATATACACAATGCAGCTTCAGCTACGCGGGAAATACACGAAACACTCCTACAGCACACGCTAACAACAAATATTTGCGTGCTTTATAGTTCAGTAGCCGTATGCGGAAAGAGGTCCTTATTTTGGCGGAAGTTAACAAAAGTAGTTGTTCTGGCACAACTTTCAACTTCTTTCTAGTGATCATCATACAGTTATTCCTAGTTGTGACTGTATAAGAGTGCATGTGTCGCTCAGCGATGTAGTGCACGATCTGCCGGCTCTGATCATGCAACTGCACAAAAAGAAGTTCGTAAATGGTAAACTTGGATGGTACGTGAATATCAAGCCGCGGTGCCTCGTAGACTTTACAGCCAACATTTCGTAATCGGCTACGGTTATGAGCTCTGCGCACATTTTTTGACCCTTTCGTTTCTTAACAGAGCCGTCCGGAAAACTGACATGGGAAAACAACTGGATCACCTTTCTCGATACCATGCTTCAGTTCTGCATACTTGCGGACCTCTGCCGCACCTTTCAGCTGCCCGTCGCAATTCGGTCGGTTGTCATAGACACCAAAGTTCACGCACAGATGGTGGAATCCATGTCGGAGGAAGGTATGTGTCCAGTACTGAGAAATTATCTGGCTTGGAAAGGCAACTTGTGCCACATTATAATGCTCTTCTTGCTTACTTAAGATGTTCTCACTTCTTCATGTTTATCTTCGAATAGCTAAGCCACTGCGGATACTGCTGTGTTAACGCAAAGAGGCTTTGAAGCGAATGTTCTTACTGCTCTTCTTTTTCTGCATCGAACATTTGGCTCACCATGAAGGTGACACTTTAGCCAGCGTAGGGTCCAAAAAGTTAGTCCAAATATTCGGAGGTCATGCATACTGAAAATCATGTCTGTCAGCTTAACAACTCTTCATTCCTTCATTCACCTTCGGATGATATTTCATTTCCAACTGTGGTAGGTGAATCGTTTCTTTTTATATTGCATTTTTTATTCAGTGATTGACCTAATCAGCCAGAAAATGTTAGCGTTTCAAGTAGCAGTCATGTGTTTTTCATATATATATTTTTTTCTTTGTACAGGTCTGGACGTCATATACGACGGCTACCAAAAAACGTGTCGCGCCGGCGGCGTGGTTGTGAAAGGCCTCAGAAACACTTTATTTGAAAGGCGCCTCATACAACAGGTGCCACAACTCGAAAAGTACCATTTCGTGCCATACATTGACGATGACGAAATGAAGGAGCAACGATATCGGTCGGTGAAGGAGTACGTCAGTGTGTGCTCTGACATCACTCACGGCATATTGAAGCCCTGCGACGAGAACGAAAAAGAGATGGGCATCCCTAAAAATTTTCAATACAAGTTGCCCGGATATTTGTCAAACCGATCCTTAGAGAACTCCACTGACAACGACAGCCTGCTAAATGTTCTCCTCACCCTATCTAAAGGAACGAGCATCCCCACTTATCTGGCATCGAGCGTCCGGTCATTGTTGCACGACCGAAGAAAATGCTTGGAAAGAGACATCCTCAACACGGCGTTGTTCACAGAAGATCCTCTCAGGTGTCTTCTGGACGTCGTTCTGGAGAATACTGGCTTCGGAGTGGTCCAAGTTCTCGAACTTGCTGCCAAAAAAAATTCGTTACTCCTCGCTCCTTGGGCACTTCAATGGCTGTCTCTGCAGGACATCCGGTTTAAGATCAAGTACGCCATACTTCATCCTTCACCGGAGGATCTGGCACCAAATCATGTGCCGGATGGTGCCAGCATAGTTAAGTACGACTCATCAAGTGCACCACAAAAACGCATCCGAGACGCAGAGTTAACTATTGTGGTTCGTGGTGTCTTCGACACGAACAGCAATACAAATTCCCTGCTCAAGCACCTATCGCAGTGTAAGGAGAAAAGTTTCGTTCTGTTGTCACAAAGGACAGAACTCACTCCAGCTGAGATGTTTCTGTCATCCGCGGACGGCACTGCTTTTCGGAGACACTCAGACGACGAGGTTATCGCTGCATTCAAAGCGCGTGGATTGCTACTTGTGGGCCTCAAATCGAACAGCTTGTCCTCGTTGCTGCTGTTTCGAAACTGTTCAACGGCTTCAGAAATTTGTAAGCAGGCTGTGATAACGGTGAAAAACAGCGGATTCAAATGGGTCGAGAAGCTCAGGAAAAAGGTTCTGGAGTACGACATGAAGCCAGACGGAGAGAACATTTGGATTCTCGCACAGGACGCTGGTACCAGCGGCATCCTTGGTCTCACCAACAACCTCATTGAGGAGACCGGTGGACGCCGCGTTAGGTGAGATATAACATCCCCATTAGAGTTTCTTTTTACCATGATTTATTCATTAAATTTGTCATGAATTGAAAACTTTTACTCATTTTTAATTGCAGAGTAAATCTGCACCCATTTTAAAATATTTCTTCTGCTAAGGACATGTTCAATATGCAATAATCGATATGAACATCTTTCACGACAGCACGTTTTTGGCATGCATACTTGAATAAGAATTTATACAAGCACAAACACTAAATTGAACTTCGTAGTTTTACTACCTCAATCATATACGGGGATAATATATTACGCGCAGCCAGTCAGGCCACTGTGTAGTATAAAATGAAATCCTAAAACGAACAGGACGGGTGCAATAAGTTTACTTCATTCGCATTTGCCTTATACTGAAGCGGCCAGCATATCAGCGTATTTCGTGATCCATGTTACTACGCAAAATTGGACTTGTCTATGTACTATTATATTGCTCTAGGTGCGTGTTTGATGCGACCCCGAATGGTTCCAACGATGTCTTCGACTTCAGCCCAAGCAATCTGAACTACGCGGACGCTCTTCAACAAGACTTGCTGATGAACGTGAGCCGTAATGGACAATGGGGTTCATACAAGTACCTGTCTTTCACTTCTGGTGAGTTTCATATATTTGTGAGCGTTTGGCTACTTTGACAAATAATCTGGGAAAGAGCTTTGGGTGGCCAGTCCCAGCCCTTTCGGAGAGTAGGTTGGAACTGGTGGGAAATATTTGCTAAAATATAATCGTAGAAAATCTATGAGAGAGCGCGCCAAATAACATGCCTTCGCAGACTCCTTCTTAAAACGCACTTTACGAACGTTAATAATTTCCGCATTTACTCAAATATAGTGCTGCGTTCCTTGTATTAGTAGTACATTGAAGCTGATACTTTCAGTACGAAGGGCCAACCATGGTAGATCAGTTGCTATGGTGCTAAGTTCTGACCCGATAGTCACGAATTTGATCCTGGCCTTAGTGGTCGAATTTTTGTGAAGGTGAAGTGCCAGAGACCTGTGTACTGTGCGATACCAGTGCATCTGAAAGGACACGCGAAATTTCCGGAGCCCTCCACTACTGTTTCTGTCACAGTCACATCATAGTTGTGAGACGTATCAAGCAAGATGTTATATTATTATTATTATTATTATTAGTAGTAGTAGTAGTAGTAGTAGTAGTAGTAGTAGTAGTAGTAGTAGTAGTAGTAGTAGTAGTAGTAGCAGTAGTAGTAGTCCAGCACCAAGGCTCCCAGCCGGGACGCATGCTTGCTGTGTTCCTGCCAGTTCTTCGGTAAGCGGCAGTTCATTCACAGTGAAAGAAGCTCTATCCATGCTCACACGAACTGTGTGACCCGGCCTGATGAAGAGCTGCAACTTCTGGAATCTGCATTACGTTTATTTTGTGGGAATTTGTGGAATCCGCGGCATGCTGATGCTAGCCCTAGCGAAAACGACAATGTCGCTTGAATGCAGCTCAGAAACCAGTTACCCCTTGTTAGGAATGAGGTGTCGGGACATGCCACCACGTTCATGACTGTAGCAACCTTGGGTAGCATGGTCCTTGTTGGAGCCATCCGAGTCTCAGAAGAAGACGAATCGAGGAGCCGGAGTAGCAAAAAGAAGCGTTTATGTACAACATTTACATGTTTAGAGTAGCATGGAACAACATGAAACAGATGAAGCGCACCCGAGCGTTTCTTCGCTCACGTTTTATACACTCTGTCTTCCCAAGACTCACTGTGAGAGAAAACAGTTGAGTTCAGGTCCCTCCAATAGGATTGTCCTTCAGCACTCCACCCCTGAGCCGGCAGTCAAACCTTTTTCCAGAAAAGTGCAAGGGCACGCACACCTGGTTGTACAGGGAAGAGCAATACGTCACAACGGGCTCAGTTCAAAGACCTGGAATTCCTCGCGTCCTGGAATTCCTGGAATTTCTCCGGCTGGAAAGACTCCAGGTTGACTCATCTGGCACTGCTAGCTTTTTGCTGGCCCCGAACACAATGCACCGAGGCACGGTCGCTACCCAGGAATGTAGAAAGCGTTCTCGCGGAACAATTTCGGATGCGAGGCCCATTGGCTGGTGTACCACGCCGACAAGGCGGCAGGTCTGGCTGCAATGGTCCTTCCGAGTAGTCATGTAGGTCTAAAGAGTATTAGGTCCGGGGGCTCAGCAGACTCGCCGCATCACCGCTGTAGTTGAAGCTGCCTTGGAATGTCACTCCACACAGGACGACGATTTCCGGTAGAAACCAGTAAGGCCACAGCACAACACCCTCCACGTATGCCGCTACTGGCGCTTATCTCGCCGGCTTTTTTGGGAGCCAGTCACCAGGTATTTATTAGTTAGTGCGGGTGTGTGTGTTTGAATGTTTGAATTTTTTGTTGTTGTTTTTTTTCTTTTGCCACCCCGTTGGGGAGGTGCGCGTACATTGAACACGCAAATTTTTGTAGTAGAGCTTGGACTTTCTTTTTTTTTCGTAGTGCAGGGCTCGAGTTTAGTAATTATCGAGTATAGAGACAATTGGCGTCAGAAAGGCATGGTTAAAAAGACTGTAAAGTGTTCAGGAAGTGGAGTGGGTTTAAAAGTGGACCCAAGCGTAGAAGCGGATGGAGAAGAGGCTGACGCGAAGTATAGGCAATGTGAGGTCGAGGGAAAAAATGGAGAAAATGATGGTTGCCCAGAGTGAACTGCTGATGAGAATCGCCAAACTTGAAACTGCGTTGGCGACAGAGCAAGAGAAAACGAGGGCAATGGGAGAAAGACTGAAGTCCGCCGAGGAAGTGCTAGCGAAGCTGAACAAAGGAGCGACCTACCGAGAGAACAGTAGGGAACCGGCAACCAGAACCGTGGAGAAGGAGAAGCAAGCAAGCTTGGAAAAACAGGTTTAGCCGGTTCAACTGTCGCAAGGCCCAGCTTCAGCGAGGTAGTGGTGGGGCAGGGAGGAAACAAAGCAGCCGGCGTCACAGGTGCAAGTAGCCCCCAGGTGCAGAACGCTCCAGCGGAAAAGTCACAGCATGTGATAACCACCGGGGACTCAAATTTAAATCGATGCACAGAAGCCATCAAAGAGAGGGTAAGAGGTGACAAGAGGGTTGCAGTAGGGGCGTTCCCAGGACGCAAGCTGAAAGCAGTCATGAAGCAAGCGAGCGCAAAGCTCAAAACGACCGCTGATAGACGAAACCTCGCGATAATTTCAGGCGGTTTAAACGATGTCCTAAATGAAGATGCAGCAGGACTAGCAGCCACACTGGCGAAAGGCGTCGATGACATGCGCGCCACTTCTCCTAAGGTGCAGGTAGTGATATGCACGATACCGGAGGTACCGGTGCGTGATATCAACCTGCAAAGAACGGTGGTCAACGCAAACCAAGAGATATGGCGGATGAGTCGAGAGAAAGGCTTTGAGGTGGTGGAAATAAACAGAGAGGTGCATAGGTGGGGGGGTTTTCAACGAGACAGAATTCACTTCGATGGGCGGCTAGGTCATGAGGTGAGTTGGCGACTTGCAGGACGCGCAGTAGCTTTTTTGGGGGGCAAGCGAGCCCTTCGGGGTGCAGGATAGAAGTAACGAGGAAAACCAGAGAGACTCTTCGACAGGTGGTATGGACAGATACGATTCCAAAGTGGCACCAATATTTAAGATAGGTAGAGTCCGGGGCATAAATAGACGTAGCCACGAGCGCCGAGCCAATTCAGACATAGGGTATATTAACATGCAGGGTGGTAGGAACAGGCTGAAGTGGGAAGAGATAGAAGAACAGCTAAGGGAAGAGAGACCGATGGTATACGGTTTTGTAGAAACACATCTCAGGGACATGGAACAACATCCGAACAATCCGGACTACGCGTGGGAGTATTGTAATAGAACAGAAGGCAGCAGAAAGGGGGGTGGTATTGGGGCATTCATTCATAAAAGTACAGACTGGCAAAGGGTCAAGCAGGAGTGCAAGGAACATTTATGGCTAAAAGGGAAAGTGGCAGGTCAAATGACACTCCTTGATTGATTGATTTGTGGGGTTTAACGTCCCAAAACCACCATTTGATTATGAGAGACGCTGTAGTGGAGGGCTCCAAAAATTTTGACCACCTGGGGTTCTTTAACGTGCACCCAAATCTGAGTACACGGGCCTACAACATTTCCGCCTCCATCGGAAATGCAGCCGCCGCAGCCGGGAATCGAACCCGCGACCTGCGGGTCAGCAGCCGAGTACCTTAGCCACTAGACCACCGTGGCGGGGCAAAAATGACACTCCTTGGTTTTGTGTACTTGTGGACGGGAGCAAAGGCCAGAGAGGAAAACCAGGCAATGGTAGAGTGTATATCAAAAGACATTCAGGAGTTAGAAAGAGAGTGCGAGATAATTATACTAGGAGACATGAATGCGCACATAGAAGATATAGATGGGTATACCGACCCGACAGGCAAAATGATCATGGGTATGTGTGAAAGGCTTGATTTGATCATTTGCAACAGTACCGAGAAGTGTGAAGGGCAAATAACATGGGAGGTAGGAAGGCTTCAGTCGACGATAGATTATGCACTGATGTCACATAGGATGTATGATAAGCTCAGGGAAATGCACATAGATGAAGGAGGCTCCAGAAGTCGGGGTAGCGATCACAAACGTATCAAGCTAAGTTTTGGAAGAGCAGTGAAAGTGGGAAGCAGACAAGATGAGCAACTACAGGAAAATTTTTATCCAGAAAGGCAAATTGAAATAGCCACTAAACAAATTGAGAAAGTAATCACGGAGGATAATAAGACAGTGTGGACATACACGAATCTAATTAGACTCTTTGAGCTAGAGCTTGCTAAGACGCGTGACAAGTCACCCCGGAAAAGAAGACACAAACCCAAAAGTTGGTGGGATGAGGAAGTTAAGAGAGCCATAGCAAAACGTCAGGAAGCCTCTAGGGAACACAGACATGCTAAGCAGCGGGGTGAACCGACAGATGATGTGGAAAGAAAATGGGCAACCTTTCTAAGCTGTAGAAGGGATGCATCCCTTCTGATCAATGAAAAGATTAGAAGGAAGGGAGCTCAGTGGCTGGCAGAAGTACATAAAAAAGATAGAAAGGCAGCTGCGAAATTTTGGAACCATCTAAACTCCCTAAGAAATGAGACGAGCCTAGAGCAGAACTTTATAACTACAGCCCAAGGTGCTAGGCTAGAAGGGGCCGAAGCTATTGAATATATAAGAACAAGGGTGACAGAAAAATTTCAACAAAGAAGTACTTTATGCACCACAATAGACAAAGACGAATCAAGTGGGGCGATGGCTCCATTTTCACAACAAGAGTGGGAAAGGGCTGAGAAAAGGGTTCCTAGTAGTACATCAACAGGCCCAGATGGCATTCCAATTAGGCTGATAAAAACATTAAGTCCGAAGTCTAATCAGGCTTTGAGAGAGGCAGTGAGTACAATAATAATCGATGGTGAAGTTCCCAATGGATGGAAACTTAGCAGGATGAGCATGATCTATAAAGGAAAGGGGGACAAAGCTGACATAAACAACTACCGTCCTATAACAGTGACATCAGTGGTCTACAGGCTGGCGATGCAGATTATAAAGGAAAAACGGCAGGCGTGGATAGAGGATGAGGGGGTGCTGGGGGAACTGTAGAATGGGTTTCGGAAACACAGGAGGTTGGAAGACAATCTGCTCTCACTGACGCAGTGCATCGAAATAGCAGAAAAAGAACACAGGCCCCTGTGGCTAGCATTTTTGGATATCAAGGGAGCGTACGATAGCGGGGTTCAAGAGGAATTGTGGGGAATACTGGACACACTAGGCGTGAAACATGTAGTCACTAATCTTTTAAAGGGTGTCTATAAAGGTAACAAGGTAGTTATAAAGTGGAAAAAACAGGTATCCAAGCCTGCAGAGGTAAAACGGGGGCTTAGGCAGGGGTGCCCCCTGTCACCCTTATTATTCATGATGTACCTACAAGGATTCGAGGCAAAATTAGAGGGAAGTGGACTGGGCTTCAACCTCTCATTAGTCAAACAAGGAAAACCTATTGATCAGGCACTACCAGCATTAATGTACGCAGATGATATAGTGCTAATGGCCAACAACAAGGAAGATTTGCAGAGATTGATGGACATCTGCGGTAATGAAGGAGATAGGTTAGATTTTATATTCAGTAGGGAAAAATCAGCAGTCATGATTTTTAATGACAACGAAGGTAGTGAGCTTAGAATACAGGAGGTCACGCTAGAGATAACAGATAAATACAAATATCTGGGCGTATGGATAAGCAATGGGACCGAGTATCTGAGGGAACACGAAATATACGTGACGACTAAAGGTAACAGGAATGCAGCAGTCATGAACAATAGGGCACTGTGGAATTACAATAGGTATGATGTGAGAGGAATATGGAAAGGGGTCATGGTTCCTGGGCTGACGTTCAGCAATGCAGTCTTGTGCATGAGATCAGAAGTTCAAGCAAGATTAGAAATTAAGCAACGTGGAATAGGTAGGCTTGCTTTAGGAGCTCACGGGAATACACCAAATCAGGGAGTACACGTGTGATATGGGATGGACATCATTTGAGGGCCGGGAAGCTAGCAGCAAGATAAAATTTGAGAAGAAGCGATTGAGAGAAATGGGGGAAGAGCGTTGGGCTAGGAAGGTTTTCAGCTACTTGTACATGAAGAATCTTGATACAAAATGGAGGAAGCGAACCAGGAAGCTGACTGGTAAATACTTAGAAAACAGCAGGTGGCCAAACCAAAGAGAACTATCGGTTAAGAAAAAAGTGAAGCAAACGGAGACTGACATGTGGAGAATAGGCATGATTAAGAAGTCCGCACTAGAGATCTATCGAACTTTTAAGCAGGAAATTGCGAAGGAAAGGATCTATGATAATACCCGGGGTAGTTCTTTACTGTTTGAGGTTAGGACGGGAGTACTGCGAACCAAGACATACCGGGCAAAATACGAAGGGGTCGACACAGTATGCAGTGCGTGTGGAGAGGAAGAAGAAACTGCCGAACACTTGATAATGCTCTGTAAAGGGCTTCACCCTATAGTTCCGGATGATGGCGCAGAGTTTTTCAAAGCACTGGGATTGAGGGACAGCGAGGGCAAAATAGACTTTAAGCGGGTAGACTTAACTAGAAGGAGGTTATCTGATTGGTGGCTAAAGTCAAGGCACGAGTGAAAATCAAACCCTTCACTGCGAAGTACGAATCCTCAACTTCATTAAAAAAAAGATAAATGTAATGGTTAGTTCACTAAGTATTACGGCTAGGTGGCGTTAGCCGCCACCCGATCTAAAGGGTACAGCCATATCCATCTATCCATACATCCATGCGCCATCTCTTCCTCATGGCACGTGTATTTTGTGTATACAGACTACCAATGTCTTAGCCTTTATAACATCGCTTCTAACGATCCACCAACCGCGTAGATCTCAAAAAAGAAATTGCATTTCTCACTGAGAACTTTCTCTTTCTTACCCCATCGGCAGATGATGCTTCTCCTTATCGCTTTTTGCATTCACTACAGATGACCTGCAAAAGACAACCACGACATATGCATTCCTAAATATACGGAGCCGCGGAGACCTCTCCAGCTTCCACTGGTGTGAATCTCCCCTAAGCTATGCCTCTCTGTCCAGCATCATTGCCAATGGTGGGATGCTTTGTGATGTCTACTGTGCACCACTCAACTTCCACGACATTTTGCTGGCCACCGGAAAGATTGCACCGGAAGCTCTGCCAGGTCAGTACAGCGCGAATGACGCGAAACTTCTGAACCATGTTCATAACTCAAGCAATAATGCTATGGCACTCCAAGCACCTCATCTTTACCAAATGTCCGCTACGGTGGTATAGTGGTTATGATGTTCAGCTGCTCACCCAAACGTCGCAGATATGATTCCTGCCGCGGCGGTCACATTTCAATGGAATAGAGGGAGTAGAGGCCCATGTTTGTGCGATGTGTGTGTGCATGGTAAAATGCGCCAGATGGTCGAAATTTCTGAATCCCTTCCCTACTGCCTCTCATAATCATATCGTGGTTTTGGGGCATTTCACCGCAAATAATATTAATAATAATAATAATAATAATAAAAATAATAATAATAATAATAATAATAATAATAATAATAATAATAATAGTATATATTTACCACGTGGAGGCGTTGTTCTGATAAAATTGTAATAAAGGGGAATAGAAACCTCCATATGTTTTGCCTGTGCCACCACGGAAAAGAATCAAGTTTGCGATGAGCGGCAAGTTTCTTAATCAGTTTAAAACTCTTGATTTCGCTCTATAAAGTCTCGTTGTATTGTTCTTGCGTGCGTCGAATATTCTGATTGTTTGTTTTTACTGCTAAAAACAACAACTTAGTACTCGAAGAGTAACCGTCAATTCTTTTCGACATTTGTTGATTTTTTGGGTACACCTAAATGTGTAAGTGCGCGAGCGTCGTTACCTTTCGGCACCACTGAAATGTGGCCACCGTGAGCGTGAAAACGAGACCGTGCCTTATTTTTCTAGCTATGCGAGCCCACATTCATTAGCCCCCCCCCCCCCCCCGCTTTCTGCAGCAGCTGGTAAATATCGATTATATGTGTGGTTTAACGTACCAGTACCACCACATGCTTAGGAAAGACCCCGTACCGGAGGGCTTCCGAAAGGTCGACCAACTGGTGTTCTTAACCGTGCACTCAAATATGGGCCTACAGCATTTTCGACTCCATTGCAAATGCAGCTGCCTCAGCCGGGATTTGATCCCGCTACCTGCGGGTCAGCATCCGAGTACCTTAGCTACTAGACCACCTCGGAGGGGTTGTTAAATCTTGGTACAGCTCATCACTAATGTTCTGAAGTATGCCGACTGTTTTGAAGCTGTCAGTGATCTTAGTGAATAATATTTTTTTATTCAAGCTTTGTGTTAATTTAAGAGTGTCGCTATTTGGTCATAAAGAAAGAACCATGTAAGCACAGTTGCTTAAGGCTACCGGGCGAAGAAGCACATAATCATCACATGACGCTCACAAAAGAGCGGATTTGATTATTTTTTCTTTTTTAAAACATTTTGATTGTAACACAGATATCACTCACATGGGAAGGGAAGTTGGAAAAAAACGTTTCTGGTTCCTCTGTCATAGGAATCGTTATAACAAGAGAGCGAAACGCACCTTCGTAGGCGTAGCTCATCGTTTATTATGCTTCGTTTCACCACTATGCGAAGGAATGAATTCCATCGCGGCAAACTGTAGTGGCACGTGAGGAACGGCAAGTAGCTCCAAACATGCAATTATTCGTTGAATCAAAAAGGACGTACGAAAATAATGTACGCAGGATGAGCGCTGTCTAACGATTGTCACAGGTCGACACTAAGAGTGCGCTGCTCAAGCCCCAAGGAGTACGCAAGAACGGAGCACACAAGTATGCGCAGCATGAGCACGAATTTAAAACTTCACAGCTTTGCTGCAAAGACGAAGCAATGAATGTGATAGCAACAAATATAATTTCCTCGGGAAGAATGGCAAGCAGATTGAAACATGCCCCACGTTGCTCACGCACATATGACAAAACAAATGTACTCACAGGTACATATAAACGTGAATAAGTGCCTCATTTGTTACTTCGCTCTGTCTGAAAAGTGCGCCCTTTTCAGTGCGCCCTTTTCAGTGCGCCCTTTTCTTTAAACGGGGGCTGTAGAGCGAGACAGTGACCTTTGTGCGCGCCGTAAGTACATCAGAGTCGTTTCGGTGAAAGCCCAAGGCGTACGATTCTCTCCACCGCGAGGTAAGCGTGAGCCCGCCACCCTTCCCCCATCTCCGCTCGGCTAAGTACGTGTGGGAGATGAGCGCGTGCCTCTGCGTCGTGACAATCTGGCGACGCGCTCTAATGGCGCCATCTCGCTCGTAATGCTAAAAACACAATAGATTTCCCGAAATGTACATCACCAGTGGTAAGTGGTAAACATAAATAGTGGTTCATGCCTCGCACGCCCCTGTGCTCCGCCGCGGTGGTCTAGTGGCTAAGGTACTCGGCTGCTGACCCGCAGGTCGCGGGTTCGATTCCCGGCTGCGGCGGCTGCATTCCCGATGGAGGCGGAAATGTCGTAGGCCCGTGTACTCAGATTTGGGTGCACGTTAAAGAACCCCAGGTGGGCAAAATTTCCGGAGCCCTCCACTACGGCGTCTCTCATAATCAAATGGTGGTTTTGGGACGTTAAACCCCACAAATCAATCAATCGCACGCCCCTGTGGTTAACGCCTGGCACTCATAAGCAAGAGGTCGGACGTCCAATTGCACGTGCCAAAGTCTTTTCCAGGAATATGTTTCGTTCTTGCGTTTTCATATATTTAGAAACGTATGCATAAACGGTGAATGACGTCGACGCCGATTCCGGCAGCACAATCCAACCACGAGTGTTCATATAATTGCTATCGCTATAAAACTGTCACGGTTCTAACTTCTTTAAGTGTGAATGGCACGCACGTTTCACAAAAGCACCCGCTGCAGTGAGCAATGTGGCCTTCTTGCAGTCGTGGTTAGAGCACAAGACGTACAAATCATTCTAATAGATGACCAGTAAAAAACGAAGGATTGTGGGATGCACCGTCTGCTGCCTGTTTCTGGTTCGAGAAGAGTAGACAAGGGCCAACCACTCCACCGCAAGCCTCAGATTATTCGGGATTCACACGTGGAGTCGCCCGCTTATCTTAGTCTTGATAAATCATGGTTGGTTGTTCAGCCGTTGGCTGCTCCAATATGAGCATGGAAGGCAAATGCAGTCATAAATTCTCATGGAATTAACAAAGAAAAATAAGGTGGGCCACGGCTGTGAAGAGAGACACAGCGAAAGTAAACTTTTGGGTACCGAACATTGAAGTCAGAGTGTGCTAAGACCATTTTATTGCGGAAAAATGTGTATTCTACAGTAACAAAAAGTTTACGAATGAAGTTTCTGTGAATATTATATCAATAAATGAATTGTTGCACAGGTACGCCTAGCAAAGGTGTTATGGGAACGCGTGGGGGAATTATACTTGCCATATGAGATGAGTGCCGGCCATTGTACCCATATATATGAAATAAAAACGCGAAACCTTCACTCAAGTGTAAGTTTACACGAAGCGCTGGAAGGGTACATTAGCATCTTCGTCGTACTGTGCGCCAAAACGGCATACAAAGGAAGAAGTGCGTTAAGGAAGCGCGGGCTTTCGATTATTCGGCGCTGTCTATGTCTGACTGCATCGCTTATGTGCCGCCACACCGCGCAGCCTAATCAAGATCAGCGTTTGAATAAGCATCTGGCCTCGACTGAGAAATTGATGTTTTCATGCGCTAAAGGCTAGAAGGAAAAGATATCTCAACACACTAAATAAGTGCTGCACTTCATACCGATCAATCGACAATGTCACCCGAAGCAGCGATCCCAAATCGAACTCTTAGCACACTGCTAGTCGTCCCCATCAGCTTAGATCATAAAGGGGGATTTTTTCACTGTATTAACTTATTATACAACAAAAAATGCCTTCTGTATCGACTGATCTGCTAGCCAAACTGACAGTACCCCCGAGCAGCATAAAAGCATTGCAGGTCATCTTAGTGCAATGAACGTTTCCTTGTGGTTCATGGTTTTCGTAGCTTGTCATCGTCGCAGCCACGATTCGCAAAAACAAAAAAACTTCTTAAGCACTGACATTGTACGGAGTAGTGCTTTTTTCAACGGAGCAGTACAAAACTGCGCGCGTGCCACTGCTAACCTGCTTGGTGCGTCAAACCGGAAGCCGTCGTATCCCACAGTTTCCTGCGATTGCCCACATTACCGGTCACCTATTGTGGAATAAGCGCACGCATGTCGTAACGCATAAGGCGACTACCATTAAAGTGCGCTGGTCCCGTCATCGCGCTAGAGGTACCACTGAGGAAGAAGACATGCTGAAGACATTGATCTTCGAGTAGCGCCATTGTGTCTATAGATAGCTCGCCATTAGTATGCTGAAATAACAGCATACTAGCGTCGTTTTGCGCCGTGCGCTCAGGAGCGAGTGGTCATAGGTTCGACGCCTGGCTGAGGGAATTGTTTTCTTCTAGCTTTATCTGTTATCTAGAAAGTGCACATTTGACAACGTAATGTCGATGACGAAATAACGTCGGTGGAGCCGTGGTGGGCAAACACTTTCATGATTAAAATTCCTTTATGTTTTTTGTACAGCGAAATATGCGCAAACTATGAAAGACAGCGCATATTTACTTTTTGACATTACAGCCATGGTAGTATCCATTTTGTTTAATGCACCTTTGTCACTGCATAATTAACAATTTTCTTAATTCCCGCAGTGCCTGTTTGTGTTCAACACATGACTACGCAAGGGTATCTACAAACGTGTTATTGGAAAGTTCTCCAGGTAGCTTGGTGAAAAATTGCAGCATATTCAAGGGGTGAATGATGATGAGTGGACGAAGCTCCGGAAGGAATCATCGGTAAACCGATGATTCTGTGCAAATCACCCAGTCGATCATCCCTTAAAGACGTGAGAAACGCAGCGTGTGTATGCTGTGCCACTTGGCGCAGCATACACACCTGTGCCACCTGCTCTCATACAACAGGGTCTCGTCGGTGTCGCGACGCACCTTCACTGCACGCTTCTGCCTCGCGCGCTCGCACGTAGGGGTTCCGTCTTGGAGCGCGAGCCACCGCCGCCTTGCGCGCACGCCACTCCGCAGCCTTGTCTATCCGCCGACCTTCCGAACACCCGCGCGCGCCAAAACGGCTTTTATTTTACTACACCGCGCCCCCTAGCGTACGGCTTTGCCGACAAACACGTGATGACCAAGTACTTCATGTGACGTCATTCCTATTTTCTCGCGTGCTCGCCACATCGAAGTTCCGTCTTAATGCGCAAGCCGCCGCCGCTTTGCGCTTATCATGCTACAATTAACGCCATCTTGTATCTTGCATTTTCACCATATATGCATTCGTTATATGTACGCGAACCACCCTGTAACAACCACTTCAAGACTTAACGTGAGGTGGCTGCATACACTTACGACGGGACGCAAGACCAACGCCTTAAGGAGCTTCGCCCCTAAAAAGAAGCCCTAATCAGCTTCCTATCAGTGGATCTGGCACGATTTATTTAGTTATGATCACAAAGTGTTTACGAAGCCCATTGACGCTATAGCCATGTTTCACATCTTGCGTTCACAGGCTGGTGTTGTGAGTCTTATAGACATTCAAAATTGATGTTTAAACTTTCATTTCAGGTAAATGGGCCTTTTCCGACTGCGTCATGGGGCTCGAATTCTCTGGCCGAGACGACCAGGGTCGCCGAATAATGTGCATGGCACGAAGCCAAGGCATTGCCACGGTGGCTATCGCGGACCCGGATTTCACGTGGGATGTCCCCGAAACATGGACCCTCGAGGACGCCTGCACTGTTCCGATAGCCTATTCGACGGCCTACTACGCGCTGATAATGCGAGGCAACATGCGACCCGGGGAGACAGTGCTCGTCCACTCTGGCAGTGGAGGTGTCGGCCAGGCGGCAATCGCCATCGCTCTCTCGATGGGGTGCACTGTCTACACCACCGTCGGTAAGTGGCACCAATGTCTTTTTTATCTTGAACGTGTGCTTATATAGTGTTGGTGGATGGTCAAAATCAAATACTCAGAAGCCAGTATCGGCAAAATTGCGGCAAGCCTGGCTTGGCGTAAGTGTGCCTCACGTGCTGTTTTTCTGTCTTCTTTTATTTCCTTCTTTCTGTCGATTTGTGTGATGCTCCCACCTGAAGCTCCATGCAAGCCGGTGGTAGGACCAAGTTACTCGTGAAGCAAACGGTCGTAAACGGTCACAATCAGTGTACCTTAGGTCCGGATTGCGGCCGCAGCGTTGTCGGAGCTTCTTCATTCTGAATTTTCTTTTTTCGAGATGGTAGGTAGATGCATATTTAGTGTGATGCTGGATACTGAGAGTTACTTTTTCTGGCCATGACATTTGAACCACGAAATGGCAATCAACCACATCCGCCTTCCTGCCCCCCCCCTCCTCTGATCAAAGTTGTGCCCCCCGAAAAAATGGCGCCTACGCCCCTGGTGGCCGGTGATCTATACTGAAGTTTACATCCCCATACTGAAGCTTACAGGCAATGGCGATGATCATACGTTCATGCCCCGGTAACAATTATATGTCCCAGTACAAATATATCATATTTCTTTCTCAGAAATGGCTAATCCCCAGCAAGGCCACATTATATATATATATATATATATATATATATATATATATATATATATATATATATATATATATATGGGAAAGAAGTGTATACCTAAGGGCTCGTTTTTCCGTGTTTTAACACAATATTAATGAGGTCTAACAGACAGTAATGCCAAGGAATGTACAGGGGAAGTTATTAGAACCAATGGAATGTAAATAAGAAGAAAGAAGAAAGAAAAGTGGATGAAAAAATAACCAGCCGTGAGCAGGAATCAAACCTACAACCTTCGAATAACGCGTTTGAGCATCGAACGCGTTATTCGAAGGTTGTAGGTTCGATTCCTGCTCATATATATATATATATATATATATATATATATATATATATAGAGAGAGAGAGAGAGAGAGAGAGAGATATAACAGACAGTAATGCCAAGGAATGTACAGGGGAAGTTATTAAAATCAATGGAATGTAAATAAGAAGAAAGAAAAGTGGATGAAAAAATTACCAACTGTGAGCAGGAATCGAACCTACGACCTTCGAATTACGCGTTCGATGCTCTAACCACTGAGCTATCACAGCGGCCCTCCCTCCATCCACTTTTTTGGGTTTATCTGTGAATTTTAGAAGTAGGAGCGACAGTCAGCGCCATCTATAAGCCAAACAACGAGTGTGAAAACACTCTTATGCGCATGTTTGGCGTCACGTAGCACGTGAACTTAATATGAGCGGGCAGCTGATTAATTGTCCCTCTTATACAACCTAAACACACCAAGTCTGCCAGTACGAGACCCTCGTTCAATGAAATAAGGGAAAGAAGTGTATACCTAAAGGCTCGTTTTTCCGTGTTTTTAACACAATATAATGAGATATAACAGACAGTAATGCCAAGGAATGTACAGGGGAAGTTATTAAAATCAATGGAATGTAAATAAGAAGAAAGAAAAGCGGATGAAAAAATTACCAACTGTGAGCAGGAATCGAACCTACGACCTTTCCACTTTTCTTTCTTCTTATTTACATTCCATTGATTTTAATAACTTCCCCTGTACATTCCTTGGCATTACTGTCTGTTATATCTCATTATATTGTGTTAAAAACACGGAAAAACGAGCCTTTAGGTATACACTTCTTTCCCTTATTTCATTGAACGAGGGTCTCGTACTGGCAGACTTGGTGTGTTTAGGTTGTATAAGAGGGACAATTAATCAGCTGCCCGCTCATATTAAGTTCACGTGCTACGTGACGCCAAACATGCGCATAAGAGTGTTTTCACACTCGTTGTTTGGCTTATAGATGGCGCTGACTGTCGCTCCTACTTCTAAAATTCACAGATAAACCCAAAAAAGTGGATGGAGGGAGGGCCGCTGTGATAGCTCAGTGGTTAGAGCATCGAACGCGTAATTCGAAGGTCGTAGGTTCGATTCCTGCTCACAGTTGGTAATTTTTTCATCCACTTTTCTTTCTTCTTATTTACATTCCATTGATTTTAATAACTTCCCCTGTACATTCCTTGGCATTACTGTCTGTTATATCTCATTATATTGTGTTAAAAACACGGAAAAACGAGCCTTTAGGTATACACTTCTTTCCCTTATTTCATTGAACGAGGGTCTCGTACTGGCAGACTTGGTGTGTTTAGGTTGTATAAGAGGGACAATTAATCAGCTGCCCGCTCATATTAAGTTCACGTGCTACGTGACGCCAAACATGCGCATAAGAGTGTTTTCACACTCGTTGTTTGGCTTATAGATGGCGCTGACTGTCGCTCCTACTTCTTAAATTCACAGATAAACCCAAAAAAGTGGATGGAGGGAGGGCCGCTGTGATAGCTCAGTGGTTAGAGCATCGAACGCGTAATTCGAAGGTCGTAGGTTCGATTCCTGCTCACAGTTGGTAATTTTTTCATCCGCTTTTCTTTCTTCTTATTTACATTCCATTGATTTTAATAACTTCCCCTGTACATTCCTTGGCATTACTGTCTGTTATATCTCATTATATTGTGTTAAAAACACGGAAAAACGAGCCTTTAGGTATACACTTCTTTCCCTTATTTCATTGAACGAGGGTCTCGTACTGGCAGACTTGGTGTGTTTAGGTTGTATAAGAGGGACAATTAATCAGCTGCCCGCTCATATTAAGTTCACGTGCTACGTGACGCCAAACATGCGCATAAGAGTGTTTTCACACTCGTTGTTTGGCTTATAGATGGCGCTGACTGTCGCTCCTACTTCTAAAATTCACAGATAAACCCAAAAAAGTGGATGGAGGGAGGGCCGCTGTGATAGCTCAGTGGTTAGAGCATCGAACGCGTAATTCGAAGGTCGTAGGTTCGATTCCTGCTCACAGTTGGTAATTTTTTCATCCACTTTTCTTTCTTCTTATTTACATTCCATTGATTTTAATAACTTCCCCTGTACATTCCTTGGCATTACTGTCTGTTATATCTCATTATATTGATTTAAAAACACGGAAAAACGAGCCTTTAGGTATACACTTCTTTCCCTTATATATATATATATATATATATATATATATATATATATATATATATATATATATATCGTGTGTTTTGCGTCCCATGATTTAGTTTGAAGGACGCCGTAGTGGAAGGCTCGGGAAATGGGGATCATCTGTCGTGCTGGTACGTGCGATGCGACTGTGTGGCTAGCGCATGGAGCGGCCCTAAGACACTCGGCAGCTGACCCGAAGGTCACGAGATCGAATCCCGGCTGCGGTGGCTGTGGCTGCATTTTCGATGGAGGGAAAAATGCTATAGGCCACTGTGCTCAGATTTGGGTGCGCGTTAAAGAACACCAGGTGGTCGAAATTTTTGGAGCCCTCCAGTGGGGCGTCTTTCCTAATCAAATGGTGGTTTTGGGATGTTAAACCCCATACATCAATAAACCAATGAGGGTTGTCTTCTTTGCGGTGCAGAGTTCCCTAGCGATTTCTCGTCTAATAAGCCTTGTAGCGAGAGAGGAATAAGCCTTGTAGTGAGAGAGCCTTGTAGTTTGCCAGCTGCGACGGCATGGCTCTACATTGCAAGCCGGATTTTTATATCTACGCTGTCGCTTAGCGTCGGCTTCTATTCTACGGAACTCGGCCCGTCGTAATCTACTCCATACTTGATTATCATGATAATGATGATGATAATGATTCCTGGAAGACTAGCACAACTAATCATGGGGGATCGGCAGCTTACCATCGTTTCTTCTTCTTGAACTCCGCACATGGCATGGCACACAAAATGGCCGAGTAGAGAGTGAATTCTCCCCATATTTCCTGCATTCTGTAATTCCTATGTGCGCTAATCAGTCAAATAAATATACAAAGTTGCAATTACCAGTATAGAAATATGTATTGCACCCATAACTTAGCTATAGATTATATCAGTCACAGTGGTGTAATCCTGATCAGCAAAAAAACACCTCGGCGGAACGCCTCGGAGTAGTGGTTCCAAAGAAAGAGTAGGTTCTGAGAATTCGGGGTCTAGTTTTAGAAAAAAATGGCCCTATTCGGAGAGTATGCTCTCTTTAATTGTTTGTTTCTTTGTTTGTTTGTTTGTTTGTTTGTTTGTTTGTTCGTTCGTTTGTTTGTTTGTTTATTTGTTTGTTTATTTGTTTGTTTGTTTGTTTGTTTGTTTGTTTGTTTGTTTGTTTGTTTGTTTGTTTGTTTGTAGCCTGGGATTCATGGCACGTACTCGATCTGTAGGATTGGCCAAGAAAACATATAGTATTCTTTGGACGGAAACAGCATTAATGTTTGCCCTAAGAATAAAGGAAAAGACGTACAAGAAGCAAGACAATATCAAGAAAAAATCCAGAGAGTGATAAACAAAAAAGCAAAAACATACTCATTGTTAAATTAACAGTCCCGTTGCATCATCTTTTTCTGGAACAGATGATGATGATGATGCCTCAACTAGGCTCATACTCACTTAAGGGGTTTGCTCAAAATGGGTTATATAAATTTTGGCTCCTTCAAATAATAAATAATTATGAGAAAAATAGGAATGAATGTATATAAAACTTGGAGTTTTTGTCATTAGTTCAAACTAGTTCGTTCTTTTTTTTCATTCCTACCAATAGTCTAATCTAAATCTTGAACATTAGTTACAGTCATAAAGTTTCCCAATATACACTAGAGAAAACTCTGGCGCTAGTGTCTATGGGAGCATGGGAATGATGGGTAGTACTCATATTTGTCTAATGTTCGTACTTCTGGTATGCTTTTGGCTCCGTGTGTATTCTTGCGGCTTAGAGCTGTTTTCTCACGAAACAAATATTAGGAAATGCTCAGCGGTTGCACTTTTCCACCTTATTCATTTAGATTTACCTTTCCAAAAAGGGTCACAAAGTTCAAAATGATTGAATCTTTCTTTCAAAGCAAAACTGAAACACAGCAATAAACGAAGCCGCAAGTACGATTCGCTGCCTGCAAATACGAAGACTGGGCAAATGTGTGTACTACCCATCATTCCCCTGGTCGCTGAACGATCGCAGCGGCAGAGTCCTCTCTATTAATTTTAGGGAACTCTGTGGTTACAGTAACATCGAACCAGTTGCTGCTGCTTCTTCTTTGTTGTCGGCATATTTGTCGCTGAACACTTAACTATAGTGCCCGCATAAAAAACATGGCTGCTACAGAAGCATGTGCCGTGTTGCGCAGGCTCAGTAATTATCGTGCCGGTTTGCGTAAAGACATGCTCGTCATGATATATTGCATGTATGTTCGACCAATATTAGTATTCGGCTGTGTTTTGTTTTCTGGCGCTTCAGCTTATAAAGTTCGACCACTGGTTCTGCTAGAACGCGAATCGTTACGTTTATGCTTGGAGCTACCTAATTATGCTGCGAACGATATCCCATATACATGAATAATCCCGCCTTTATTCACTTATCAATAGATTTCGTATTCTAACAGTACAAACATTCCTAGAAATCATAGGAGGTCCCAGTATGTGTAAATTAACCAGCAGCCCTCATTTTTCAACCACGAATGGTTTAAATTACGATGCCCTCAAGTGAATTTTACCCAGAAACTTCTAGACACCTTAACAGTTGACTTTTAGGGAATAGTTATACACAACCCCGTAGATACAATTAGGATTGAATTTGACTATATATGTATATATATATATATATGTATATATATATATATATATATATATATATATATATATATATAAATATATATATATATATATATATATATATATATATATATATATATATATATATATAATTAAGGGAAAGAAGTTTATATCTAATTGCTCGTTTTCCGTGTTTTGATGCAATAATAATGAGATCCAACAGACAGTAACGCCAAGGAATATATAGGGGAAGTTATTAGCACCAATAGAATGTAAATAAAATGAAAGAAAGTGGGTGAAAAAATAACCAGCCGTATTCCTCTCTCTCTCTCTCTTTATATATATATATATATATATATATATATATATATATATATATATATATATACCACAAGAGTGCAAAAAAAATTACCTTATTATTATAAAAATGGCACTTAGGGAGATTTTTTGGCTAATCTAAAAACATACATTTTGATAGTGACTGACGCTTCCGTTTATGAAAAGAAGGCGGGAGTATGGATCGTTTTATCTTCTCTAGATTGGGCTTTCTAGTTAGATTACCCTACTTTATCCGTATTGACCAAGCTAAGCCTAACATTGCGTAAATTTCCACAAGGTCTATCAGTACTCTATAGTTCCAACAAGGCCAATCAGTTCCAACAGACTGTCTGTCTGTCTGTGCTACCTTAAGCACACCAACCTTTTTGCGTACCTTAGAAACTTTTTACTCGCTCATTCCTAGACATGTGCGACTTGTTCGCCCAGTTTGGGTACCAGGCCATACAGGTTTAGCTCTCAATGAGCATGCAGATGCACTAGCTGTATTTTTTCCTTGATTGTGGTGTTCTACCTATTTTGCCAACTTCTGAATATATCACAGCAGCACGTTTTGAAAAACGTACAACGGTTAGTAACTTCGAAAAATTTATTTTGCTTTTATCAGACTAATCACCCAGCGGTGTTCTTCAAAAAAGGAGGAAATAGTGGTTAGAAGGACGCGTTGTTGAGTTCGTTCTTTGAACTTTTACCTTCACAGGTCGGGTCTGACACAGTCACCTTTATGCATTCACTGCAATGAGAGGGAAAATCTGGAGCACTTCTTTTTCTCATGCCGAAGGTTCAAAAGCCCAAAGAAAAGACTTCTAGAAGAACCCTTACGAAAGTCGGACTTAATCTTGTCACTTCCAGTGATTCTTTAATTTGGCGACACGGAATTCGGTTTTAGCCACAGGAGCGTTTTTACTGCTGTTACAAATTTCTTACGAGAGTCTAAAATAATGGAATGTTAAATGCAGCTCAATTGAGTTGTTTTATGCATAGACGTTTTCTTTTTCTTTTTGTGTGTGTTTCTTATGCCACCGTTTTCAATGTTTTTGTTTTTGTTTAGAAATTTTACAACTTTAAATTATTACCAGTAATACCTAATGAATTCAACCCTTTCTTTCACGAAGCGAACTTGTTTAAAAAGCAAGGCACCGTCTGATTCATGGCCTAACGTTCTAGGTGGGTTTCGCCAAGTTCTTGAGGAACCAATCAAACAACTTTGGCATACTCTGCACCAACGCTGCGTGTTTTCGTACAGTTCAGTCAGCACAAAATACAGCTTGGTAGGCGTAATGCCAGCAATCCCATTAGGAAAGGCACATCACTTTCATCGCTACAAGGTTCACGCCACGTGGCGATAATTGGCATATAATATGTAGTGGTTGTAGCTGTAATGGTGGTATTTGTTGTAGCACGAGGCATAAGTATCATCAGACACCGTACATGGGACACATAATGTTTTACCTATGGATAGCGGTACCGCGCTTTATGTAACAGAGTGTGGTAGACCAGCAAAAAGAAAAAAACCACGAGGTGTCTCACAACGCGCAATGCGCAGTCATTAAATTCTTCTAACCCGTTACAAAAGGTTCTGCCACAATTCTTCATCGTCATCAGCTACAGCGCAACGTGCAGATACTGCCTTTACATGACACATGGCTCGTTCACATGGCCCGTACAGGACACATATGGCCTAACAGATGGATAGCGGGTACCACGCTTTATGTAACTAAGTGTGTTAGAACAGTAAAAAATAACAACAAGGCGTCCCACAACGTGCAATGCACAGTCATTGAATGTTTCCAGCCCATTACAAAGGGTTCGGTCGCAATTCCTCGTCATCAGCTACAGCCCACAGTGGTTCGACGGCATACTTTGAGTACAACGCTTCTCCGCATAATGACGAAAACTGGCATAATCGCTGCTTCCTCACTTCATGAGAATTGTGATTTATGGCGTAGTGGGTACCTTGCATTCGCCCTTGTATTAGATACCCCAAGAAAGTAAAAAAGGAACAGGCTCCAAAAACGTAACCTAACCGATAATTTGCAACACAAGACTGACTATCTTTGTTTGAAGAATACTTGTACCAATTAATTCGCACCATTTATTATATTTGTTTCGTTTCTTTTCGTTTTATAACCTTAAAATTTTTGATTATCAATACGACAGAAATTTTTCTTCAATGCGCATATTCTATTGAATACGGAGCATCTCTTTGCATAATCCAAGCACTTTTGGCGTCTATCTGCGTATCCATCTATCTATCTAGCCGTCTACGTCTTGGTGCTCTTGTGATCTCCACTTCTTAACTTGGGGTACATCAAAATTAGTACGGGAGAGTAAGATGGTTTTACGAATACGACGCACTGGTTATGACTTAAAGAATGTCACAACCTCTTCACGTGCGTCGTCAAACACTTCCCAAAAAACAGTGGCACACACTTGGGGGCGGGTATGTGCCACAGGAGACGGACATTTTATATCTACCGCGGAATGACGAGAACACACATGGCTAATTTGGCGCTTAAGAGCTAAAATAAAGGTGACATATTCAACACTGGCCAGACGAATGCAAAGAATAAATGTCAGTGTCCAGGCAGGAATCAAACCCAAGCGTTCTTCGGTGCAATCAAGTGTTCTACCGCAGAGCCAGGTATCGTAAATACTTTGCAAATACACCCTGATGTTCGTGAAACGCCAATGCTGGTTCTAGTGCGGGCTGTCCGATTTTATGAACCTTACATATGCATTCCTACAATACAGCCGTCATGTCGGGTTGTAGTTAGGTGCCATCTTCTGAGGTTGACTTGTGTAGCAGTGTTGAGGACTATCATCTTCGTGAGCCCTAGTGCAAACACGAGCGCTTTATACCGGCTTACCGCTTATGGTGCTGCTTGCTATTATCCATGTTGCTGTTGGTATCGTTACGCACCTGCAAGCTGCAAATATAAAATGTATGCGGTGGTTTAACGAATGTGTGTCGGTATATTTGTACATATATTGAGCGCCATTTCATAACGCCTCAATCAATAAAAAAATTGAAACACATTCACCTTCCGTTCACATATTTCGCATAACATTGATTTCTAAGGTACGTGGAAACTGCCGATTTTTTTTATTTTTCTACTGCTCGCTCATGTATTTCTTCAGATTTTTCAACTACTATTCGCAATTCATTCCAGTTTTTTTGTTCACTTATTTAGCTTTAATTTTGTATATTCCTGTAAAATTCAAATATCAATACGACGGGTTTTTTTCCTTGAAATATATCTTCTTCTTTCATTTTTTTCGGCTTGTTTTTATGTTTTAGATCTTAAAACTATTACTGCTTATTTATTTTTTTTGTATTTCGTGCTCACTTCTTTGTTTTTATTGTTTTACTTGTATGTGTTGTATTTTACGCTTCATGTTAATTGGAATCACCTATCCGAGAGTATTGTAACACCAGATTAACTTTTTTTTTTGTTTGAAGAATACTTACACTTTGGTTATTTAGAACTATGCACTCTATTTCTGTTTCATTCGTTCCTTGTCACGTAACATTGTTAACTTTGTTTATCAATGCGAAGCAATTTTTTCTGAAATGTGTATTCTCTTGTTGTTTTCCCTCGGCTTGATCTTGTAATTTACATGGTGTAACTGCGTTTTGCTATTTATTTCTCTTATACTTATTGTTCACTTAGTTTCATTTTTTTACCCCCATGAGCGTTTGCCCGCTTCATGTATTTTCTGAGCGTATTGTAGCGCTTTTTTTGGAAACCGTGTATGTATATTTCACTCTTGGTATAGCCTCTGTTTCACAATTCAATAGAAATAAATAAATACAGTCACGTAACATATGGTCATGTCACTAAACAGCGCGCAATTAGTAAAATGACTGTAAAACGTCGCTGCTTTGCCGTAAAGACGATGCAATGAATGCGATACCAACAAATTACATGGTCACGCGAAGAACTGCAAGCATATTGAAATGTGCCCCACGATTCTCACGCAGAAATGACACACGAAACGTAATCACAGGTACAGGTGAACGCGAATAACTTATGACAAATGGTACAGAACCTGTGAAGCTTGCATAGCCACTGGATACCAAGCTGAGCCTCAAGAAGCTTTCTTGGTGGCTACGTATACTCGTGCGCGTGTTGTCTAGTACAGTTCGTGACTGTGGTAGAAATGATTGCACAAAATCAGTTTCACCGAACAGTTGAACCAATGAATGTAACAGCGACAATGTGCAATGTTATACTAAGTGAGGCTGGCAGTCGACTTATTCAGATACAATCTCACGTAACTCTACAAAACGCTGGTGTAAAAGAACATGGCTGCTCCAGGTACACTCTTGGCACCGTTTTTGTGTTTTTGCGTGTTGAGAGGGTAGTCCGTAGAAGCGCCCACCTGCTGTAGGGGCACAAGGCTAGAGCTAATCATTGCTGCGATAGCGTGGCAACCATAAGCGCCCCACCCCTCCCCCTGCTCGCTCAGGAGATAAGCACACGCAAAGACTACCGTGGCCGGAAAGGTGATGTTCGCTCTGCCGAAAGAGGACGCTAGCACATTCTTACCCGTAGAGTTACTGTATATGCTACTTTTAGGTAGCTACCTAAAGGTAGCTTAACAATAACTCTACTTCTCCGTATATATATACAGACATATACATGTACGTGAATGACGGCGGTGGCGGTGGCGACGACAAAAAGCTAGCCAAGAGTGTCCAATTAATTGCTATAGCAATTCGCAATAATATCACTGAACATCTCATGCCTGGTACTCGCGTGACATGTTCCGTTAGAAGCCGCATAACAGCTGGTCACGTGGCAAAAATCACATGACGTTGCCGCTTTTGAAGTGATGTCCCCGCCGTAACCACGTGACTCGTTCATAGTGTAGAGAACTGACCGAAACAAAATAAGAATAGCCAAGCTTGGCTCCCCTCAGTACTACTAGTACAACCTTAGCGTCTAAAGCAAAATATTAACATTACTAGCAAAAATTTTTAAACAGCTCGGTCGTACGCTAGCTTTATTCTTGGTTCCAGCCTTGCGCCACTGAAGCAAGTTGAGCACGTTACGCCAGAAAACATTTTTACGCACATTCGTACGACAGCGTTTCTTTTTTTTTTCCTGTTATGCAACAAAGGATTCTTGAAAGAGGAAGCTAGTAGCCTTCAAACAACATTCGAAATTGTTGGTGTCTAATTCACTGGATCAGCCTTGCGACAACACCATCTTTACTTTTTTTTTTCTCTTTCACATACAGGTTCTACTGAGAAGCGCGAGTTTCTCAAACGTCGCTTCCCAGAGCTAGAAGATAGGCACTTTGGCAGCTCGCGTGACGCCTCTTTCGAGGCGCACATAATGCATGAAACCAAAGGCCAGGGTGAGTGTTGAATTTACTGCCGTGTTTTTAAACTCAGATTGAGAATCAGTTTACTGAGCAATTTCTTTACAGAATTGCAGAAAGAAGGATAAGAGCAAAAAGCTCCTATATTATCAGCTGGAGGAGTCTCTTACTCCTTTGCACTTGGCAGCACAAATACTGCCGAGCACAGATAGGAAAATAATTGGAAGTCGATTAAAATAACTTATGGACATCATGAAATACTGCAAAACAGCATATTACATCGGAGTTTCAAATTTACATAAAAAAGAGCCAAGCATACACAGAAAAAACAACAAAAAAACGACAAAATAGCGCATTTAAACTCAGCTTCTCACCTTTTATAAAATCGCTTTCCTCGCTAAACGGCATACGACTCCTAGTGCAGCTTGAGATTGCAAGGCGAGTCGTTCTGACCAGAGACTAACCAGCGGGGTGACTATTTCTGGGCATCGTGAAGACTGATCGTGCGTAAAACGTACTGGAGAACACTCATCGCTGTTTGCAGGACAAGTTGAAATCATTCCATTTGAGGATTTATATTACAGTTGCTTTTATATCACAGCATTTATATTACAGCATTTATATTACAGAGCATTTATATTACAGAGCAGAACCACGAGGTTGAAGTAACTAGAAGAATAATAATGGGGTGGAGCACATTCGGCAAGCACTTTCAAATTATGACAGGTAGATTGCCACCATCCCTCAAGAGGAAGGTATATAACAGCTGTATCTTGCCAGTACTTAGCTATGGAGCAGAAACCTGGAGACTTACAAAGAGGGTTCAGCTTAAATTGAGGACGACGCAGTGAGCAATGGAAAGAAAAAATGGTAGGTGTAACCTTAAGAGACAAGAAGAGAGCAGAGTGGATTAGGGAACAAACGGGGGTTAAGGATATCATAGCTGAAATAAAGAAGAGCAAATGGACATGGGCCGGGCATGTAGTGCGTAGACAGGATAACCGCTGGTCATTAAGGGTAACTAACTGGATTCCCAGAGAAGGGAAGTGGGTTAGAGGAGACAGAATGTTAGGTGGGCAGATGAGATTAAGAAGTTTGCGAGTATAAATTGGCAGGAGCAAGCACAGGACCGGGTTAACTGGCGGAACATGGGAGAGGCCTTTGTCCTGCAGTGGAAGTAGTCAGGCTGATGATGATGATGATTACAGTTGCTAAAGCATGAAATAGCTTTATTTCCGTCGAACTCCACTGCTGCCGAAGCCTTCCTGGTAGAAGTCAGGCATATACCGTTAACAATTCCCTCAAAGTAATCAGTACAGTTTTCCTAGTGATGTGCATATGTTTCTGAATTACGTTATAGTCTCTCCCCTTCTCCGCACAACCTCTTTGGTACTTTCTTCCTACGCAGTTAATAGCTGGAATGCGCTGGCCAGCTACAATCTGTCTATTTTTTTACCATCGTGGATGAAATGTGTGACTGTCAACCTTTTGAACTGTCTTTCCCGCGTTCATTTTTCATCTTGGCGATTCGAAGATTTCTATAGTTATTTCGCACATTGCTGTCACAAAGTATCTTCGCCACGTCCTACCATGATTTGCTTGCGCCACCACTTTTCAACTGTCTTTTTTCCCCCACTTCTTTTTGTTGTCGAAAAGGTGCAAATTATGGGCAGTAAGTAAAAAATGAATAGATGATCTATTAGTAATAAATTATTGGTTCTTTCAGAACCTTAATATTCAGGTTTTAGAGAAACAATAAAATACCATATGGTAGTTTCAAGAGCTCACCTTAATGGTATCCTTGAATGACTTGTGCTTGCCTATGCTGATTGGTGGCCCACCTTAAGGCGTGTTTCTAGCAAAACGCACTGACAGGAGCACATGAACAGATACCGCTGCTTGTGTCGCCTTTTATTTCCCTGTATCTTTGTCAACGCGTTTTCCTTGAATTACTCTTCACCGCATGTGCCATCTCCCACGGGAACATCGTTTCGGCTTCCATTCAGCTTCGTAATTCAAAGGATTAAAACGGCGTGATTAAAACTTGTTTCTGTTGAAGGAGTCAACCTTGTCCTCAACTCCCTCAACGAGGAAAAGATGCAGGCTAGTTTGCGCTGCCTGGCAGACCACGGCCGCTTCTTGGAGATCGGCCACCCGGACCTCTCGAAGGACGCCCCATTCGGCAAGTGCGTGTCCAATCGGAACTTCGTTTTCCACGCTATAATGCTGAACAAAGAGCTTGAGAACGAACCCTTTGCGGAAGCTGAAAAGCGTCGCCTCTTCCAAATGGTTCGGGATGGCGTCACTTCTGGTGTCGTTCGGCCTCTGGACACTACTCTGTTCACGCGGGACAAAGCCGAGGAAGCCTTCCGGTTCATGGCATCCGGGAAACACATAGGAAAAGTTGTAATACAGGTGAGCCACCTCTTAAGCGAACCTTGTTAGGGCACTGTTACGTCGATCTTTTTAGTCTCGAGTTCACCCACAAGAGCCAAAAGAAGCATTTGAGTGAACGCGCGAACCCCGGCCGCGTTAAAACTGAGACGCGAACAAACCTTGCTGTTTAATTAGTCTCCTTTCTGAAAAACTGACTCCTACCTTGTATGATACAAGTGTCAATTAAGAAATGAAAGAGCCGGCATATATCAACAGCTGAAGTGCTCCTCTTCTCATCCTCTCGAGAGAGGTGGATCAACAGAAACATGTTATTAGGGGAAGCAGTTGCTGTCTTGACAATAACAAGCCTGCTTGTCGACACGTTGTCGACTGCGACGTTCTCCATTTGCTAATATTTATCTGTTGAAGATTCGATCTTAAGCTTCTGCCTTTTTGTGAGGGGTGGGAGGCTAATTAAACCTTGTTCGAATGAAGGTTGCTGAGAGTTAGAGTTCTCGGAGGCGGTAGCGGCGTTGTGCGCGAGAAACTGTGTACATGTATGTGGCCCTCAATCCTAGGAGCAGCCGCCATATGTGTATTAATGTACACCATTTTTCAATGACAGATGCTTCATCAAACGATGGGCCCATTGGTAATCAGCTGTTTTTTATACGATAATCTGGTCTCTTGTCGATGTCAGTTGTCATTTAACGTTGCCCCATTACATTGCTGATTTGAAGGGAACGCACGGCCGTCGTTCTTGCCTGCAGGAACTCAACTGTTGTGCTGCTAATCATTTGCGGTAAGGTCAAGATCAGCGCACAGAGCAATACAAAGCTTGGAAAGAGCGTTGAAACATGTAATAAAAACAAAGTAGTTAGTCAGGGTAGCACACAACAAAATGCCTCGGTGCACAGCGCTTCAAGGAGCTTGTCAACGTCATCTTCCTGATAGTGTAAGAACTCCTTAGTGAAATATGAAAGAATATAAGAAAGGTGGGAAGATTAACTATACTATACGCCCTGTTTGCAGTCCTGCACGTGAAGAGAGGGAAATAAGTGAGTAAAAGAGATAAATAGAGCGAAGGAGGTGCACGTTGCACACTACACACACAGACCACACACACAGTGCAGGGTTTCACAAGTTGTCCCTCCCATCAGCGTTGCATGAAGGCCCGAATACCTTAGTTGCACAACGTATGGTTAGACAGTGGCTTTGCGATTGCAAAACAAACAAACAGCTGCATTGTACAGACTCACGGGGACATATTCAGTTTTAGTGTGCTTTGAACGGTCGATTAGGTGGCCCTGGCGCTGTCATCTTGTCGCTTCCTGGTTAGCACCTTTGGCAAAGTTTGACACCACGAGAACGCGCTAATCCTGCGGTGTAACCTTGAAGCTGTACAAGATTTCTCTCATCTACAACTTGTTTTTATATCTGAGTATTTCAAATCGATTTCTTTGTAACTTTCTGCTACAGTACGAGCGGAAGCAAATCTTACTTATGATAGTGCATATTAGGCCCGAACAGCAACATAGCGGTTTCACTACAGTGTAATTACAAATGTGTCCGAAGGAAGGCCAAAATAGTGTTTCGTAAAGGCATTACCTAAAAATCTTGATATTATCTTTTCATAAAATTCATTTCGAAAGCATCTGATGATATTGTTACGCCACGTATGTGCCGGACGAAGAAGGAAAAAGAAGCAAGGGGTGTGGAAGAAGAAGATCATCATCTGCCTGCGCCGATACGGCTCGTCCCTCGAACCGTGTATCAATAAACCCCCAGACGCCTACTGAGGTCGTAACAGAGTGGTGGAAGGTGCTGGGTATAGGAACCAACGACGGGACCGCTACCCCTCGGATTTCGCCGGAGTCGTCGCCTCGCCGGCCTGCCTCCTTCTTTGGCCATCATGCCTGACGAAACAGAAGCTCGGGAACCAGTCCCCAGCAGTTCTTGGCCGTATCACAGAGAGCCACGAACCTTCTCCGGGAGGGCCAATGACGACGTGGACTCATGGCTCAAACATTTCAAGCGAGTAAGCAACTGCAACAAATGGGATGCTGCCTCCCAACTGTCACGCGTTGTTTTCTACCTCACTGATGTTGCCCTCGTTTGGTATGAGAACCATGAAGATATTCTGACAACATGGGAACGCTTTGTTGAAGAAATCAAGAAGTGTTTCGGCAACTCAGCTGCAAAAAAGAAGCTTGCCGAGCAGAGTCTTGCACAGAGGGCCCAGCTATCCGGTGAGACCTGCACCGTGTATACTGAAGAGATTTTGAGGCTGTGTAGGGAAGTCGATTCCAGCATGTCGGAAGAGGACAAGGTGGGGCATTTGCTGAAGGGAATTGCAGAAGATGTTTACAACTTCCTTATTAGCAGGGAAAGCCTGACTTCAGTGTCTGACGTTGTACGGCACTGCCGCACGTTTGAAACCCTGAAGCAGCGCAGAATAGCGCCTAAGTTTGGTCGTCTGGCAAATGTCACCTCAGTAGCCAGCATAGAAGCGGCCTCAACTGGTGACCTTTCGGCAACCATCCGCCAAATTGTTCGGGAAGAGTTACTCAGACATGGCGAAATGACACGTGAACGGGCAGCTGCCACGTCTCCATCCTATTTCCCGCAGGACACCACTGCCCCACAGCTTACAGTTTATGAACATCCATCCGTCAACGCAACGGAGGTTGCAGGGCCTCGGCGTATTCAGCAGTCAAGTCCGGTTTTTTACGAGCGATCACAGTACCCTCAACGTTTCCGTTCCGTACGCCCATACCACCCACCGACAACTGATTTCATTGAATCTCGGGCTTACGCGAACGCTCGCAGACGTGAACACTTCGAAGAACGGCGACGACCTCGTCCTGCGCCTGTGTGCTACAACTGTGGTCTGACTGGTCACATATCGAGGTATTGCGATCGTTCGCGCATACCACGCTATGATCAGTGGACAAGCTTGACCGATAAACCTGCTGTCCCACCTTTTCAAGGACACTGGCCCACCGACTCAAGACCCGGCAGCAGCTTCTGGCACGGACACTGGCGCAACAACTCCCCTGCCTCTGATCGAAGTGTGACGCCACCTCCTGCGCCTCGATCCCACCGGTCTCCATCGCCACGGCGCCGCCCATCGTCACCACATCAGGAAAACTAAACAGTGCGGCCGATGGGGGTGAGGTCGCTGGTGACTTGCTGCAAAACGAAATACCCCCGTCTGTGTTGATGTTCAAGAACAAGGTAGAAGTTTTTGTTGATGGTGTGTGTACGATGGCTTTGGTGGACACTGGTGCTACAGTTTCGATTATGAGTGCTGCTTTTAAACACCGTTTAGGACAAAAGGTGATGTTTTTGTGGGAGAAGGCAACAACATTCTGTGGCGTTGGTGGTAACTCGCTGTGTCCCATTGGTGTCTGTACCGCAGAAGTGTGCTTGGGTGATCAAGTGTTTGTCACAGAGTTTACGATTCTTCCAAGGAGCACACACGACATAATCCTGGGGATTGACTTCCTTCGAATGTGTGGCGCCACTGTTGATTGTAGAAATGGAGAGGTGTACATATGTGATGCTGCCCCTGGAGAACTATTAGAGAATTCAGACAGGGAGCACGGTGCGCTCCGGGTCAGTGAAGATAGCATTGTGCCGGCATTCTCTGCAGTCTGTGTTCCTGTATACTCTTCACGCATTGAAAACAGTGACAGTGCGTTCGACGCATTAGTGGAGCCCTTTCATCTCAGTTGCATTAAGAAGAACACATTGGTGCCGCATTGCATAGTGTCACTCGTTCAAGGACGCACAGGACTATGGGCGGTAAACTGTTCAGCTGAGTCGGTGGTTCTACCAGGAGGACTGAAGCTTGCCAAGTTCAAAACATACTCACCGATGGCAGTGGCTGCCCTCAGTGATGCTCCAGGTGGGGCCTCAGCCAATACTTCTACGGCCGATTCAAAACTTTTACCTATGATCGACAAGTCACTTACTACTGACAAACGCCGCATGCTTCTGGACGTTTTGTCAAAATACGTGGCGATTTTCGATTTTTCCCATGACCATGCGCCCTCGATTCCCGCGTCTCGGATTCTCCACAGGATAAACACGGGAACAGCACAGCCCATCCGCCAGAAACCCTACCGAGTGTCGCCGTCTGAGCGCAAGATAATTGATGAACAAGTGCGTGATATGCTGCAGAAGGGTGTCATTCGAGAATCATCGAGTCCTTGGGCGGCTCCCGTGATTCTAGTCAAAAAGAAGGATGGTACCTGGAGATTCTGTGTGGACTATCGCCGTCTAAACTCCGTCACAAAGAGAGATGTCTACCCTCTCCCACGCATTGATGACGCTCTAGACTGCCTCCATTCAGCATCCTACTTTTCGTCCATAGACTTACGCTCAGGCTATTGGCAAATACCTGTGCATTCAATGGACAAAGAAAAGACGGCTTTCGTTACTCCGGATGGACTATATGAATTTAACGTGATGCCTTTTGGTCTATGTAACGCGCCCGCTACATTTGAAAGATTCATGGACACCATTCTGCGCGGCCTGAAGTGGAACATCTGTATGTGTTATCTTGACGACGTTGTTATCTTCGGGCGTACATTCAGTGAACATAACGAAAGGGTAGAGCTGGTTTTGAAATGTATTCGAAATGCTGGCTTGGTTCTTAATGCAAAGAAGTGTCATTTCGGAGCTCGACAAACACTGGTGCTGGGACATCTCGTCAACAAGGATGGTATCAGGCCCGACCCGAATAAGACGGCGGCTGTTAGAGCTTTTAAACCACCTGGCTCAGTGAAGGAGCTTCGGAGCTTCTTGGGCCTCTGCTCTTACTTTCGCCGATTTATTCCCGCCTTTGCAGAAGTTGCCTTTCCACTGACCTGTCTTCTCCGCCAAGGTGCTAGTTTTGAATGGACTCCTGATTGTGAAACTTCTTTCAACCAACTGAAGTTCTTGCTCACGTCGCAGCCTATCCTGCGGCACTTCGATCCTTCTGCGGCGACTGAAGTTCACACCGACGCAAGCGGCATTGGCATAGGTGCAGTCCTGATACAGCGATGTAATCAAGTGGAACACGTAATCGCATATGCCAGTCGCACTTTAAGTAAGCCGGAACGCAATTACACTGTGACCGAACAAGAATGCCTTGCACTCGTCTTCGCTGTGCAGCGATTCCGCTCATACCTATACGGTCGTCCTTTCCAAGTAGTTACGGATCATCATTCTTTGTGCTGGCTTATCAACCTTCGGGATCCGTCAGGCCGTCTAGCACGCTGGGCCCTCCGGCTGCAAGAGTACAACTTCACGGTATCGTACAAGAGCGGCAGGAAACACGCGGACGCGGACTGCCTTTCAAGGATGCCAGTTGATGCTACAGTTTGCGACGCTGACGATTTCGATCATCTGATAGCGTCCGTAGCACCAGCGTTCCCGGATAAGGCCACCTTTGAAACTGAGCAGCGGAAGGACGTGAGTTTGAATCCGTTATTCGTGATCGCACAAGCATCCACTCCGGAAAGCCGCTTTTGCGTCCGTGATGGTCTACTGTACAAGAAATCCATCTCCGGCACCGGTTCCCGCTTCCTGCTGGTGGTTCCAGAGGCACTACGGTCATCTGTTTTGTACGCCATGCATGATGACGCCACTTCAGGTCACCTCGGAACGACGCGCACTCTTCATCGTACCCAGGAACGCTTCTACTGGCCACGTATGCGCCAGTCAGTTGAGTTGTACGTGGCCAGTTGTGCGCAATGCCAGGCGCACAAATCTCTCTCAGCAGCTCCGGCCGGACATCTACAACCTGTGACGCCTCCCAGTTCTCCGTTCGAACAAATTGGCATTGACCTGGTGGGCCCTTTTCCGCGTTCATCGAAAGGCAACAGATGGATTGTGGTATGTGCTGACCATCTTACTCGGTACTGCGAGACTGCTGCCCTGCCATCCGCGACTGCTGGTCAAGTGTCGTCCTTCCTTCTCCATTCTATCATACTGCGTCATGGGCCCCCTCGCGTCATCATAAGTGACCGTGGACGTCAATTCACGGCAGACGTTGTCGAACAACTTCTCCGTATGTGTGGCTCAGAGCTCAGACACTCGACGCCTTATCACCCGCAGACGAATGGTCTCGTCGAGCGAACAATTCGAACACTGGTGAATATGCTTTCTATGTACGTTGCCTCGAACCACAAGAACTGGGACGATGTCTTGCCGTTCGTCACATACGCGTTTAATACTTCCCAACATGAGACCACCGGCTACAGCCCGTTCTTCCTCCTCTATGTTCGACCCCCCCGTTATACTCTGGATACAATATTTTCCTTCTCTGATCGGGACCAATCAGAAATCTCCCTAGCAGAAACTCTTTGTCTCGCCGAAGAAGCTCGTCGTCTTGCTCGTTTACGTACAATAGCCTCGCAAGACAGATCGAAAGTTCGTTATGACAGCAAGCACCGGCAGGCCACATATATTCCGGGAGATCTCGTGTTGGTGTGGAAGCCTTTACGCAAACGTGGCTTGTGCCAAAAACTGCTCGCGCACTACATCGGACCTTTTGTTATCCTTGACCGCCTGAGCGCAGTCGACTACCGCATCGCACGTCTTACAGCTAGCGGGAGACGTTCCAGGAAGACAGAGGTCACGCATGTCGCTCGCCTGAAGCCTTTCAGTCAACGCGACACTGCATGAAACGCGCGGCGCGCTTTGTCTGCGAGGGGGGAAATGTTACGCCACGTATGTGCCGGACGAAGAAGGAAAAAGAAGCAAGGGGTGTGGAAGAAGAAGATCATCATCTGCCTGCGCCGATACGGCTCGTCCCTCGAACCGTGTATCAATAAACCCCCAGACGCCTACTGAGGTCGTAACAATATTTTCTGAACTACTTTCATGAACAAAATATAGCGCTATAGAAACGCGAAGATTTCTTGAATGAAAATGGCGCAAGCGACAAAAAAAATACCTTTTGCAGTCTTTACCATATTTTGACGTAATTTTATTTGCACATACAGACATTTTTAATAAAATTGACAAAGGGAAACCGCAGCGCAGAAATTACGTATCGTTAATTGTTTTAAATGTAGTGTACTGAGCTCGATATGAAAGAATATAAATAAATTAAAAAGGACAAAAACACACCTTCTTTTGGTCCGGCCCAAACCTACGAAGTTCGAATAATGGGATCGATGTTTTACAAACGAAGACACGATGGGAAATGCCGTTTCACCTTCCTGGTTTAGCACACATGTGTGTGTAATAATACTTGGGCGTGTTATCCAGCACTGATCAAAGCCAAGGCCACCAACGTGAAACGTTGCCAGAGGCGTAAGGTGAGGCACTATGGCAACGAGTGGCACTAGCTAACACGTAATAACGTAGTAAAATGTACGGTGGCACGCCTTTGCAGTTATAGTCTTTTCCGTTTATGATATCACGCCACTACTACACAGGGCGACCACCGGAAAACCTTTAGGGTCGCACCCAATAGGCTACCACTTTATTTATTTATTTTATTTATTTGTCATACTGTTAACCCCCCCTTGAGGGTCGTTACAGGGAGGGTGAAGAGATGAGTTGCATAAAATTAAATATTTGAAAAATCGTGAGATCAACTCTGTAACATATCGCATAATTATATTAGAAACACAGTTACATGCTTTTTCACCTTATATATTTACAACATGATCTCTATGATCAATGACACATTTCTAAGAAAACACATACATAAACACTATAACTATACATTCTCAATAAAATGTCTATCAAGAGCAACCTCAAAATCACTCAAAGTTCCTTTTTGCACCATATCGTTCGGTAATTCGTTCCACATACTAATAGCATCGGGAAAGAAGGAAAATTGGAAGATATCTGTTCGAGCTCGTATTAGTTGTATGAATGTAGTGCATGTTGTTCTTGGAAACCTTTTGTAAGAATGCTTCAAATAGTCATCCCTCTTTATTTTCACCCCGGCAAGCAAGATCTGAAAGAGAAGTTAGCCCCTCTGTTTCCGCCTTCCTGATTCTAACGATTCTAATTTACATACTTTTAACGTTTCAGTAACAGAATCCCTTATTCGATATTTAGAGCAGATAAAGCGAGCTGACATTCTCTGAATGCGTTCTAACTTATTTTTACGACCTTTTGGTGTGGGCTTCACACAGCGCTAGCGTATTCTAATCTCGGACGGACATACGTTTTGTAGGCAAGCAGCTTGACATCTTTTGTGGCTCGGCCCAACTTCCTTCGTAGGAAGCAGAATTTTTGACATGCTGATTGACAGATGTTAATGACATGAGGACGCCAGCACAATTTATCTGTTATAGTTACACCCAAGTATTTAAAATTACAGACTTTCACCAGCATATTATCACCAGTGTTATATGCAAACGAAAGCACTTCTTCCTTTTTTGTAATGTGTGTGTAAGTGTATTTTTAATCTTAATTTCCATACCCCAATTAGAACACCATAAGTTTAGGGTTTGGAAGCACTGATTGATAGTCACTTGATCTTTTTTGCACAATACCGAACGATAGATTAAGCAGTCGTCTGCAAATAGTTTAATTTTTACTGGTGGTTGGACAACTGAACAAATATCATCAATGTATAAAAGGAAGAGTAGGGGCCTCAGTACAGATCCTTGAAGCACTCCCAAATACACCTCCCGATTTCCCGACATAGCATCTCCCACTCTAAGTGCTTGTTGTCGATTTCTTAGTTAAGCTCTGATCCAACTGAGAACATTCTCACTAGTACCGACATTGCGAAGCGTGAATAGCAGCTTACGGTGGGAAACTTTGTCTAACGCCTTTGAAAAATCGATACATATAACATCGATTTGCATACAGGCATCTACAGCTATACACGAGCCAAGTATAGTTTCAACCAGTTGTGTGACTGTTGGAAGGCCACCGCGAAATCCGTGCTGAAGGGGCATACTAATTCATTTTGTTCTGAAAATTGCCGAATATTTTTGCCACTATATGTTCAAATGCTTTACAACATACCGACGTGCCTAAGACAGGCCTATAACTATTCAATGTTGTTTTATCACCATCTTTAAAAATTGGGACAACAATTGCTCTACGCCTATCTTGAGGTAACGAGTGGCATTTTGAAGATTTCTCGATAATAATAGGTAGTACGACAGCCACTCCGCAAATTGTCGCAAAAATTGATTCGATATACCGTCAGGTCCTAGTGACGTTTTGGTATTTAAGAAAGTAGTTGATTCAATATACCTTCTCGGTTAATATTTATTTATACTTCCTGAAGTGTCCCTGTAGCACCCGATTCAATTTCCTCGTTGTCACCCTGATTCTTTCAGAAAACCGATTGAAAAAATTGAGTCTCTCAGCTATATTTGACTTTTCTGTGATTACTTCTCTTCCATCTACAATAAGACCAATTTTCTCATTCGCTTCCTTAAAAAACAGCCAAAACTTACGTGGTGAGTTCGTGAGTGTATTTTCGAAATATTATTGAAATATATTGAAAAAGTTCGTGAGTGTATTATTGAAAATATGTTTCTTGGATTGCGCCATCTCTGCTTTCAAGTTTTTTTTTAGCACACGAAATTTCGGTCGAGGCCCTATGAGTTCTGCGCAGTTTTTTTTAGTTTACGCTTCATGGGAATTATTTTTTCCTACTTATTCATGGATTTCTTCGTTTTTTTAACACGAGTGGGTAGGAAGTTGTCTGAACAGTAACCTTAAATTTCCTTAAGACGTTTACAGATCTGTTCAACGGACTCAAGTTTTGATGCTTCCTGAAATTCGCCAAGCGACATTTCTGAAAAGTCCATGATTGCGGTATCATCAACACGATCGTAATTTTTAATATGTGCATACACATGACGCTTAGCTCGAAAGCTGGTGTTAAAAAATACGTCAACCGCAACCATTCTGGGGACTGATATGCCGTATTCAACTGATACGGCATAATCAGTAACTCTACTCGATATGAAAAAAAAGTCTAGCAATGACTGTGACGTAGGGGTAACTTGTGTATAATCTTGTACGATTTGTGTGAGATTATAAGAAAACATCAGCTCTAATAACCTATCAGCACTACGGGTTTCCACATGACCAGTTGAAAAGCTTACCCAAATTATATGCGCTAAATTAATGTCACCAGCCATTATCAGCCTTGTGTTTTCATTTACATGATCACACAAAAACATAGTTAATTTTTCGAAAAACTCGGGTGGACTTCCGGGTGGTCTGTAGACGGCTCCAACGAGATGCGTATATTTAGCGTATTTCACCTTGCACCACACTGTTTCTGGCAACTGGCTATGTACTGTTGTTGCCGCTACGTTGTTTTTAATTATCACTGCCACACCACCACCTTGTGTGTCCCTGTCTCACCGAAAAATCTTGTATCCTGGCGGTAGGATGCAGTTATCTGTTATAGCATTATTCAACCATGTCTCCGCTAAGACTACAACATGGGGGCTGTGTGTAATCAGCAAGATTTCTAAATCTGTTACTTTATGTACAATGCTTCGCGCATTCAGTGAAATAATTCTTAGCTATGAACGCGCCATCTCAGATGATTTTATGCCACTTCCATCAGTCAGTTTTGGCACATTCGAGCTGCTATGAGCGGAAGTTGCAGAGCTGTGGTTACGTTCCTTGTTATCTTTTTGTTGCTTGCATTGACTACGAATATTTCATGTCGGATCTCACTGATGAAGCTCGCCGTTCACTTTAAGCTTGTCATGAATAAACTTCACTTTTGCTCCCTTTGCCCTTTCGATTTCGCAGCTTTGCCAACCCTTTTTTCTAGCGGAGACAGTTTCCTTTGCGTTATCATTGCTGACACTAATGGTAGTCCCCTTCAGTTTTTTGCAGTTTTTAGTACACTTTCTTTTTCGCGGTAATCGTAAAAACTAATCATAATTGGTCTGGAGCTATTTGGTTTTTGCTTGCTGAGCCGGTGAATTTGGTCAACTGATTTCACTTTAATACCCAATTTTGCGTCAAAAATTCATGAACAACAGTTTCCGTCAGGTCTGACTCGGTTTAACCAGAATCTTCCGCTGGCCGAAAACAAGTAGATAATTACCTCTTTTCCTGTTTTCGTAATCAATTTACTTCTGTTCTTGTTGCCTAACTATAGTTTCCAGCCTGCTAATTCGCTCACTCATTTTTTCAATAACTTTAATATAGTCCGTCAACTTTTCAGTTTTAAATATTTAAATCGGATATTTCTTTCCTCATAGCATCTATCTTGGTTTCGGATGCTACCTGTTTTTCTAAGATTTGCTCCAACATCTCAGCAGTCCTTGGCCCCGGGTTTTCCTCAACATCACGAGACTTTAAAAGCATCAACACCACAGACCAGCAATCAATGACACTAGCAATACAAAAGAGAGGGCACGGCAATACTAACAATAATCAATTGTCACTACTATAACATGCTGTATTAGAGAGATAACGAAGCTGCATAAACAGCAACGCCGACTTAGACATGTTGCCTGCAGGCCATGTGCCGAGCCCTCAGAGGGTTCCTTGGTTGGGCTGCTCCTTTTCTAGCCGAGGCGTTGATGACGTCACTGATGATAAACGAGCCGTCCAGAAGCTGCTTTTAAAGTTCTGATAAGTTCTGTCGAAAGGAGCCTATTCTTTCCACCAGTTGACACCGATGATGGTTGATCCACCCACTTGTTGCTCACAGTTATCTGATGACACTCGTGGGAAGGTAGCCACAAAGTGCCGCTCGTAGTTGTCGCTCCCACAATCCACGAAAGTGCCTGCATAAACAGCAAAGCCGACTTATACATGTTGCCTGCAGGCCATGTGCCGTGCCCTCTCTCTCTCTTTTATAGCACCATGCGCGTACCTATAGCACACCACACTCTGGATGGAGGCTTTCCTCTCTCTTCACGTTCGCATTTTATTTTTCCAGATATATATATATATATATATATATATATATATATATATATATATATATATATATATATATATATATATATATATATATATAGTCTAGTAGATCCTCCGTGAGTGGTCACAACGTGGTTTATTTCGACGTTTCGGCCTAGAGTCTGGCCTTCATCAGGAATAAAGATACAGTTTGTCGGTGCTCAGCTTTATACAATCTCAAATCAGAGGGCAAGGTAAGATCCGCAAGATTTCTAAATCTGTTACTTTATGTACAATGCTTCGCGCATTCAGTGAAATAATTCTTAGCTATGAACGCGCCATCTCAGATGATTTCATGCCACTTCCATCAGTCAGTTTTGGCACATTCGAGCTGCTATGAGCGGAAGTTGCAGAGCTGTGGTTACGTTCCTTGTTATCTTTTTGTTGCTTGCATTGACTACGAATATTTCATGTCGGATCTCACTGATGAAGCTCGCCGTTCACTTTAAGCTTGTCATGAATAAACTTCACTTTTGCTCCCTTTGCCCTTTCGATTTCGCAGCTTTGCCAACCCTTTTTTCTAGCGGAGACAGTTTCCTTTGCGTTATCATTGCTGACACTAATTGTAGTCCCCTTCAGTTTTTTGCAGTTTTTAGTACACTTTCTTTTTCGCGGTAATCGTAAAAACTAATCATAATTGGTCTGGAGCTATTTGGTTTTTGCTTGCTGAGCCGGTGAATTTGGTCAACTGATTTCACTTTAATACCCAACTTACCTTGCCCTCTGATTTGAGATTGTATAAAGCTGAGCACCGACAAACTGTATCTTTATTCCTGATGAAGGCCAGACTCTAGGCCGAAACGTCGAAATAAACCACGTTGTGACCACTCACGGAGGATCTACTAGACTATATGCAACGCTACGGCCACTCAACCACCATGCCTGCCTATATATATATATATATATATATATATATATATATATATATATATATATATATATATATATATATATATATATATATATATATATATATATATATATATATATATAATTTAATAACGAGGGTCTCGTACTGGCAGACTTAGTGCCTTTAAGTTGTATACGAGGGACTATTGGTCAGTTGCCCACTCGTAATAAGTTCACGTGCTACGTAAGGCTAAATACGCTCAAAAAAGAGTGTGCTACACTCGGCGCCATGGCTACTGGTGGCGCTGACTGACACTTCCACGTTCAATTCACATATAAACCCAATAAAGTGGCGGGGGGGATTGCTGTCGTGGTAGCTCAGGGGTAGAGCATCGAACGCGTCATTCGAAGGTCACAGGTTCAGATCCTGCCCAAGGCAACTTATCTTTTCACCCACTTTTCTTCATAGTTACCTTACAATTCGGTCTAATATCTTCCCCTATACTTTCCTTGGCATTATTGTCTGTTAGATCTCATTATTATTGTGTAAAAACACAGAAAAAAGCCCTTAAGTATGCCATTCTTTCCCTAATACATATATATATACATATATATACATATATATGTATATATATGTATATATATATATATATATATATATATATATATATATATATATATATATATATATATATATATATGTGTGTGTGTGTGTGTGTGTGTGTGTGTGTGTGTGTGTGTGTGTGTGTGTGTGTGTGTGTGTGTGTGTGTGTGTGTGTGACGCATTATTAAGCTGAATATAGGAGAAGCCGATAAAGAAAAAGTGCGCGTGCATTAGGAAAAACGCACGGCATCTGGACCACGACGTGTCTTCATTTTGTAGCGTCACACGAGTCGACAGGATCGACCTCATCAACGTGCCATGGCTAGGCCAAAGCTTCCGCTCAACATACAGAAGTTCAACACCAGAAGATGTCCCCATCGACAAGTGGCTTCCTCTTTTTGACATGAAGGCAGCCGAGGCCTCATGAACTCACCGCGATCGGGTCAGTCACTTCAGCGAATACATTGAAGGCGAAGCGTTCAAGTGGTACCTGACAAAGATTTTCGGCAACGGCGAGACAACTTGGGACGATATCAAGCACGACATGCAAGCCGCTTTGCTACGACTGGCGGAGATGCCTTCCAGTTCTTCATTCAGTACCGACTGAAAGGAGGGCAGACCATCAAGGACTACTACGACGAGAAAAAGCGACTGGGTTTCTCGGCTGACCTGAAAGAGTGCCACATCATTTCTGGACTGACTGATGGTGTTCCTCCTTATGTGGAACTGGCGCTCGCCGGACATTCTTTCAACTCGTCATTAGAGTGGCTCACCGCTGCTCAACGGGTCGAGACATCTTTAAACAGCTGAGAGGAGTTTCCTTTACTCGTAACGCTAGTATCGCATCGAGAGCTCTACGTGTCTTCAGCAGACCACCGCAGCCAACAATAACTCCTCAACCGCGTGCCCCGCAAAACGAATGTAGATACTGCTCAGCTGCTGGTTTCCCACGACAGTTTCACTGGCACTACGAATGTCCGCGCCGTGGCAATGTGTCCGCTATTGATACTGAGCGGGGAAACGAGGAGGGCGACCCAGAGTTTCATTAATACACTTCAGTGCTCTCATCAACGGAAAGCCAGTAAATGCAATTCTCGATACAGGAGCAAAGCAACAATTACTTGTATCAGCGAGGATGTGCACAAACAGCTGAAGCTTTAGTTGATGAGAGACTCCAACATCATGGTCCAGCAAGTTGCATCAAACAATCGAACTTTGGGTCGCGTGAGAATTCAGTTACAAATTGTGAACGTCATAAAGAAAGTTTTTGCACATGTGCTGCGAGGCATGAGAACGCAATTAATTCTTGGCCTAGACAGCGCTTCGTACTTCAATTTTCTGTAAATCTGGAAAGCAAGTCAGTGACACAAGCACGTGAGAATATGAACCTTCTACATCACAATGAAAAGAAAACGATTCAAGCCCCGTGATGCGAACCCTGACTTCAGAAAACTTATAATAGCATGAGGCGGCGGCGCTTGACTCTCGTTTAAGCACGTATGACGAAATATTTTTGAAATCTCAGACAGATATTGGGTGCATAACTACTGAGAAACATAGGATCGCACTTACCAATGCTGTCCCTATTCGTCGAGCACAATACCGATGTTCACAGGCAGACAAAGTGGAGATCAACAAAGAAGTTGATGCTCTCCTCAAGCAACGTGTTGTGAGCCTTCATTATCGCCCTACGCTGCACCTGTCATTTTAGCAGAAAAGAAAGGTGAAGGACACAGTCGTCTATGTATAGACTACCGGAAACTCAATGCCATAACGGTACCCAACTTTCAACCAATTCCACGTATAGATGATATTCTTGACCACTTGGGAAATGTGGAGTTTTTCACTACGTTGGACGTAACGTCGGGATACTGGCATGTCCAAATGCATCCTGACGATGTTCAGAAAACTGCATTTGTCACGCCTGATGGTAATTTCGAGTGGTCGGTAATGCCGTTTGGGTTGAAGAACGCTCCCGCTACATTTGAAAGAGCCATGAAATAAATAATAGCGAAAAATCAACTCACCAACGTTTGTAATTACTTTGACGATGTGGTCGTATACTCACAGACATTTAATGATCATATACGACACCTTGAGGCGCTATTGAAAGCTCTCAAAACCTAGAACGTAAAACTCAAACGAAAAAAGTGCCAATTTGCACGCTGCAGCATTGAATACCTGGACCACAAAATTTCACAAGGAATGGTGACACCTAAGCAAATAATCTGGCTGCCATACTCAATTTTCAAACACCAAAACAAGAAAAAGATCGCCAGCGTTTTCTGGGCACTGTCAACACTTGCCGTCAGTACATCCCCCACTTCAGCGAAATTGCTCTTCCACTCACAAAACTACTCCACAAAGGCAGCAAGTGGGTGTGGACAGAATCATGCGAGCAAGCCTTTTGTGAAGTGAAGGAGCGCATAACTGAAGAACTGGTGCTTCACATGTACGACCTTTCGAGACCATGTACTGTGTACTTTGACGCATCTGGCGAAGGCATCGCTGCAGTGCTGAAACAACCTAATGACAAAGGCAAAGAACATCCGGTTGCCTACTATTCCCGCAAACTACTTAAGCACGAGATTAACTGCGCTATTACAGAAATAGAATGTCTTGCCATTGTAGATGCCGTTGATGAATGGCATTGCTACCTTCATAGAAAGTCATTCACTGTTGTAGCAGATCACTGTGCACTCCAGTGGCTGAAGAATGTTAAAAATCGTCAAGGTTGTCTCTTCCGGTGGTCTTTGAAACTGTCAATGTATGATGTGAACAGCAAACATCAAAAGGACACGAGTAATGTCGAAGCAGATGCGCTCTCCAGAGCCCCAATAGTTAATCTCCTGTTACACGACGACCTTCAGCAATGCCAATGAGCGTCCCAAAGGAACGCAATCATTGGAAAATAACATCATCATCGTCAAAAAAGGACTACAGAAAATATCAGGGCGTAGATAAGGTATATATAAACATTCTGGAAGAAATCTACAGGGGGTCAACTGCTACCATAGTGCTTCATAAAGAAAGCAACAGAATACCAATCAAGAATGGTGTAAAGCAGGGAGACACAATCTCCCCAATGCTATTTACCGCGTGATTATAGGAGGTTTTCAGCAGCCTAGAATGGGAACAGTTAGGGATAAGAGTAAATAGAGAATACCTTAGTAACCTGCGCTTCGCCGATGACATTGCATTGCTGAGTAACTCAGGGGACGAATTGCAACTCATGATTACGGAGTTGAACAGGGAGAGCAGAAAGGTGGGTCCTAAATTGCTGTGACGTGGTGTCGTCGAAAATGGCCATCCGTGACACCTACCTTTGCATTAAAGTCACCCATCACTATAGTATACTGTGTTTTTACCTTACTCATTGCCGATTCCACGTCTTCATAGAAGCTTTCAACTGAAGCGTCATCATGGCTGGATGTAGGCACGTAAGCCTGTACTACCTTCATCTTGTATCTTTTATTCAGTTTGTTTACAATACCTACCACCCTTTCATTAATGCTATAGAGTTCCTCTATGTTGCCAGCTATGTTTCTGTGAATTAAAAACCCCACTCCCAGTTCTCTTTTGTCTGCCAAGCCCCGATAGCAAAGGACATGCCCATTCTGTAGCACAGTATAGGCCTCATCTGTCCTCCTAACCTCACTGAGCCCTATTATATCCCATTTAACACCCTCTAGCTCCTCGAATAGTACAGATAGATTTCCCTCACTAGATAAGGTTCTAGTGTTAAATGTTGCCAAGTTCAGGTTCCAATGGCGGCCTGTCCGGATCCAGAGATTCTTAGCACCCTCAGCTGCGTTGCAGATCTGACCGCCGCCGTGGTCAGTTGCTTCGCAGCTGCTGGGGACTGAGGGCCGTGAGTTATTTGACGTATGCATGTGGGAGGTAGTGGCCAGATACTGCACCAGGGTGTCCAATCCTTCTCTGGTGAGGGAGTGCGTTCCCGGCGGAGGTTACCGGTGAGGCCGCACCCCAGGCCTCTTAATGCAGTTCCATTATTACGCGGATTTTTTTTAAATCCGGTTGGGAACTGCGCGGCACCGGGATTTGAACCACGGACCTCTTGCATGTGAGGCGAATGCTCTAACCACTACGCCATCGCCGCACATTCCGCTGGTCATTAAGGGTAACTAACTGGATTCCCAGAGAAGGGAAGCCGGTTAGGGGGAGACAGAAGGTTAGGTGGGCAGATGCGATTAAGAAGTTTGCGGGTATAAATTGGCAGCAGCAAGCACTGGACCGGGTTAACTGGCGGAACATGGGAGAGGCCTTTGTCCTGCAGTGGACGTAGTCAGGCTGATGATGATGATGATGATGATATTGTAACGAACAGCGGCGTGGCAGCTGTGGGCCATGGGCTAGAAAGCGAGGAAGATGAGGCAGAATAGAACAGCTGGCCCAGGATCGGGTGTTGTAGCTTGTTCTCTGTCTTGCTCATCACAATGGCGCAGCCACCCACGCACGAGAAAATCAAAAGCGCCACTATGACAGACGCCGTAGACCCGCTCCTGCTTACAACATTGGTGACGAGGTCTGGGTGCACAGGGGCACCAGCGGGCCTGGCAAGAAGCTACTCCCTAAGTTCGGCGGGCCATTCATAATTACTCGGCGTGTGCGTGAAAATACCTGGCGTGTGAACACCTCACATGCGAACTTCAATCTGGATAAACGCAAAAGAAACAACCTTGCTGTGCATGTGTCGCACTTGAAAAAAGCAGTCGGAGCGCTGCAGTGCAATGAACTGTAATTTCTTTTTTTTCGTTGTCAGGTCCGCAGTGTGGCCGAATGTAACGAAGAGCGGCGTGGCAGCTGTGGGCCATGGGCTAGAAAGCGAGGAAGAAGAGGCAGAATAGAACAGCTGGCCCAGGATCGGCTGTTGTATCTTGTTCTCTGTCTCGCTCATCACAATATATATATATATATATATATATATATATATATATATATATATATATATATATATATATATATATATATATATATACGTTCTCTTCTTTTTTTCCCGGGTCAGATATCAGTCAGCGCCATCTGTAGCCATAGCGGCGAATCTGGAACACCCTTTCATGAGTCTGTGTAGCGTCACGTAGCACGTGAACATATTACGCACGGGCAGCTGACCAATAGTGCCTCGTATACAACCTAACGGCACCCTGATACTGCACTGACACTCCCACGTTTAAATTCACATATAAGCCCAATTAATTGGCTGCGGGCATAGCCACCGTGATAGCTCAGTGGTTGGAGCATCGAATGCGTTATTCGAAGGTCGAAGCTTCAATTCCTGCTCACGGCAAGTTATTTTACGCCCACTTTTCTTTCATCCTATTTACATTACATTGGTTCTAATCACTTCCCCTATACATTCCTCAATCCTTGGCATTACAGTCTGTTAGATCACAATATATTTTGTCAAAACGCGGAAAAACTATACCTTAGGTATACACCCTTTCCCATATATATAAGGCTTATATGCAGAAGAATAACTTCGGTTACCGCAAGATTTTGATATAAAAGTAGATGAGTTTTCACATAACAACTTCTTTGTTCAGCCGACGTTTCGACGGGAGCCCTGTCAGTTTCCCCGTCACTATATATATATATATATATATATATATATATATATATATATATATATATATATATATATATATATATATATATATATATGTATATATATACAAATATATATAGTGCCGACACTCGCTACGATGTGAACCAAATGCTTGTTATGGACCGTTGCCAGTAGTCAGCGAGATTGTTCGTGTTCAGAAAAATTGTTTTTTAGGGCCCATTAACCAACTTTTGCAAGTAGACCATCTTGCAGTTGTAGACCACCTTGCATTTGATCGCATCGTCACTTCCTGTGTCGACCTATAGGGAATCTGGCGAAAGATAACAGAGGCACCCTTTACATAAGTGTCAAGAAGAAAAATGATTCTTTATTATTTTTTCCGATGCGTGGAATAAGATGGGTGACCTCTCGCTTCGCAGCGCGCGGCATTAAGCGCTCGGCCACAGTAGCCCACGTCCTTCAGCATAATGACAGTGAGCTATGCACCATTTACTGCTGACGATACCCCGACATTGGGAGAATATTAGCGTGTTGTCTGCCTTACCGACGAGGTGGCGCTGAATGAGCGCACGGCGTAGTGAGTCTTGATTCCCGCTCCTCCGCGGGGCCCTGCGCATCGAAGCACCCTAGCACGGCGTAGAGTCACTGAAACAAAATTTGCAGTGGCTCCAGCGCGGTGCCCTGCTCGGCGCGATGTGTTGTTTCGTAACTTGCACTTTTCCTTACGGGACGTTGTCTTCCGTGCTCACGCAAGCATCAGCTCATCTCCTGGCGAGGACAATTCGAACGTCGGGTGCTTTCGTAGTCAACATTGCGTTTAGGTCAAAGAGCACACGAAGGCCCCTTCGCTCGTTGGAGAGGCCCCGTCAGCAATAAAAGTGTGTTGTTAAAACAGAGGAGCAACAACTGTGACTCTTGTTTGTTCGCGCACGTCCTGTGTATACTTGTTCGGATGTTTCGCGCATCTTTCGTGTTTGAGAAGTGCATTATGTCGAGTTGAGAACGTTGCTAGTACACTTTCCCTTCGTGTGTGTGTTGTTTTCGTGCGTCCCCGGTGCTTGGTCAGCGTCGTTCGTAAATCATAGGTGAAACCTTGAGAGACAGGAAGACAGCAGAGTGGGTCAGGGAACAAACTGGGGTTAAGGATATCATTGTTGAAATCAAGAAAATGAAATGGGCATGGGCCGGGCACGTAGCATGTAGGCAGGATAACTGCTAGTCATTATGGGTAACTGACTGGATTTTCAGAGAACGTAAGTGCGTGAGAGCGCGGCAGAATGTTACGTGGGCCGTTGATATTAAAAAGTTCGCAGGTATAAAGTGAAAGCAGAAGGCACAAGACCGGTTCAATAGGCGGAACATGAGAGAGGCCTTTGCCCTACAGTGGGCGTAGTCATGAGGATGATGATGATTATGATGATGGTGATGTGCTTCGGCAACGCGCTCCAAGTTTTGACCCATTTGCCGTTCTTCGGGTGTCATTCCAATATGCCCCCCGATATTCTTCCCCATAGCATTTGAACCACAAAATGGCGAAACAAATTAGCATGACATACGAGACGAAAATTTCAGCGCAGCATCTCGTCCCCCTCTATATCATGAGGTGCCCCCCCCCCCCGAAAAAAAACAAAATTTGTGTCTTCGCCACTTCGCTAAAGACACCAGATGGTCTAGATTTTCTGAGCCCTCAACTACGTAATTTCTCACAGCCATATCATACTTTTGGAACATGAAACCCCAACAATTCATACTAATATGATTACTTTGACGAGAAATATAAAATTCACGACCACCAGATCCGGCTAGAAGAAGGCCCCCAGCACGCCCACCCAGCTCGTCCGTTTGAAGTAGAATCCATGGTGCGTACCCACTTCTACGAGCACAAGTCGTACGTGATCACCGGAGGTCTAGGTGGCTTCGGTCTGGAGCTCGCCGACTGGATGGTGACTCGTGGATGCCGCAAGCTACTGCTCACCTCCCGCTCGGGGTTGAGAACTGGTTACCAGAAGCTGTGCTTGCGCCGCTGGCGTGCTGTTGGAGTCGAGGTGCTAGTCAGAAAGGCGGACGTCTCAGCCGACGAAGAAATTAGGATGGTCATCCAAGAAGCAGCGACCATGGGACCCATTGGAGGAATCTTCAACCTGGCGATGGTGAGCTACACTCTCGACCAAATTTCTTTAACTGATACCTCCTAAACCGCATTTATACATGCATGATAGGGCACAGCACAGGTCGTGTACCCCGGCCCGTGCCCGACCCGGCCCAAAAACGCCCTTATCAAGCCAAGCCCGATGTTTTTAAATGTGGCCCGTACCTGACCCGGACACAAAAGGTTTGGAGCCAGCCCAGCGGGCCCGGCCTGTTTCAGCCAATTCTGCATTTAGCGCAAACGAGGCACTATTCAATATTAGGTTAATGTGAAGATAGCTACCACGCAGAATATATATTTTTAGATTGCTCTGAGAGCTTTCAGTGTCATGACTTTCCCTAGTACTGTGTGTACTGATTAATTACGCCAGTAACACTTTTACCAAATAATTGCGTGCAATATGATTTATAGTTCTAGTCACAGCCAGCTGTCTCAAATATGCAGTGCTAACGACGCAGTATTATTTTGTCATTTGAAAAGACAAATAACAATATAAAACCACCATAAAAAGAAAAAATGGCAAACAGTCATTGTCTGAGTCTACATTATTTGCATACGACATGATTCTGTTCAATAAAAGTATGAAGTCTCGTGGAAACTTGACTCATTGCACAATGTAATAAAAGAAAATTGGCCCAGTATTTGCATGTTACACTGCAAATGTCGTCGAAAGATGATAGTCTTCCATCTAGAGAGAGTGAACAAAACGTTTGTTTGATGTTCTGCCAAGAAAATTGGTTAATGGTATACTGGAGGTGCTGCGTTAGAGTGCCTCGATCGTGCAGCGGAGGTGAAAGAGCGCATCAAGTCATGTCACACGTGAGATATAAGCGCTATCTGGCAAATACCTAGGAAAATGAAGGGCGCACGTCTTGCGCGCCCGTCTTGGAAGGAATAAGGTGCAGAACGCAAGGCGATGAGTAGGTTCCATCACCCTGTCGTCTTAGCAAAGCATTGAAAACACTTGCCTTTTCGTGCAAGTGTTCCCTGGTCAGCGCAACGTGACAAATGCTATGGCCCTTATAATTACTTATGTATGCCTTTTCTAGTAAAATACACACATACGAAATATTTAAGTGTCGTCATGATGCCTCAGATAGGCGCAATAATCGCTTTTTAATTCACAATGGCACAAGTGTGAACGCTGAATCTGGAGCAATTCTCGTGGGCGCTGAAAATGGGGTAAGCCATTTGGAGTATCATTTGGTCACTTTGGTACCGTTTAGGTTACCGTTAAGGGCGAAAAAAATTTGTGTGAACCAACAAATGTACATCTTCTTTCAACGCCATCTCATATTCATGTTCATGTAAATTACATCTGTTTTGTCATCATCGTTAGAGTATGTCTAAGAAGGAAATGCTCTGTTGAGTGTTATTGACGTTTGTGACAATAAATTTTTGTATACACAAAAACACAAATGTACAGACAGACAGACAGACAGACAGACAGACAGATCAATTTTTTGCGTCAAAGGTCCCTATCGTCTTTTAAAAAACGTGCTCTGGCTGCTTGCGGGAGGAATACACTAAAGTGGGCAGCACTACATAAAATAAAACGGTGGTGTCAACTTCTCGGCCAACAACTGTCCCGAACGTACACTACGTTTTCACGCTAAAAACGAGAATGTTCTTTGACCCACCCCTCTTCTCCGACTTGCTGCCACCACCGTGCCATATATTTGAAAAAGCGAGTCACACCCGTTAGCGAGTGAGCCCCTGTCCTCCCTGTTCCCTGAAGATGCCTATCTCGTCATCTTCTTGTGCAGCCTTCGATCTTTTAAAGTGTTGTCTTAAAGCAAGACCTTACTGAGGACATTCAAAACAACTGTGTATAGAAGCGTTGAAGTGAATCAGCCTGCGGACTTCTTGGCGCTCCCTCTAAAACAGGGTGTGTCAGGTGTGCTGACAGTGATCGCCCGCAGAGACGGAAGTGGGAGTGGTGGCCGCTGAGTCACTGATGGCTCAAGGCCTCGAGGCGAACAGGGTAGGGAAGTCTAGACACCCGTCTATGGGTCACAGTTGTGATTGCAGGTTTGCAGCTCGAGGCGGTGACGATGGAGAAGAATGAGATATGTGGCATAAAGGAAAAAGGGGTGTCTATGGTGGGGCAGCAAAGATGGAAGTGAAGATAAAAATGAGCCAACTTTGAACAAGGCTAGCCCCCATGTGGAGGGACAGTTCACGTGGACAAGACGTATGCCACTGCTTCAGTAGGTTGCATTTCCGGTGGCATGAGCTTTTTTGTCGACAAAAAAGTTTAACAGCCAGCAGAGACAAACAGCGTACACACGTCATTATATCGGCATGTATGAGACCCGGGCCTAATACGGGGCTGACTCAGGCCCGATCTGACGCCGAAGCTCACAATCCCGATTCAACCCGGGTCTTATCCAACAATCGAATCTCGGCCCGCGGGCCAGCCCGGGCTTGTGCAGCATTCTAACACATACTGCCAATAAAGTGCGAGCACATGCACCCGCAATCCCTTTAGCTGAGATAATCCATGCAAAGCATCTCCTAAAGTGTCAGTCTTGCTTCACCGGCATTGCTACTGAAACCACGCAGTAGTGTGGAAATATGAGTCACTCCTCGCTTTAAACTTGGCATGAACTTCGGCCTGTAACACTATTTACTATAGAATTAAACAAAGCATTTCTCTTCACTTTTTCAAGGAGCTAATTTTTTTTTGCCTTGCTTTGATTCCAACCCCCAGCGTTGGAAAGGTTTTATGTTTTAGCCCCACCGAAATAAGTGAAGTACGAGGTTTTTGAACATATTACGAATAGGTGTGCCCCGCACACTCGTCACTACTGGTCTCTTATTGACTGTACACGTGGTCCAAGTTTCAATGATTGAGCTCCTCCTGAGAGCGATAAACGTCTCTTGTGCCATATATTAACTCTGCAAAAAACGACCGAAAACACGAATGGACAGAAAAGGACAGACAAGCGTTTGTCTGTACTTTTATCTCCTATCGTGTTTTTGCTCTTTTTTTGCGCAGAAACATTACCGATTGTTACCGACTAGGCCAAGTTTCCCTTCTTCTGAATCTCTTGCACGTCTGGCCATGATTTTTTATTTAGGTTCAATCGCTAAAAGCCTTCACGTTAAAGTTTGTTGGAACGTGTGCTTTAGACTAGTCAATCAGTGTTATACCCTGTAATCTGGCAACAAATTTTTGCACAACAATTACCTGAAGAAAATGCTGCAAAATAATCATGGAAATGCAAATTTTTGTTTATTTGTCACCTCTATCATCACCGCTATACCCTGAAAGCCGGAAACAAATTTTTGCGTGACAATTTACTGCATAAAATGCTGCAAAACACCCTTGGAATTGCACATTTTTGTTTCATTGCCCCCTTGACCTTTATGGTCATCAGCTTCTCGGTTTTTTTAACCATTCTTCAACGCCTAAAAGCAAATGAGAACATTAATTCAGGCCAGCAACTTTTTACAAGCAACAATAGAAAAGTGGAATATAAAATTACACTAAAAATAGCCTCTGTGGTTAGCTTTGCCATTCACAACTGTTATATGAAAAAAATGACATGTAAATATGTCTACCAGAAAATACGTTCTGACCATTCGCTTCCAGGTTCTTATTGATGCCCTACTCGTAAACCAAACGATCGAGGCATTCGACGCGGTGTGCAAGCCGAAAGTGGTCGGTACTCTTCTTCTTGACCAGTTGTCGCGACAGCTGTGCCCGGAGCTCGACCATTTCATCGTCTTCTCAACCACAACTTGTGGGCGCAGCAATGCCGGCCAAACAAACTACGCCTACGCCAATTCCGCCATGGAGCGTATCTGCGAGAAGCGTGTCACCGACGGGCTACCCGGTAAGTACAGGCAAGCGGCTATCACTTATGCTTCGCTCTTTCATTTCACTGCGAGTTTCACTGGCGTGTCCTGGTTGTGCGAATACTAGCCGAGCGTGGCTCTACAGGGTGACGCACGTCGTGTTTCGACATCGTTAGCAAAATATTGCTCGTAGCATGCAAGCTCTCACGATGTTCTGGGTTACAACTCGCCTATTTTAATAAACAGGTGGACTCGGCGAAAACCTTTCAAAATGGCGCTTTTCGGGAACAAGAAAGGGGTGTCTAAGAGCTCGCGAACAGGCGGAGGACCATCGTCTTCCAGCCCCAACGTGGGCGAGGCCCGTTATCTAAGGCTCTGTGGTTCCTTAGGACCTCAATAAATTTTGTTGACTGACTGACGAAGCTCAGTAAGTTAGCATAAAGCTGCTGGCATTATTAGCCACACTGTGGTGCTTCCACTTACCATGAATTAGGTAAACAAACTGTGGTTTAAGCCACCCCCAGTGTCTGTATTGCATCAGTTATTCTGGACTTTACGACGGGAATCCTCAGAGACAAGTAAGAAACAATTAGAATAGGCAACAGTCATTTTCTTGGCTCACCTAAATTTTGAGACATGCGCTCGTTTTGTTTTTGTTTTGTTTTCGTAGCAAACTGCTTTCGCTGTCAAAAACTCTTTCGCGAGTTGTCCATCACCGCAGTCCACTCCTGAATATACGGTGTGTTGTGAAATATTTCGGGGCATTATCCTCATCTTTCTGCATGGTGCATATCATGTACTACTTTCTGGGGCTTAGACGAGTGCCATATGAAACGCTGTAATGTAGTACCAGGATGAACGTACAGGGCCTGTTAAAAAAGTGTGTCCGAATGCCATTACAAAAGTCGACCGGTACCTTGAAGCACGTGCCGAAGCTGATTCGGAGGTGAAGGCTAACCAGTGTGGCCATGTTACCGTCATCTTCATAGTTGTGTTCATCATCATCACCCCAGCTTGGAGGTCACCTGAGCAGCCGCATGCTTTGTGGGCGCTGTGACTGATGATATTAATCATAGACTCAGTTCTAATGGAAGTGGAAATGTTGTAGGCCCGTGCGCTCAGATTTGGACGCACGTTAAAGAACCCCAGGTGGTCTAAATTTCCGGAGCCCTCCATTACGGTGTCTCTCATATTCATATGGTGTTTTGGGACGTTGAATCCTACATGTCTATCTGATAATAATAGACTCAGCCACCTTTATAATAGGTTGGCTGCTTTCAACTTGTTATGCAATTTACAAGGTTTCATTCTAAGCTCCAGCCACCTAATATTTTGTCTGTTAACGTGACGACTCAGCCGACATGACCCCAGTATTGAAATATGGTTCTTGGGCTATCTGGTTATTTGCTTCGACCAGTGGCATAGCGCTAATCCACATGGACGAGAAAGAGACGACAGGATGAGTGCTTACTTTGAACTGAGTTCTCATATTCCAGAAAAACCGTATAAATAGATCGGTACACTAAGTTCTAATCATTGAATTCCAAATTCCAACCTTAAGAATAAACATTCAGTAGAAAGTTAGCGCTCGTTCGTGTGAATTAGCGCTATGCCACTCTTCGAATCTGTGTGAGGCTTTTTTCGAAGAAGTCTCAGGCACTAACGTGGCTCTGCGGCAGAACACTTTAATTTGTCCAACGGTGAATGCATTTCTAATGTGGCTGAAAGGCTCTTTTTTGTGTTGCATGCACTGCGATTTCAAAGGAAAGCAGTTCACCTCTAACTCATGCGCTGTCAGGTATCTTTGAGAGGGAAGGGGGGGGGGCGTTATTTTGATTTGCTCGCGTTCACATGCCCGGTTCCTTCTTTCTCTGCGTAGAGGATGCAGCAGCCAGGCGTATGGATCGATGGATGGACGGAAAGACGAAACCGGCCATCCGTCCGTATATCTATCCATTTAGCTGCTGCTTTCGCTACACACTAGTAGCAGGATGGTTGAACAGACGGACCACAGTGCAGCTGTCGGCCCCTTACGGCAGGTTTTGAATATTTCCCCTTTTATTTATAGTTGTCTTTTCTCTACACTTTTCTACCCCAATACTTTCACCATCTTCTGTAGATTTCCATCACGGGCTTCTTCAACTTTTCATTGTTGTCCCTACAGCCGGCTTCTCTCTGTGGGGGATACCTTGCGGTGGTTGCAGTAAATGACGTGGTAGGACCAGGAGCACCGACTGCATATTAGACATTGCGAAATCTATCGATGGTTGGCAAGCGCAACTAAACTTCTTGCGAACTAGTGGTCTGTCGGAACGCCTCTGATAGGACTAAATTTGTGTGTGCCCGTGTGCCCGTGTTTTGCTTTTGTTTATGTTTAACTCTCTCTTTTTCTATTTCGACACCATATTCCCCAACCCCAGTGTACGGTAGCATACCAGATACTAGTATCTCGTTAACCTCCTCGCTTTCCTTTTTTCTCGTTTCTCTCTCTCTATCAATGGTTGAATTAACGACTGTCCTCATTCTAGGTGTCTCGGCAGAGTATGGCAGTACTGTTCTCTCATGCTTTGGTGTCTCGTGCAAAGTGGTGAGGTTTCTTCAGAGCTAAAAACTACCTGAGCCAACTTTTCGGAAATGTCCGAACTACGAAGAACCATTCGCTCTAAGGGCTTCCGTTCTCCCATTGTGCCCGATCACCTAGTTCTACTGAATAAAATATTAATTAACGAAATTATTTTCTTCGGTGGCTGCTGAAATTGATATCTCTAGTAATACTAAAGTAAGTGATTGTCACATCATGTTAAGGTGTGTGGCGCAGAAAAGTAATTATGAATCCAGTGAGTGAATCTTTCATTTGGGTTATTTTTAAAACTATATTGAATGTATTCGGGCGCATTTGTTGAAACAACCTGTGCGGTTGTATTACGTTAAGCATTCAGGCACGGCCAGTGTAGAGCGTTAACACGTTTAGGAGTTTTGGACAGGGACAAAAATTATAACAGCCGCTTGTGTAACTAGTTAGTGATGACAGAATACATCACAATAAAATCATTCATTACCATCTTCAATGCAGGCCTGGCCATTCAGTGGGGAGTCATCGGTGACGTCGGAATTGTCAGAGACTCGGCAGGGGCTGACGCTGTTATCGGCAACAGCGCACCGCAGAGGATCAGGTCTTGCATGTCGCTGATGGACCAGTTCCTCAATCAACGGCATCCAGTTGTGTCCAGCTTTGTGAAGGCTGACTTCTCCCGGAAGTCGTGCGGTGACGCAAAGCCTGATCTTATGCACTCGGTTGCTCGTATACTCGGTGAGTTTTTGCTGTAAACCGATAAACACACCAAGCAGGGACAAGTAAACGCAGGCTAAAAGTGCGGACTAGAGATGCACCTCTGCAGCCAAAATTTCCACAGCAATTCATTTCATCCTTTGAAAGATTACCCCACCTTCGTGGATTTATTAACATCATCGTAACTTTGTATTCATAGAGGTCTCTAATTTATCAAAATATCGCTATCGTTAGAGGGGCATAGCATAAGTGTGCTATCTCTTAGGCATACATAGCTTTGTCTACACGAGGGCGCACTTTTTGGTCTATGAAACTCGCTTTAAAAAAGGACGGACAGAAAAAAAAGAAAAAAATCACAGCATATCCACGGAGTGAATGATATTGAGTGGGGCGAAGCGTCTGTCAGCCCATCCAGCTTCCGTCCATCCGTTCGTTCTTGCTTCTGTCCATCCGCGCCACCATCCTTGCGGCCATCCATGCGTCCGTTCATCTGTCGATCTGTCCGTCCTTGAGTACGTCCATCCGTCTTTTTTTTTCGTCTGTGCATCCGTCCATGCTGTCATCTAGTGTACACTTCAAGTACCGCCACTTCACATTTCGCATCCCATGTGGCTCGTATTCGCTCTAGAGCGGATATGTGCCACCGGTGGCTACATACGACAACGGAGGAAGGCCAAACCCACAACCTAAGGCGATTCACCCCTAAAACGTTTATTAGGCAGTCAATGAGTGAATATGGGAAAATTCCTCATTCCAGGGACCCTCTGGCCTGGATTCTCTGCCCGGCCCACGCGATAAGTTGGCGCTGGTCGACCAGGTCTGTCTTTGAGATCGCAGGCTCCCACGCCTCACTGTGGAGGTTTGGGTCTGCATTTAATGCTGCCGCTTGAGTGGCTGGGTTGCTGCATTTGCATTGCTGTAGAAATCGGACTAGGGTGTCCGCCATAATACAGGTGGCAGATGTAGTCGTATAGCGTTGATTTGAGGTGATGCATTAGTACGCCATGCGCAAATGTATTGCTTAGAGAGTGCCTTTAGACTGTGCCTTCGTCTTTGGAGCGAATATTGGGATGCGGAGGAGGGTAGAACCAGCGTTGTAGCTAATAGTGTTGCAGCTGTTCGTGGTAGGTCAAAGGTACTGATTTTGTTCATTCTTTTGGTGTTCTGGCATGGGAGATGTCTCTAATTTTATGTTGGGAAGCTCGCTTAATGCATTCGTGGGCATAGCGCGTGCTGCTTCATTCCTTTCGAGGCTCTCGTGTCTCAGAAGCCAGATAAGGCAGATGTATGGGTTAGCAGTGTCGACGCGTTTCAGAATATTGCTCTCGAGAACCACTATGGGATCCTCTATCACTTGGTTGGCCAATGCTACAACGTCCTCTTCAAGTGTATCCACGCTATTGACCAGGATAGTCGTGGAATAAAAGATATTCAGGAATAAATATTGTATTGGATCATAACAACAGGGTCACCAGCGCGCGCGGGGTATACCGGCAAAGAGAACGGCGACGACAGTGTTGTGTTGATTGTCTTCGAATGAGTGGCTCTTGTACGTTACAACAACAGGGTAACCAGCACGTTAGGGGTAGACCGGAAAAAATAACGACGAACACAGTGTTGCATTGGACTGTGTTTGAGTGAGTGGCCCTTGTACGTTACATTTGGTGGCATCGGTGACAACGTTAACCCATGTTTACAAGGAGTAGGGCTGCCGCGATGACAGCAACAGTCGGTACTTCACAGTTGCACTCTACGCCAGACGACACGTCGTGTCCTGTCCTGGCTACGAAGAAAAGCTTGGTACAGGCCACGGGAGCCCCAGTCTCATCACACGTCCCGCCTCCAGCGCCCCATCAACCTCTTCGCTCAGAGAAGGATGTGCAGGATACGCCGAATCACCTTCAACAGTCAAGCGCTGGTGCCAGTCTACCTATACTTGCCTGAATGCAAGCCCTTGTTTCACAAGGTGTGGCCGACAGACGAGCCCTTATGCAAGACTTCGAAACTCGCTTCCCTACCAGTTTGCTCTCTCTTGAGACCACCCTAGCCCAACGTGCCCCGTTGACGGACGTCGTCGCCGACCTAGCCGCGCGGCTCCCTGTCATTGAGGAGCAGTCTAGCCTTCAGCAACGTGTGTCTACCATGTCTGAACAAAATATTCCTCTGTCAGCTCAGCCTCGCTTTTTCGGAGCACAACTTCCACCGTTTACCTTTGATGGCACCGCGTCGTAGGCAGCATTTTCGCCACAGTTCCAGTCCAGTGCTGCCCTAAACAGCTGGACAGTTTAAAATAAAGCTCAGGCGCTCGTTGTGCAGCTCCGTGGCGCCGCGGCTCAAAACCTCGAGTACCTCCCGTAAGTCGTCCGCTCGAACTATGAAGCTGTCGTCTTGGCGCTGGAAACCAGATTTGGCGACAATCATCTGCTTCAACTCTACCTCAAACAACTTAAACACGTCCGGAAAAGTCACCTCGACCTTCAAGAGCTCACTGCCCACGTCTACAGCTTGTCACGGAAGGCCTTGTCGGGTTGCCCTACCACAATAATTGACCTCATCGCTGCTAATGCCTTGGTTGATGCCATCAATAACAGAAGTGTCCAGCACTTCGTCTGCCTCGCTCGTCCGATTGACTTGCGATCAGCTTTAGCTGTCGCTCTTGAAGCGGAGATACACGAACGCTCGCAAGCAGCTGAAGATACCGGAGGCCCCCCTACACGGACGCACCATCCCGGACCCGGCTTTTGGCTCCTACTCAGCTCCACGATCCTACAGAAGTACTGCGGTGCTACCACTGCTAAGATGTTGGGAATTTGCTTCGGGCCCTCCGTCGCTGTTCCGGCCAAACGTTTGCAGTGCTTCTTTTCAACCTGTCCGACAGTATCCTGTGCGGGCCGTCAGACACCGTCTTCGGTACTTGTACCTACCTCGAAGCACCATCTGTCGTAGCAGTAGTACAGCCCGTAGCACCTTCACCACCAACTCCATCGTCCTTAGACTGGAATGAAATCAACTTCGGCCCCAACTTCACTGCGGCACAGAAAGCTGAGAATCAAGCACTTCTACGAAAACTCCGTGACTGCGTCGCGATGTCACCCAGTGAGCTCAGCCAAGCTCCTTTGGTGCAGCACAGAATTCACACCGGCTCTGAAGTTCCTGTTCGGCATCACCCGCGTCGAGGCTCAGCCTCTGAGCGCGCAGAAATCGCTAAGCAAGAGGATGACATGCTTAAGCGTGGTATCATATCGCACTCGTCAGGTCTGTAGTCGTCCCCCGTAGTTCTTGTGAGAAATAAAGACGGCTCATTTCGTTTCTGCATTTACCATCGACGGCTAAACAGTGTCACTAAGCCTGACGTGTATCCGCTTCCTCGTCCTGACGATGCCCTTGACCATCTGCATAGTGCTCGTTTTTTCGCTACGCTGGATCTTCTTTCTGGCTATTGGCAGGTGGAAATAGACCTAAATGACACTGAGAAGACCGCCTTTATAACTCCATATGACCTATACCAGCTCAACCACCTGCCATTTGGTCTCTCCAACGCTCCTGCCACAATTCAACAATTAATGGACCGGGTTCTTAGGATTCTCAAGTGGTCGATGGCTTTGGTCTATTTAGACGCCAAAATTGTCTATGCTGTCACATTTCCCGAACACCTCAGGCATTTGGAAATGGTATTGCGTGCTTTCCAAGACGCTAGCGTTTGCTTTAAACCATCCTAGTGCTTTTTCGGCTTTTCGAAAGTTAGTTACTTAGGGCGCGTAGTCAGCGCCAAGGGCATCAGCCCTGATCCCACAAAGCTCCAATCCATTGCTTGTATTCCGCCTCCCACCACGGTTAAGCAGCTCAAAGGTTTTTTGGGGTTCGCTACATATTTCAGACACTTTGTCCCTGACTTTGCTTCTCGCGCAGTACCTCTGAGCGAACTACTGAAGAAATAAGTTCGCTGGAAATGGGGACCCGACCAAGCAGCTGCCTTCCCCGACCTCAAGACTGCCCTTCAAGCACCACCGACGCTCCCACACTATGACGAGAATGCCGCGACGATTCTACACACCGATGCCAGTGGTCTTGGCCCCAGAGCTGCTCTCTTGCAAGCTAACGAGAACGGGCAGGAGAGACCAGTCGCTTACGCTAGCTGCCGGCTGAGTGAACAGAGAGCCTATACCACGCCTCTGAACTTGAGTGCTTGGCGGTAGTTCGGGCAGTCAAAACTTTTGTCCGCACGTTTATGGTGAATGTTTCATGGTCGTTACTGACAACTTCACCCTTCTCTGGCTTAAAACAAAAAAAGACCTCAATGCTAAGTTCGCAAGTGCGCTCTCTGACTGCAAAATTACAAGTTATCTATTGTCCATCGCAGCGGCACTCACCATCAAGACGCTGATTACCTTTCTCGCCACCCGACAGCTTTCATCGACGTCTCCCCAGTCTCTGCAGTGCTTGATTTACGAACTACACAGCTACAAGACGCAGAAATCGTCCATATAACCCGACGACTATCCGGGGAAGTACGCGCTCCCCAGCGTCATCGTGAGTCTTTATGCGTCGTATGTCGTCCGAGAAACAATTCTTTATTGTCGAAATTATCGGGATTGGTCGTGCGTGCCTGTTGTGCTGGTGGCCATGCGACAATGGGTGCTATTCATGTGCCACGACCCTCCTACTGCCGGTCACCTCGGGCTGCACAAGACGCTGGTACGCACCAAAGAGAGGTTTTGGTGGCGGCACATGCACAGTGACGTTTCTCGCTACGTTTTGTCATGCACAGTCGGTCAAGCACGGAAGGCTACCAGAAATCTGCCACCGCCTCCATGCAACCGATCCCTTCTCTTGAAACACCTTTTGAGATTCTGGAACTTCATCCTATGGGACCGTTCCCACGTACGTCGCGTGGCAACAAGTTCTTCATCGTTGCCGCAGACAATCTTACGAAGTGTACCGAAAACAGGGCCATCCGTGACTCTTCGACTCTGCACGTCCTCAGGTTTATCGACTAGTGCATCATTTTTTGACACAGAACGCCACGCTTGCTTCACCTTCACGTCCCGCGCCACCTTCACGTCCCGTGCCTTCGGAAACCTACTGAATGACCATGAAATTCAGCATGCCGTGGCCACTCCTCAGCACCCACAAACAAACGGTCTGGTGGAACGTACAAACCGTACCATAAAGGACATACTGTCTTCATACGTAAGTCACAGTCATAACAACTGGGACGAATACGTCGCCACGGCTGCATTCGCCTTGAATATGTCACAGCAGACAATCACACGAGAGTCACCGTTCAAGCTTGTCTATGGAAGGACCTCAAGGCTTCCGCAAGACAGCTTCTTTGGTTTGAACACAACAACGCAAGACCGTCTGGATGATACCAGTACTTCGGAGCTTCTTTGGAAGACTCGTCTTAGAGCGCACCTGGCTGTAACGCATCGTAAGGCAAAATTCCGCTCGCCTTCCAACGAGAACCACGCCCCTTTCAAACCAGGATACCTAGCGCTGGTTCGACGCACCCAGCGTGTTCCACAGCGTTGCCAGAAGTTTTTTCTCCGGTATGCGAGCCCGTTTCGCGTGGTGAAAGCCTTAGGCCCTATTACGTTCTGCCTGGAAGTTATTCCCGAACTGGGCAATAAAAGCAAAAACCACGTTTTTCCCACCCATGCAAGCCAGTTGAAACTTTGTGTGCCGCGCGATTTCAGTATTCACGCCTCTTCATCTTCTGGCTCACTCTCCAGGGGAGAGGGGGGTGGCGAATATAGTGGACGGCGCATGAGGGGTAGACCGAGAAAGAGAATGACGAAGACAATATTGCGTTACATTGTGTTTGAGTGAACGGCTCCTGTACATTACAACAACGGGGTGACCAGTGCATGAGGGGTAGACCAGGAAAGAGAACAACGAAGACAGTGTTGTGTTGGATTGTGTTCGAAGGAGTGACTCTTGTACGTTACAATATATTCATAGGTCACGCACTATACAAAGATAATTACGATTCGGTGCCCAGTGCGTCCCCTAGCAGAAATGTACAAGCTTTACAGGCGGCCGTGGACGAGACGGAAACCTACTTCGCAGACACGGGTCTCAAGCTGTCTCCCAGTTAATCAGAGCTGTTACATTACAGACCGCCAAGACAAGGTGTTAAGGGTATAACGCCCCTAAACCAGAAGCTACCTGTGGCATTATACGCGAGTGGGCGAAAAATTCCTGTAGTTGACTCAGTTAAGATACTGGGTCTGTTCATAAACGCAAGGGGTTGCAATGCCAGAACAACTAGCCACGTTACAGCCAAAACAGAGAACATGCTGAGATTATTCGCAAGGGTGTCCAACCGAAAGAAAGGTTTAGGTGAGGACAACCTTCTGGGGATGTACCATGCGTTTCAATAAGTCATATTGTCACGTTACAACGTAGCTGTAACCCGCAGAAAAAGGCACACAAGGACGTCAAACTGATTCGAACAACGGCAATACGACTTTATTGTTTTTCTCTGCACGCGCATCTTCGTCCTCTTCTGAACAGCGGCACATACAAGCCAGCCATCATCTTTGAAAATATTACTTTCAGAACTTGCACTAGTGGCATTACCCGCCTTCCCAAAGAACATCGTCCCGATGTCACAACATAATTACCAGATAAAAAGAAAAGACATACGTCAAGCAGTACACAAGGGGGTGTTCACAATAACTGTAAGTCTACTCAAGGAAGTTTGACGAATAGTCAGCGTTGGTAAAATGATTTCATCCTCGAAACATGAACGACGTGTGGCTGTTGTGAACGGCGGGATTTACGAGCCATGTCCTCGTCAAGATCCTCGTAGTCTACTTCGCTGAGACGGCGGAGAACTCTGCAGGGATCAAAACAGCGGCGTAAGAACTTTTCCGACCGAGCCCGTTGTCGTAGGGGAGTCCACAACCAGATTCGTTCTCCGAATCGGTAAGACACATCGCGACGACGAGCGTTGTACCGCAGCGAGTCGATGCATTGTTGCTTGTGGATTCGTTTGACTGCAAGCTAACGAGCTGCGTCTGCCAGTCTGATAAATTCGTTCGTCTTGACACTAATCTGGTATCTGTCTGGTAGAAGCATTGCATCCAGCATTGTAGTGACCTCTCTGCCATGAAGCAACCGGAATAGTCTGAATCCAGGTGTTTCTTGCACAGCGGTATTGTAAGCGAACGTGAAGTAAAGGAGGATGTCATCCTAGTTTTGTGGTCTTGGTCAACGTACATAGATAGCATGTCGGCGATCGTCTTGTTTAGCCTCTCTGTAAGGCCGTTGCTTTGTGGGTGGTATGCAGTAGTTTTTCGATGCACTGTGCCGCTAAGCTGCATGACGTCTTGTATCATTAGGGTGGTAAAAGCTGTGCCACGATCAGTTATGACAACTGCTGGTGCTCCATGTCGGAGGACGATGTTCTTCGTAAAAAAGTGGGCAGTCTCAATGGCGGTGCCACGTTGCAATGCCTTCTTTTCGCAGTAGCGCATCATGTAATCAGTAGCGACTACAATCCAGTGGTTGCCGTCACGAGACTTTGGAAAATGTCCGAGAAGATCCATGCCAATTTGTCGGAACTGTTGTGTCAGAGGAGTGGTGGGCTTCAAAAAGCCGCTGGGCGCTGATGTGGTGCTTTACGGCGCTGGCACTCGTCACACGTCTTCACGTAGTGCTTCACGTCTCGATTGAGCTTAGGCCAGTAATAGTGTTGGCGAATCCGGGCCAAGGTACGTGTGAATCATAAGTGGCCTGAGGAAGGCTCATCGTGACAGGCCGACAAGAAATCGGCTCGTAACGCTGGCGGGACGACGAGCAGGTACTCAGTCTCGTAAGTGTCGAAGTTTCTTTTATAGAGGATATTTCTGCGAAATCAGAACAATGATGACGAGCGGGCGAATGCTGGTGGTGGATGCGGCGTACGGCCTTCGAGAAATTTGATGAATTGCCGAAGCTCTGAATCGTTCTTCTGCTGTTCAGCCAAGTCGGATACACTAACGGCGCAGAGAACACGGCCGTCGAGATCGTGATCAGCTGACGCTGTCTTAAAAGGAGCTCGGGAAAGGCAGTCCGCATCAGTATGCTTCCGGCCAGACTTGTACACGACTGTCAAATCGAACTCCTGAAGGCGTAAGCTCCACCTGGCCAGACCTCCAGAAGGGTCTTTAAGGTTCGCCAACCAGCAGAGCGCATGATGATCGTTAACAACTCTGAACGGGCGACCATACAGGTATGGTCTGAATTTAGCTATTGCCCAGACAACAGCTAGGCACTCCTTTTCAGTGGCTGTGTAATTCGCTTCCGCAGATGATAAAATCCGGCTCGCGTAAGCAATAGGGCGTTAGACGCCGCCTTGCCACTGGACGAGGACTGCACCAAGGCCGATGTTACTGGCGTCTTTGGGTAGTTCAGTGTCGGCATATTCGTCATAGTGTCCGAGTAAGGGCTCAGACTGGAGACGCTGCTGGAGCTCGGAGAAAGCACGTGTTTGCTCAGGGCCCCACACGAAGGGAACATCTTCTTTTGTCAGACAAGTGAGGGGTTCGGCAATGTTTGTGAAATTTCGCACAAAGCGTCTGTAGTATGCGCGGAGGCCTAATAATCGACGTACATCACGTTTGTTGGCAGGTGGTGAAAAATCTACGACAGCCAATATTTTGTCTGGGTCCGGCTGAATACCATCAGGGCTAACAAGGTGTCCGAGGAACTTTAATTCGTTGTAACTAAAATGACATTTTTCCGGTTCCAGTTATAGGCCTGTCGTGCGAATTGCAGCAAACACAGATCTAATTCGCTGCAAGTGCTGCTCAAACGTTTGCGAGAAGACAACGACGTCGTCTAAGTAAACAAGGCATGCTTCCCACTTGAGACCGGAGAGCACTCTATCCATCATCTTCTGGAATGTCGCAGGGGCAGAACACAGACCGAAGGGCAGCACCTTGAATTTGTACAGACCATCAGGCGTTATGAATGCTGTTTTCTCTCGGTCGCGTTCATCAACTTCGATCTGCCAGTAGCCACTGCGTAAATCCATAGAGGAGAAGTATCGGGTGCATCGGAGGCGGTCTAGTGAGTCGTCGATGCGCGGAAGCGGATAAACGTCTTTCTTTGTGACTTTGTTGAGTTCGGTAATCAACAAAAAAGCGTAGAGTGCCGTCCTTCTTCTTTACTAGTACGACGGGGGACGACCATGAACTGTTCGAGGGTTAGATTACGCCAACTTCGAGCTTCTGCCTCACTTGAGAACGTGTTGCCTCTTGTTCGTTTTGTGATACTCGGTAGGCATGCTGACGTATGGCTCGCTCAGCATGGTCAGTGACAATGCGGTGCTTTACGGTTGGCGTTTCTTCTATCTTAGATGTGGACGCGAAACAGTCGCTAAACATGCGGAGGATACAGCGAATTTGCTCTTTCTGCGCCCATGACAGCTTCGGATTGACATCGACTGTATCGGCTACCGCGGTGTCACTTTCAATGGCTGCAGGAATTGAGGCTATCGTCGGACATGCTTCATCCTCAATGGCTTCGAAATGAGCGATAGTTGTTCGCTTGGCCAAATTTTGGTATGCTCCACTAAAATTCGTGACCAACAACTCAGTCGTCCCATGTTTAAATTGAATTATGCCGCGAGCAACGCAGATTTGCTGAGACAATAGAACCGAAAGGTTGGCTTCAGCGATACACTACTGTCATGGTCTATGTCACCCTGTACAGTAACGAACATACTGGTGCGTGGCGGAAGTGTTACGGTGTCATCGACAACGCGAAGCACAGTCTTCTGTGGATTAGTATCACTAGGCTTCGGGCCATAGTCGTCAGCAAACGTTACGAGGCAGTCTCGACGATTTATAACAGCGCCGTGCTCGCGAAGGAAATCCATGCCAAGGATAACTTTCCGGGAGCATTCGAGAAGCACAACGAAAGAAGCAACGAACGTCGACTCACAGATTTGCCGCCTTGCGGTGCATCTCCCAATTGGTGTCAAGAGATGACCACCTGCTGTCCGAAGGTTTGGTTCATGCCCCCAAGGAGTCGTGGCTTTCCTGAGTTCAGCCACAAGTTCAGCGCTGATGACTGAGTAGTCGGCGCTGGTGTCGACCAGAGCAGTCACTGGATGGTTGTCGACAAGGACGGCAATGTCAGCAGAAACGGGTTCGTCCACGATGTGAGGTGTCGGTTGAAAGGAATCGTCAAAGGTTGGCGGATGGGTCGGAGGAGGCTGTTTGGCGATAGCTCAACAGCAGTCTCACCCCCGGAAGCCGCTGATTCTAGCTTCCCCGGCGTGGACTTGTAGACCTAGCGGATCGTCCCGCAACAACATCGGCGAAAGTAGAGTATTGATTAGCGGACGTTGAGCGTCGAGGAGACGGAGAGCGTGATTGGTGTCACTGAAGATTCGGAGACGCTAGACTTGCTAAGTATTCTGCGATGGCGCAGAGTCGTTCCCCGTCCCTGGGCCGACGAGCGTCTGGCCGAAATCCAGGTAGGCCCATCTGTCTGTACGAGCACTCCCGGTATAAGTGGCCTGGCTCACCACAGTGGTAGCATAGTGGCTGATTGTCGGAAGCGCACCACACGCTTGATTTCCGCAAATTAGGTCACGGATTCTCATAGTGTGGCGGGCCCGAGAAGTACTGCGGCATCTGCAGACAAGTCGGTCGTTGGTGTTCATAGTGTGGCAGGCCCGAAAAGTGCTGCAGCGTCTGCAGGCTAGTCTGTCTGGGGAAATAGCTAGCTGCCGGTGCAGGAGTGCGTACAGCTTTCGCGTACGTTAGAAGAGGAGCTTCGGTTGAAGGTGGAACTAATGGTCGTACCAGCTGCCACATCTCTTCACGGACGACAACTATCAGAGCAGCCACTTGAGGCTGTGAAGGCACTGCGTGAAGCTTTTGCAGCTCGTCGCGTAAAATGCTACGGACTAGCTCAGCAAGGTCTCTCGCGCTCGTGACATCAGGTGTTACCAAGGGTACTGACAGACATGCAAGGTTGTCAGACCACTCATACTGCTAAGACCACTGTCTTAGCATTCGCTCCATTGTCGTCACTTCGCGGATAAATTCTGCAACGGTAGCTGCTGGGTTTCGTACAAGTCCTGCAAACAGCTGCTTCTTGACAACCCGCATCAGAATGCGTACCTTTTTGTCTTCCGTCATTGCAGAATCCACTCGACGGAACAGACGAGACATCTCCTCAACGAACATGGCCACGCTTTCATTGCGTCTTTGATTGCGAGAATTAAGGAGACGTTCGGCTTGTTCTTTCCGGTTGGCGCTACCATACGTGTTCCGCAGTTGACTGCAAAACACCGGCCAGGTTGTCATGGTGGCCTCGTGGTTTTCGAGCCAAAGACGCGCTGAACCTCAAGGTAGAAATAAACATACCGCAGTTTCCAATGCTCGTCCCACTCGTTGGCGACGGCGACTCGATCGCATTGGTCCAGCCAGTTTTCAACGTCTTCGTAGGGCTCCCCATGGAACGGCTTTGGCGTTCGAGAGGCTGGTAGCCATGGAGCTGGCGGAGTGGCGGTCTGTTGATTCTGGCTTGCAGTTGTCGCATATGCCATGGCTCTGGAGTGTTCCGGAAGAGGGCTGAATTGGAATGGTAGGCCTAGTTGCCACCGACTGCGTCGAAGGTTGGCTGTTTATACCAAGGCGTCGATGTTGGGGCCGAGATCTTTCTCGTGGTAACAGTGCATAGACTATTACCCAGCGCCTCCACCAGTTGTCACATTACAACGTAACTGTAACCTGCAGATAATGCCACACAAGGACGTCAAACTGATTCAAACAACAGCAATACGAATTTATCAATTTTCTCTGCACACGCATCTTCGTCCTCTTCTAAACAGCCGCACATACAAGCCTGCCAGCATCTATGAAAATAATACTTTCAGATCTTGTACTAGTGGCATTATCAACTATGTGGCGTCTGTTCTTGTATGTACCAAAACAGAGAAGAGGAAGTTAAATACGCTCATTTGTAAGAGCACCAAGAAGGTGCTTGGCTTGCAGATCTGTACAAGCACTGACAAGCTAGATGAACTTGCTATGCACAATAACATTGACGAGATTATAGAGACGCAGGTCACTGTCCGGTGGTTAGGCTATCGTCAACCTCGGAAGGCAGGAGGAATCTTGACGAGGTCAGCATGTCTCCTAGGCTTACAGAGGAACGGCGAATAACACTGACTCGGGAAACAAGGGTGACCTACATGGCGGAGGCCCTTCCCGCGCGACGTGCATCCACAACACAACGAGGGTCGGTGCAAAGCCCAAGCACGAGCCATCCTGAAGAGAGTTAAAGATGACATTGACTCCGCCATGTTTTTCGACGGAGCGCAGTGTGGTAACAGTATAATGATTGCGTTGTCGGCTATAGACGGGAGGGGGGTGCTTCGCTCCTCCACCTCGGTGAAGTCGGCCACCTCGGGTATAGCAGAGCGAATCGCGGTTGCGCTGGCCTTGTCCGACCCCCAGCGTTCCTACAATACACCTACTCAAGAGACGTAATTAGAGCTTACCACTCAGGCAACCTCTCTCGAGAGGCGGCCTCTATTCATGAAAAGGGGGCTTGTCCAGTTTATGTTATCACTTGGTTCCCCGCACACATAGGGAAGAACGTTCTCGAAGCCTTCCCAAACCTCAACGAGCTGGCCCATAATCACGCGCGAGAACTTATGCGCCGCGACAGTCTGGAGGCTACGTATGGGCAAAAAGGGACTCAGCAGAACGACGCACTGCTCACATTCAATGGTATAACCACGCATTACCAACATGGCGAAGGAATCTATCTTCCTCACGCGAACCTCAGCAGAGCACTGTCAGCTACATCGAGAATGTTGCAGACGGGGTCCTTCCAGTCGCGGGGATTCCTGAATAAAATATACGCGGACGTTGACCCTAGCTGCCCTGACTGCAGTGAAACCTTCTGCTGTATGGCTCACATGCCCTGGCGATGTCCCGCGCTGTCTAACAAGCTACCCTCAAGTGAAGCCAAATGGGAGGAGGCCATCAGAAGTACGGAATTCAGCAGGCAAATCCAGGATGTCCAGAGGGCCCAGAAACGGGCGGATGGTCCCAGCATTCTGTTATCTACGTGGGCACGGCCAGCGCTAGCAACGGCGTCTCGTTAGAGGGTCCTTCAGAAACCCCTCCGGTTCTATTTAAGTTCGCTGTCTGTCTGTCTGTCTGCCTGTATGTATGTATGTATGTATGTATGTATGTAACTATGTATGTATGTATGCATGCATGTATGTATTCTGTCTGTCTGTCTGTCTGTCTGTCTGTCTGTCTGTCTGTCTGTCTGTCTGTCTGTCTGTCTGTCTGTCTGTCTGTCTGTCTGTCTGTATAGTGGGAAGACTGTAGAATCGTAATGTGGGTGGCGTCCACAGTGCAGGACGCCGTGGGCCCTAGCCACGGAGCATTCCGAGCTAACAGACAAGGCAGGTGTATAAAGTCATTTAACCATCAATTGTTTTCAAGGTAGACACAAAACTATTCGCATGTTGGCTAATATAAATGCGCTAAAGTAAGTCATGCTCTGCCCAAATTATCCCAAAAGTGTTGCCAGCAATCTCTGCACGATACCGCTTTTTCTTAAACGTTGAATAACTTTGAATATTGTTACGTATGATCTCGAAGGCGTCACGGACATCTCGAGACTGAAGCCGAGCCTTAGGATGGACGAGCTTGGTGCCGACTCCCTCATGACAGTCGAGCTGAAGCAGGTCTTGGAGCGGCAATACGATCTCACCTTGCCTATGCGAGAAATACGGCAACTCACCATCGCCCGAATACGAGATATTAGCGAATGTGGCAGAGCTGCTTCAATTCTTCTGGAAAAAACCAGTATGTCCGATGAATCTGAAGGTAAGTAACACAACCATCTCACGTCGTTTATTCTTCGCTGCTTCTCAATAAACCGGAGTGCTTTAAAATCTCTAGTACATACGATGAATCTTAAGGTAAGTAACACAATTATCTCACTTCATTTATTCTTCGCTGCTGCTCGACAAACTGAAATGCTTTAACAATTTCAAGCAAAGTGCACTGTTGCGTGAGCTTGCTTTACCTTCCAGGCGGCAATAACAAAGATTGTCGATTCATAATTACCACACATCAATGAATTCGTGGGCGAGTTGAGGCGTGCTAGAGTCAGGAAGTGTCTGAAGACGTTTCCGGCTCTCACGATGCACGGCCAATCACGCTGCGGCTGTGGTTATCTAAGCAGTAGTTTGCTGCCATGACGTGCCGGTACTCGCCAGAGCATAAGACGTTTGCCAAACAGGCACCTTAAAGTCCTTTAGATTATAGGACATCTTCCGGAAAGGCTTTCTGGCACAGTGACACACGAGAAAGGAGTACCTCCTCTCCTGCAAAGATCCTTTTCGGAAAAGTGGCTTCCACCCCTACTTTTACGGCAAATAGGGAGCGCTCTTGAATAAAGTGTGTATAATCTGTTGATGGAAGAAAACACGTCGCAACGCTGCGGTGCCCTGTGAGTTTGTTGTTGTTTTTTTGCGCCGGAAAAATGCTTTCATTTTAAGCAGTAATGTGATTTTTTTAAGTGAAGCTTTATACTCTACCTATACTATCGCCACTGTATCTCTTCTCAATTCGGCTTTGACCCATTGCGCTGCAAAGTATTATACGATGTACTCTCATATGCCAGCATCACGTCGCTGACGTCGCCATGTTAGTGTTCGCAGAGGCAGCATATTGTGTGCTGCCAGCGCGTGGCAAGAGATGCTCTCTTCTCTTGTGTGCACTTAGTCGCTCTTCTGATACGCGGGCGCGTACGTATCTGCACTCTTTTCGAAAAACGTGTGTGAAAATGTCTCTCCGCTGGTCCATCGCAAGATCACGATGAAGCGCTGTACGCTGTCACTGACACAGTCGTGAAAAATCGTAACAAAAAAATACCGACAGCACAACTACAGTAGCAAAACACCGACTGTTCATAGTTCCCTGACGAATTTAGGCTGTTGCCAGAAGCACAAAAATAGAAAGAAAATTACGAGTATACGCATTATAAGAGGTCTCAGGCAATCAACGAAAAAACGTTTTTTTATGTTCTGTTATCTCTCAATGTCGTGTACATGCCAATTTTTTTATATTTTCAAGCTGGCTGATTCTACAAATGTCTCTTTTTCGGCAGCGTTGGGAGTTCGGTGCCACGTGTCATTGGCACAACTCCTTTCTGCATGATCGTCCTTGGTACCTCTATAGCAAATCTGTCCCTATTTTTATTGTCTCTTGCGTTCCTTTGCAGGAGGTCACGAACCAGAGGCAGTCCGGTTCACGCTCTGCACGAGGCTCGTCCCCGATCACACTCTCGTGGAGTTGAACGACCTTGAGGACAAAGATACCCGCGTCTTTTTTCTACATCCCATCGAGGGCCACGTAGATGCGCTGCGCGATCTGGCCTCTGAGCTCCCCCTAAGCGCCGTTGGCATCCAGTGGACGTCAGACATCCCCACTCGCAGCATCGAAGACATGGCCGCTGCGTATCTTCAGGTCTGTGGTCGATGTGCCATGAAGGCGTGCCGTGCAACTAGGAGGCTTGTTACGAGGCTAAAATATCGCTGCTGCAGGGTGGAGTCTCGCCATCGCGATTAGGGGCAACGATCTAACTTTTTTCATGGTACAGCGGTAAAAAGGATTGTGCAGTTTGTTGAGCATCAATACTGTTGTAGTGTAGTGGTCACTACGCTATTTTTACTCTATGATTATTTTGTCATGTAGCAATATTCCTATCTCCACTGTACCCAGGCTTATTTATTTAGACCACGTGTTTTTTTTCCGCTGCTAATAAGCAACATGGGTAATGCCGCTTGTCTAATCCTTAGACGTTCCTCAGTGAAGACACTGAGACGCAGTTACATACTGCATCAGGTTAATCTTACGATTACTCTTCCCAGCCGAGGTTTTTGGCGGTGGCATTTCCACTCCAAAAAATACCTAGGTGATCGTGGCTCTGCTCCAGGTGTTGTGCAATCGCATGGCAGAGCTGAAAAACGCTGTGAGCACTCCACCTCTAATAAAATTAGTAACAACGATAACAGTATCCGTAACAAATTGACGAGCAATACTTCAGTAGTTATGTATCACCTTCAAAATACGCCTCCCTGTTGGCAGGGCAGTGGTGAATGCAGAAAGACGCATGAACTCTGATGCTGAACTGGAAGGCCTATCCAGTAAAAGCGTGTTCACTCGCATTCCGCGGGAGTGAAAAAACTTTTCAAGTTAACCAAATAGCTCATTATTCAAAATATCAAGGATACAATGATCATAGGTCTATTACATCACTGTACTTGCATCTTGTTCAGGAATACACAAATTTTGTACCTATTCGGTCTAAGAGCAGGGCGAAAGCACCAATTTCCATCGTGGGCGAATTTGGCCGCAATGTGAACATGGGTCAAGATCTTCGTGTCTCAATCTAAAACAAGATTTAATACCGTATCTCAATGCCTACGTACAAGCTACGCAATTGCGGATGGCGATCACGCCTTGCTGAAAGCCTGCAACTGTTTCGGCTGTTCACCTACGTCGTTTTCATCCGTTTGCGTCGCACATCTGCATACCTTTGAGCTGGGCTTGCTCCGAGCAGGCCCGTAGCCAGCAATCTTTTTCGGAAGAGGGGGAGAAGTAACTTGCTGAAGACTTTGACTATTCTAAAAAAACGCCTATTTTGATTCTTTACATGCCTTCATAAACATAGGGTGCTGTGTAATGAGGCAGTTCGTCTGGCTACAGGCCTATAGTTGCGAGTATCATCCAAATTTGCCAGGTTGTGGCATGACCGACTCCATTTATATCTTCATCATCCTGAATGCTCACTGCAAGTCAAACGCTTTTCCCGTGCTCCACCAATCAATCCGATCGCGCGCTTGCTGCCTCCGCACTGTACCCGCGTACTTTTTAATCTCATCGGCCCACCTAACTCTTTATCTCCCGCTCGTGCATTTGCCTCCTCTGGGAATCCAGCCAGTTCCTCTAATGACCAGTGGTAACCCTGCCTACACGCTAAGTGCTCGGCCTATGTCCATTTTTTATTCTTGATTTCAACAGTGACATCCTTAATCCCCGTTTGTTCCCTTACTCACTCTGCTCTCTTCTTGCGTCTTAAGGATACACCTATCATTTTAATTTCTATCGCTCACCGTATCATACCTGGTGCGGGGTTGAACCACTACCTCTCTTGAATAGACAAGTTATTGACCTACCTAATTGATATTGGACGCCTATGAACACTGCATATTCTGGCATGGTGTGAAAACAAGTCCAAATTATCTGCTTTGTGCGTGATCTTTCTGCCTTGGTCCCATCTTTTCCGCTGTTGTTTAAGTACCGTGCTTTTCAAACAACTCGCCCACTTTCCCAACTTGCCACAAGTTATCCACTTTTCCGATTTAGCAAGTGTGGAATTGACGAGCCTTTACTGTATGCGCTATATATCTATACGTTGAACCCCCGGAAAATTTGTAGCGAAGAATTTTAAGAGCTCCTCTAAACGTCCGCTTTCGTGGGGCCAGACTGACGAGTTGATCTTCTCTCTACGTGCTCATAAATACTGATACAGTGCCTTACTCATAATCTTCTTCAAATTTCTGTCACAATGGTCTAGTGGCTATAGGTGCTCGGCTGCTGAACCGCAGGTCACGGGATAGAATCCCGGCTGCGGCGGCTGCATTTTCGATGGAGGCAAAAATGCTGTACACCTTAGTGCTCAGCTTTTTGTTGCACGTTAAAGAACCCGACGTGGTCAGATTCTCCAGAGCCCTTCACTATGGCATCTCTCATAATCATATGGTGGTTTCACCACGTTAAACGCCAGATATTATTATTATTATATTATGACGTTCTTCGAAAAGAGACAATAATGATAATAGCGCATTGCAACAGGTCATAATGCACGCTAATAAACGCCACATAGAGCACAAACTGGAACAAAATAACATCCGAGGTTATGTGCTCGCTTTCGGCGTCCTAGTAAACGCGTTTTCGTAATTTCAGCACATCCGCCTCTTCATTTTTGTATAGCAGTGCTGTGTGCTTCTGCTTCTTGTTTTACAATGTAATGTTTTTTCGTGTTTGTTATGTCTTCGTTACAACTGTATTCAATCTTCGCGTTTGCCTGGTTGTTTTTTTTTTTCACCTGAAATAAAATGCCCTTAAACTGCCTTTAATAATTCGTTCACCATTTAAGTAAAAGCCCGCAACAATTTTAGAATGTATTCACAGTAAACAATGCCAAACGCGGCAAGGCTAAAAGCAGCGGGCATGCCACAAACACCAAGAAACGATCCCTTCTCTTCCACAACTTATACGGTAATCCCCAATGTTCGATGCAACGTCATCGTTCTTATCTGGTCAACTCATTAATGAATAGAGCCCATTTGTCGGCTTGCAAGCATGACAGGGAGGAGTGCTTGACCAAAGAGAGAGAACAGTCCAAGTGCAGAGCTTTGTGAAGGAGAGAGCGAAGCGACTCAGGACCCTTTTTTCAGTCGTCAAACCTGCGTAGCTTTGCTATCACGACACTGTCTTGGAAAGTTCACGTGGAAGCACGTTTCTTTTTTCTTTTGAATACCTATGTATAACTTTCACACCACAAGTCAATTTCAACCTCTGGTTGCTTTAAGAGCCCTCTCATTACACAGTATTGCAGCGTCTTCCTGTAAGCACATAAATAAAGCTTAGTTTGTTGAGCATATCTTGCGGCTTTATTTATATTCATTCCTTGATTTCTTTGCCCATGCAGAAAATATTAACACTGCAACCCGAGGGCCCATTCCACTTGAGTGGCTACTCGTTTGGTGCGACAATCGCATTCGAAATGGCCCTCCAGCTCCAAGCACTGGGTGCCTTGGTCGGCAGCCTAACTCTGCTGGACGGCACTCCAATATGCATGGCTGCGCTCGTTGAACGTCACTACCAATGGGGCAAAAGCAAGGGAATGCAAGAGACGCAGCTCCTCTGCAGTTTCCTGATGCGGTATCATGACCACGACATTATGGAGGTCAGTAGCATTGACGGACGTCTTATAGCGCCTAAATTCACGTGCACCTACAGGAATATATGTCTATAACGAAAGTGAACGCTTCTTCGTCAGCATTCCCGGAGCTGGCTAACCACATGGGCTGCTTCTGTCTAAGCGCCTATCTACGGGCTATCCACACAGCCGCGCCACTCGGGGCGGAACACCTGCAGCACGGAAGCGGAGGGCGGAAAAGCGTCTCTGATACGCTCTTTTGTCCTCTCTTTGCATGCGGCAGGTGTGCCACCACGTGCGATGGGGCTGTGTGGATCGCACATGCATGGACAGGCCCTAAGGGCCTGTACACGTGCTATAAACACAGCCACACCACACGTGGTGGGATCCGCTACACACTTTTTGAAAATTTAGCGCAATTTTTCTATCCAGTGGCTGACCAAAATGAAGAAATATGCGTGAAGTAGGTAGCCGCCGCAGTTAAAAGGTGACAAAAAACAAGTTTCCTAATGAGTGGGAGCATTTAACGACCCACTCTGCAAGTCACATCGTGTGACGCCGGGGCTGTCCCTTTGACGTTCTAGAACGATTTATTACTCATGTTAACGCGATTTCTTTCTCAACATCGAGCCTTCCTAAGGCCAGTTTAAAAACGAGTACCAAGCACTGGCGTAGCTCAGTGGCAGAATACTGGGCTGGCACGCAGCATTCCCTGGTTTGAATGCTTTTGTGTCATTGGTGTTTTTTTTATTTACTGAATTCATAGCACTAGCTTGGCTCAATCGTTGACTACTCGGCAGGCACGCAGTGGACCCGGGCTGGAATCCCATTGTGTCATTGGTGCTTTTTATTTATCCAGTTTTTTTTCGTTCTATACCGGTTAGGGACGGTGGTGGACAACTACGATGCTGCACGTGACCCGTGTTCTAATCTCATAGCAGCTTTCGCTGTGAGAAAGAGGTACTCAGGGATACCAATTTGCAATTTTTACACAGTAGGCTCACAGCAGAAGTAACCAGTAAGGAAATGCAACGAAAGGTTTCATTCACAAACAACCATAAGCCTTTAGCGAATAACAGTGCAGCGCAAAATCTTTTTTTTTTGGGGGGGAGGTGTGGGGGGGAGGAGGAGTGGCAGCATTCGCTTTTTCATGCACTCTTTTGAGAAGCTCCTGGATATTCGGAGAAAGCTATGCTTAAAAAACTTTCAATCTTTTATCTGATTATTTCTTCTGGTCAATGAAATTCCAAGAAGCGCCCAGATATATATTTTAAAAGGCCCTATTCGTACTGCTCACCTTGTTCGCAATTTATTCAGTTTTTTTTTGCCTTTATCACTCCTCTGTGGGTGAATTTCGGGGGTGGCGGGATTTTGACAGCTCTATCATCGAGAGGTGCTTTAGGCCAAAGTGTTTATTTCCCTGACTTTTCAGATGAGTCCGTTTCCTTTTTCTCCTACATAAAAAGAGGCGTATCGCAACATCAGAAATTCTAGTGCTCATACAAATACAAAAAACTTATAATCCGAAAAATTCAGAGCTGGAGCTGGAATAACTACCTTTGAGAAATGAAGCGCTTACTTGTATTAGGCACACTTACGTACTGGTTTTTGTAAATGTGCATGAAAAAGATGCAAACACAGAATTAATATAACAAGCCCACCATGTCGTTGTTTACCCTGTTTCGTGAAAGCAGCCTGGTTTAGCATGTGTACTGCACACAAGCCTCGGAGTTCACTCTCATTTGCCGCGCAATATGACGTATTCGGATTCCTGAAACGTACAAAAATGATTCGAACTGTCTATGTGCCCTGGGCGCAAAAAGTAAATTTATTTACTCGCGAATGCAGTTGTGGTAGCGAGAATATGTGAATATGTATAGTGAGCGAAGCATCGAAGGCTGTGCCTGGTGTCACACGACTCGCGCAGCCAAATGCTACCCAAGAGCCCACCATCATCGTATCGAAAAGTCATCGCAGACGTGTTCAGAGCCATGTTGTCCGAATAGAGGCACCACGCGCAACATTACTAGCACAAAATCAACGCGAAAGCCACGCACGCTACAATGCTACCCCTTCCGCATTTTCCATGAGCAATATGGCGGCGCGTCGGTTTCAGCCACGGAGCCTCTCCGCCACTCCAGAAGTTTTAGTATAACCTCCTTGAGGCTCCCTAAGCTCGAAACACTTCCTGGTCCCCGCGAAGCCTTCGCAAGCCAAATCTCTTCCCTACCCTCTCCGGCATCCAACCAAGAGGTCCCTTGCGCATAACGTGCCCGAACAAGCCCAACCCCCGAGCACGCAAGCGGTGTTGTTTTGTTGCCAAGCGTTTCTTTGTTCTCTTCTGCCTGTTTCTGTCGGATCGTTTGGAAACACTGGATTAGACGTGGTTGAATAGATGAGCACAATGATTGCGCGAACGTGTAGAAGGTTACTTTCTCTGCTCGATGCGCTGACCACGGGGACACTAACGCATTCGAAACGTCTGCACATTAGCCCTGCATCTCGTTGCAATTCACGGGGGAAAATAGAAAAAAGGCACGTACCTTCCCTTATTAAGTTTCATTTGTCACAGGTTTTATTATTCTCTTCAAGCAACAAATTTCATAAACTACGCAGGTCGTGTTAAATAATTTTCGCCATATCACGCGCCACTGTTGGGAGCGTCACAGCACAGTCGTCTACATGGAGGACCAACGTCACTTCATTGCCGTGTACGTAGGGCCATTTATACGTGCACGCCATACCCTCATTCTCCGGGCTCGCACTCGCGAAAGGAAGGGTAGCCGTTTTCATTTTGAAATTTGAGCCATTTCCGAGGCACGTAGCGTTAAAAAGTTTTGCAGACGTGATCGGGAATGCCCCATCTACGCATTGCGCTTGTGGGACTCCTAAATTATTGTCATTATACAGACTCTGAATGAGCATGCGCTCTATGTTAAATATCATCGATGACACAGCTTTACTCATCAAATGGCATTGTTTCTCCTCAGCTCCGGGACCAGTTGGACCAGTACCCTGACTGGGATGCCAAGGTGAATCTCGCCATCGACATACTCTTGCAGGGCAAACCGGACGTTCGATCAAGCCGACAAGACGTGGTGACGGCTGTACGCGCCTTCTACGCGTTCTTGCAAGCCGCTTCGCTTTACAAACCAAGACGTAAATTCTACGGAGACGTGGGGCTAGTCAAGCCTTCCAGGTCGCATGTAACGTTGTGCCAGCTTCCAAACGACTATGGCCTCTCAGAGGTGAGTAGAGAAGCTAGTGCGAATGCTTTGCTCCTGTTAAGCGACATAAGCGAGATAAGCAACCCTTAGTAGCTCCTAATCATTTTGGAGTACCGTATACTTCGGTGCTCGTTCGTGCGTTGAGCCACGTCATCTCAACCGGTAAAGTGGACGAGGACGAAAGAAAGCGAACGTGGAGCGCAGCGGCATGTCAAATACAGGGACGGCAAGGGGAGCTCGAGCAGGACGGAATGAAAGTGGCGAGACTAGAAAAAATTTTGGTGCACTCTAGCGAGACGGCAAGTTACACGGCGGTCAACGGCGGCACCACAGTAAAGTGCGAGACAGACGTGCGACTTCCCGTGTGATGCGGCGTGTGGCGTCGCATGGTGCGGCGTGCCGCATGCGACGTTTCGGGACACACAAGGGCAAAGGAGCTATCAGCGGCAGGCTCCACCCCCATGCGGCGCCTCGGCATGCAGGGTCGAACGACTTGGTATCCTCGTAATGAGGCTCAAAACAAACAACAGCCACGCTTCGTTCTATAAAAATAATTTATAAATCGCATTCGTGAACGACAAGCACGTCGTAACCACGGCAACAGCTGTTTAATCTTGACTCCGACAGGTAGGCCTAGCATCACGCGTCGACCGTCACCTACGTCGTTCACACTCGAGCTCGTCATCGAGCGCTTGTTTTTGAAAACACTGTCAAGCATTGCGCCCGTATGTAATGCGTTAGCATACCGTTAGCACACAATATTACTTTATCGATGCCATCGATCTGAAGAGAAAAGGTGGAAGCGAAGCGAGCGAGCGCAGAGACGCCGATAGCTGTGTTTACCTGCGAAATAACCTTGCATCGCTGCTCACGATCTCCGATCTCGCTAGCGGTTCAAAACGGGCGTTGTCTTGCATAAAAAAGCACACCTCAAGCATCGCTTTATTAGATCCCGAATAATATCACGTCACCAGAGAAATTTACTCGATGTTTGTCACGCCGCCGCAGTCGGCGATGTCGGAAAATCCACGCTGGCACCGCTCCAGCGACTCGCCTGGTGCCTTGGACCACGGGAGATGGGAGCAGCGACAGGGAGATGGCGCCACTAGCATCGTGACGCCACTCGCATGCTCGCGCTGTGATTGGCTGCTGCCATGCGACGGTGCAATGCTGCGACGAAAATATCTGGCCGGTTTGATGCTCATCGCACTGACTATGCGGCGGTACGACGCGATGATACGTCACAAAACGTCACCACTCCGGCAGTCGCATCGTCGCACCGCACGCCGAATCACAGAGAAAATCGCACGTCTGTCTCGCGCTTAATGAGGGCATATATGTGCGCCGTACACGTTGTAGAACGCGCCCACGCGCTGCCTTCCGTCATCTCCCGGTTAGCAATTGGATTGGGTTAACTTCATTTCTGCTTGAAGTTGGGCGCTCGCACGCCACGTCGTTTTTGGTGATGCCGTTACTCGGCGCGGGTCCCCGCTCGCCGTTGCCGGTTCACAGGGTCCCTGTCTTTCGAGCGCCCCGAGGACCTGATGGATGGCCCAGAGCTGTTCTTCCTGGTCGTAGCTTTCGCGACCAGCTCGAGCCGCGACGTGATTATTCTTGATATCGATTCCTCTGGGTGTTTTATGCAGTCCTGCACGATGTGTGTGTAATCTGCCATCTCCCTCCAGCAGATCTTGCACTTGTTGGTCGGGTATGTCTCGGGGTACATGCGGTGCATCAGTGCCGGGCTCGGTAGCGATCCGGCCTGGAGCTGCTCCAGTAGTACCGCCTCCGCTTGACCCAGACGTGGGTACGGGGATGGGAAAGTCCTGTGGGCCAGACGGTAGGCCTTCGTGATGTCGTTGTTGTCCGTCATGCGGTCCTTGGCTTCAAACCACGTTGGACGGTCTGTCGCCGGTGGTGGTGGTGAAAATTTTCGTTATAAAAGAGAGTGTATTAGCCACTGAAAGGGCCTTACAGACTAGGTGACATCCTCAGTCCCGGACGTCATTGGCCGATACCACTGCCCCTTATTGCTCAAGCAATCAGCGCCTGTTGGGACCCAAGGTCAGAGCAGCTAAGCAGCGTCGCCTCCCAGTCCTCTCACGTAGGGTTGGCGAGAGGAGAAATGGCTGTGTTTAGCTGACAGGCCCACATCATGTGGTAGACATCGGCTTTCTGCCCACAGTGCTGGCATCTGCCCGTGACTGTGGGGTCAAAATACTGCAATATCGCCGGGCATAGCTTGTTTGTTTAAAGCCAGCCTAAATTCTTTCTCCCGCCTTATCCAGACCCTGGGAGGGGGTTGGATACCAGCGATGCTGGGAGCGATAGTACTGCACAATTTACTTGTTACATGAGCAGCGGTGGTTGTGAACTCCATTTCATAGGGCTCGAATGAGGTACCAAGGGAACGAGCGCTCGGGCAGCCGCATATGCGGGCTCGTTCCCTCGAAGTCCCTAATGACCTGGGGTCTATAGCACGTGCTTTGGAGGGGGTTCGATGAACTTCGTGCTCGCGCGCAGAGTTTCCTAGGCAAAGGGAGAAATTAAGCCTGCCAATAGCGGCTCCAAGCTTTTCGGGAATTATTAATGATTACTTCGGAAGCGCGGTGCGAGAGACCTGATGCTATAGCAATCATCCCCACCTGTGTTGAGTTGCAAACCTTAACGGAAAGGTTATTCACCAGCGTTTTCTTGTGGAATACTGCTACCGTAAAGTATCCACTTCGGTCCAGGTGCGGCGACGTCCACGTAGTAAAACACTGTGTTACGGCCATACCGTGTTTCCAGCACCCGAACGCGCGCTTCCCGTCTTCTCTGGTGCAGTTCCGAGTCCATTTTTTTTCGGTAAAGGCTGTACGAATTGTTTTGCCTCCAAAGCTCCGATACGCCTAGCGTGCCTCCTGTTTCAACATCGCGATGTATGTAAAGACGAGCGAGAAGACGTCACTCTGAAGGCGTCTGCGCGAGTCGATTGTATTGGTTTACTACATGGGCCTAAATTATCTCCTGCACCAAGTTTATCACACTAAGTGTGGTTAAACGCGCATTGGATGTGGTGATTGAGAATCCCAGAGCCTTCTTGGTGGCCGTCCGTATTATTGCGTCTATGCGTTTGGTATGGTGTTGAGAATGGAGTACTGGTCTCTGCTGGTGACGAAGACCTAGAAAAGCTGAAGCACAATACCTTGCAGTCCACCGCAATCATTTGAGTCGTGGTAAATCCTCCGTCCTACTAGTTTGCCGGTCTTTTAGAGTTTGGCGAAGGTTGTATCCATTTTCAGGCGGCTGTGAATGTACAAGCATTCTAATTTCTTCTGTCTCGCGAATAGGTGCCCCTGAGAAGGTCAAGCAGTTGCGTATTTTGTCTTTTAGGTTGAATATGATGTGGACAAATTCATATTTAGATGGGGCGTACTTGAGCCCGCATGCTGACGCATACGAGTCGACAGTGGAGGTAGCCTGTTGGAGACTGGCCTCGATTTCTCCCAAGTTTCTCTGTGTGATCGAAATTGAAATATCATCACCATACAACGCATGTTCGATGGTTGGTATCCGAGCCAGCCCTCTCGGAAGGTACGTCAAGGCGATGTGAAAAAGGAGCGGTGAAAGAACCACTCCTTGTGGTGTGCCCCTCGTTCCCATGACGTAGGAACCGTATTCATCGTCCTCAATGATAATAAAGGCCTCCCTATCAGACAAGAAATCTCGTATGTAGAAAAAGGTCCTCTCACCACAGTTTTTGGTGTTAAGTTCATCTAGGGTGGCACAATGTTTCACATTGTCGAAGGCGTCTTTCAAGTTTAAGGCAAATATGACCTTATCATTGTTGCGAGTAGTTTCAGGCTGATACCTTAAGGTGAAGTTGTAGTAAAACATCTTGGGCTGATTCATGTGGTCGGAAACCATACATTGTGTCAGCAATGGCACCTGTTCATTCGACACATCATGAGAGGTGTTCTCGAACCATTGCTTCTGTAAGCTTTCATGTGCAGGATGTAAGAAAAATTGAACTCAGGTTATCTGTGTTGATAGGTTTACCAAACTTTCGTATAAAAGTAACCAGGGCGGTCTTTCGGGCTGAGTTGACCTTTCTAGATGGTGTTGATATGTGTATCGATATTGAGCTCCATGCGGATACCGAATTCAGCAGAGATATATGTCACTCATCGTACCTGCGAGTCGCCGGGGTGCTGCTGGTTAGCTCTCGTGCCGCTGCGTGTGCCGTCTCGTCGGCAGTCGCGCTGCGCGAAGTATGGGGTGGTTGATGTGCAGTTGGCAGCTCAAAATTGCCCACGCCAGTCACACTACTGGCGGCGTTCTCTTCTTAACGTAAACAGCGTGCCAACAAGCCGAATACCCTCATCCAGTTCTTTCTGAACAATGAACGACGCACCTGGCGGAAGTACGTTGTCTGCCGCTGCTGTTAAAAACCAGCTATATTCGAGGGGAGGCTGACTGCCGCTTACGCCATAATCCAGAGGTGCACGTCGTCAAAGCAGAAGCATTTGCCTCAACTTATCGGTGCACCAAAACACGTAAACAGCGGCGCCGAGAGTCCACATTACGCAGTGTCCTAATCATCGGTGACTTCTCTCTTACACGTCGATGTCAAGACTTTGTCGGTGCACAGTTCAATGTTCACAGTAAAGGACGGCTGCAGAGCACTGCATGACTTCTTATATGTAAACCGACGTCACGTAATATCTCTAGTGCTGAGCCCGTTGCTTGATGGTGTCAAACTGCGGCGGCAAAATCGTGTGCGATGACGTCTGCGTTATAACGCAACGGCGTTATAAAGCTCGTTTCGTAGAAATTTTGGTGTCCGCGTCGGGTGTTGTGAGTGAAAAATTGGCATTGTCCGTGAGAAAAAATTCCACATGGGTGCAAACAGCTTATATTATTATTATTATTATTATTATTATTATTATTATTATTATTATTATTATTATTATTATTATTATTATTATTATTATTATTATTATTATTATTATTATTATTATTATTATTATTATTATTATTATTATTATTATTATTATTATTATTATTATATGTTCTACCCTCGGAGGCTGGTTGGTTGGTCAGTTCCTCAACATCTTGACGCCACTAACTCCGGCAAGTAGGCCATGACTCAGACGTTGCCTCATTTATTCAAACTGACTCACTTACTCAGACAAAGGACTGAAAATGAATTGTGCGAGGCTCAATGGTCCTCCAAGTTTCTTTTGTATGTGTGTCTTTTTTCTGTCCAGTGCTGTGACGGCAAGATTGAGGTCAGCGTAATTGAAGGCCAGCATGAAGACTTCGTGCGTGGTCAAGGTGCTCAGAAGTGTGCAGGCATCATTACTCGGCAAGTTCAACGGTACCGCTTGCTCCCTGAAAAGGCACCAGAGAGGGCCAGAAATAAGTCGACTACAGTTGCTGAGTAGAATTCGACAGCTTTTGCAAATACAAGAAAAATGAGTTATGAAACCTGAAAAGTAAAGTGCAATAAAGTAAGCTTCCACTAATGTCCGTGTCAATTTCACACGAATTAATCATGCTATTTGAAAATTAAATTTTATGTAGTATACGGATACATTAAAGAACAATAAGATCTCAGTTCTTACGTGCCAAAACCTAGATACGGTAGTGTAGGGCTCCAGAAATTTGAACGACCTATTAAAACAGTTGCCTGGACCAGTTGGGTATTTGGAATCGGCATGCTTGCGCCGCCCGAAAAAAAAAACGAGGACATGAGAAAGGACAAAACATGGGCGCTGACATTAGCTAAATTCCTGGCTGATGCAGACGTTTGATTGATCGTTTATTATCATGTGAACACTGCAGTTCACGGACGTCTGGTCAATCACTATAGAGGTTGTGGTTGTAAACTGAGAATCTAATCATAACACTCAACACGGAGACAAACACGACCTATCATGCACTATGTGCTAAGTTCCCAATACCACCCATACCAAGAAACACGTGCCAGAAACACATACCAGAAACAAAACCTGGCCAGACGTGCCAGTAGAGCGCAACCAGGCGGTGTGTTTGTCGACGCAGCACGCCAGGAACGTCACCACTTCGTGGCTTCTGTCGTAGACCACAGACAACCATGCAAAGGTAGCACATCAATCATCACACGAAACGTAGAAATGGCGGAAGAAGTGGCTATTGTGATGGCCATAGCTTACACGAACACCTCGTATATCATCAGCGACTCGCAGACGGCCGTTCCAAACTACGCCAGTGGCTGAATCTCTCCCGAGGCATTGCGAATCCTTGATACAAGCAAAATTCACGAGGTGGACAAATGAAGGCAAATCCTCTGGTTCCCTGCCCACACCCTTCTAGGTTACCCAGAGGTCATTCTAAGTGAGGTGGCGCACAATGTAGCTCCAGGTCATTTCGAGCCGCGTTAAATGAACATAAACGGAGCTTTCAGCGCCGGTGTGGGAATGGGACGATCGGCTCTCTAAATTTTGTGACATAACTCAACACTATCGAATACAAAGGCTAGGGTACCCTCTTTTTCACCCCAAGCTAAACAGGTCCCGACTGTTCAATGGCGAGGCCTACAAATACGCACCTACCCGAATCCCGTCATCATGGACCATATATAGCCCGAAGTCTACAAACCTAATCACCACCATGGTAGCACTAGAGCCCCTCTTCAACATATCTTATGTGTATGTTCCGCATTAATCTGCAGTTATGGCGTCACAGCCTACAATGAACACTCTTCAGCTCAGGCCGTGTGCGGACTGGGCTGCTCAGTTCCAGCTGTGACTAACAACTCTGGTTGTCTGCCACGGTTGAACATTGGCTATAGGTCGTATCTATACGGTGCTCAGCTACATACGCAGAATCGCGGATTCAATCAAAACCGCGGCGGTCGTATATCAATGCAGGCGAAATCGTAGAAGCCAGTGTTGTGTGCGGTATTAGTGTAAAATAAAGAACACCAGCTGAGCGATACAGCAGACTCAGGAACCTGCTGGGAGAGACGGTCTCTTCATTAGTTCCTGCCCAGCCAAGCAATCTGACAGAAGTTAACAAAATTTACCTCTCACTCCCCATACCGCGTGCAAAAAGATTTTTGTGTCACTTTTGCAGCAGCACTTTCTTGTTTCACGGCTAAGAATACTATAGTTAGGAAGGTTTCACGAGTTGTCACATCGCACAACAGAAATGGCTCATTAATACATGCGCGCGCACAGTCCGTGTAGTTACGAGTGCAAGAGCAATCGTAGCTATCTACAAAAATTCATTGGCAATCATTCAGAGCTTCAGAGCTTTTCGTGCTGCTGCGGCACTGAGCAGCAATAAACGAGAGAACACGCAAAGTTTTTTTTTCTGCGAGCTAATTGTTCGTATTATGTAGTGAAACCAAGGCTGTAACTAAGAGTGTAATAATAGTGTTCTGACGCTTCCCCGCCTCCCCACCCCATTTTCTCTTGTTTTACCTTTCCGGGTGGAAATACGGTATTTACACGTAGGCCTTCATACCGACCACCAGTTTACTCCCGAAAAGTATTTCTGGGTATGGCCTTGGTGATATAAATTTCGGATAGGACGACTATTTTTGTGACCCAACGAGATTCTTATCCCGGAGGTTTTATTCAATGTCGCTCCGGTGACCTTCAGTTTTGCATCCAGACTCAAAGTAGTGGTGAACACGTTGCCGGTTTCAAGCACTCTATTTGTTTTCAAAGTACCCGTGTCTCACGGGGAGGGGGGACTGTAGCATGGGCAGCTGATGTTCCGTGCGCCGCCTGCGCTGTGGTGGCTGAGTATGTGGCGTAGAGAGGAGAGCTTGTGAATTGGGAAGCCAAGAAGTTTGCGACCCAATCGGCCAAGAAAGAAGGATGTAATTCGGAGCAGCGCGATTTTTGCGCATGTTTATTCATAGCTCTATAAGTGATTTATTGCGATGGCTATTATATAGACATTCCCGGCTGGATGTTGCCGCCGCCGTCGTCACTCGCTGTACCCGTAGATATATATATATATATATATATATATATATATATATATATATATATATATATATATATATATATATATATATATATATATATATATTATGAAGTCTTGGTAGTCTTGGCTGCGACAGCGTTTATTTGAGGAAAGACCTCGCGAAACGAACGGGCAGAGCCAGCACACAGACGATGACGATGATGATGACCCAGAGTGGCAATGAGGGCAAAGAGACAAGCGGATGATGGTGATTGTGCTTATGCAGAGATGAGGACGATGTAAGTTACAAATGCCCACACTAATTCCCCCCCCCCCCCCCCCCACTTGAAAGCGGACACCCTGGCCGCCGTAAGTCAAAGTGATGAGGAACGTCACGTGAAAGGTTTCATGCGACAAACGTGGACAATCTCTGTGCTGCGGTAGCGGCGGTCTGTTGGGGCGACGAGTGGTGTCACACGATAATTAACCGGCGAAGTCTGTTCTAAAACAATGTATGGCCCGATGAAGCGTGGTTGAAATTTGTCACAGAGACCAGGAGTGCGAATAGGTGTCAAAAGCAGCACCTCGTCACCAGGTTGGAAAGACACAACGCGGTGGGATTCGTCATAGATGATCTTTCGCTCGAGCTGTCTCGCTTCAGTATTGATGCGAGACTGATGGCGAGACTGGGTCAGGCGGGAAATGTATTCTTCGCTAGAAGACTGACATGAATTGCCATGGCTGCTAAAGAAGGAGACGTCGAGAAAGGTAGTCGGGGTGCGTCCGTACACGAGGTAAAACGGTGAGTAGCAAGTTGTTCGCTGAACGGCGGTGTTGTAAGCGAATGTCAAGAATGGTAAAAGAGTGTCCCAGTTCTTGTGGTCGGGTTGGACGTAAACGGCTATCATGTCTGCAAGGGTTCGGTGAAATCTTTCTGTGAGACCATTTGTCTGAGGGTGGTAGCTTGAAGCTGTCTTGTGAGTAGTTCCAGATGCGCGCAGTACTTCATTTACAACTTGTGACAGGAACACTTTGCCGCGGTCACTAAGCAGTACACGAGGAGCCCCATGACGCAGTATTATTGCGTGAAGAATAACGTCTGCAACTTCCACAGCTGAGCCTGTAATAACAGAGGAAGTCTCAGCGTAGCGTGTCAGGTGGTCCACGGCAGTCACTATCCATCGTTTGCCAGCAGATGTGACGGGGAGAGGCCCGTAAAGGTCAACACCTACAACCTCGAACGGCATTGAAGGGCACGGAAGTGGCTGTAGAGGTCCAGCAGGTGCCGACGTGGGGAGTTTATGACGCTGGCATGGGTAGCAGGAACCGACGTACCGAGCTACACTAGAAGAAAGGCCAGGCCAGTAATAACGACATCGAATGCGGTCAAGAGTTTTTTTAAAACCAAGATGACCAGCAGTCAAGTCGTCATGGAAGGCTTCGAGCACCTGAAGTCGAAGAGAGCGTGGCAGTACAGGAACCCACCGCTGACCATCGGGGTGGTAGACGTGGCGGTGGAGAACCCCATTGTCCAGCTTAAAGTGCAGGAGTTGACGACGGAGTCGCGCGTTTGGTGGATGAGAAACTTCCTAAAGGTGGTCCATGATGCGTCTGCAGTATGAATCGGACCGCTGGCGGGAGATAAATGTTGGCTCGTCGTCCGAAAAGGGTTGCGTTATTGATGCGAGCGTATGAACTTTGGTAGATGTGGCGGTTGAGTTCTCACCAACGCTCATATGGGTAGTTGGAAGCGGGCAACGAGATAAAGCATCGGCGTCTTGATGTTTTCTGCCTGACTTGTAAGTTACATCAAAGTCGTACTCCTGCAAGCGTAGTATCCACCGACTCAAGCGTCCGGACAAGTTCTTCAGTGTAGAAAGCCAGCATAAGGCATGGTGGTCCGTAACGATTGTGAAGTGACGCCCGTGGAAATAGGGACGGAACTTCTGGACCGACCAAACCACAGCCAAACACTCTTGCTCAGTTATAGTGTAGGTCTTTTCAGCAGCGGTGAGTACGCGACTGGCATATGCAATAACTTTCTCTAGGGAAGACTTGTCGCGTTGTAGAAGAATGGCTCCTATACCAAGGCCGCTAGCGTCGGTATGGAGGATAGTTGGTGCAGCTTCGTCAAAGTGGCAGAGCAGAGGTTCAGACGTGAGTGCCCGCTTCAACAGGTCGAATGCTGTTTGGCATTTTTGAGACCACAGAAAGGGGACGTTGGAAGCAAGTAGTTGGTGTAATGGAGCAGCAATAGAAGCGAAGTTCTGAGTAAACCGGCGAAAATAGGAGGCGAGGCAAAGAAAACTGCGAAGCTCCTTTGGTTTTTCGGGGCGCGGAAAGTGAAGGACTGCAGAAATCTTGTCAGGGTCGGGCCGGATGCCATCTTTGCTAACGACGTGTCCTAAGACCTTGATAGATTTGCTAGCGAAAGAGCATTTCTTCGTGTTTATTTGAAGCCCGGCGCCGGCAAGGCACGTCAAAACTTGATCCAATCGTTTTAGGCGCTCGGGAAACGTTGACGAAAAGATAATAATGTCGTCCAGGTAGCAAAGGCAACTTTTCCATTTCAGGCCACGCAGCACGGTATCTATCATGCGCTCAAAAGTCGCGGGTGCGTTGCAGAGCCCGAAAGGCATCACGTTGAATTCATATAGCCCGTCGGGGGTTGCGAATGCCGTTTTCTCCTTATCGTCTTCATGCATGGGGATCTGCCAGTACCCAGAACGCAAGTCGATGCTTGAAAAGAATTCCGCGCCTTGTAGGGAATCAAGCGCGTCGTCAATGCGTGGCATAGGGTACACGTCCTTGCGTGTGATGTTATTGAGCGCTCGGTAGTCCACGCAAAACCGCACAGAGCCATCCTTTTTATGGACCAAAACAATAGGAGCCGACCAAGGGCTAGATGAGGGACGGATGACTTCCCGTTTAAGCATGTCCGCAACGTTTTCTTCTATAATTTTTCTTTCAGTTTGAGACACGCGGTAGGGTCGGCGGTGTACAATAGATGTCCCAACAGTTTGAATTCGATGTGCTGTAGTATTAGTGCGGCCCAGCTTAGACGAGCAAATATCGAACGAATTTGCATGTTTCTGTAACAATGCGAGCAACTGCTGCCTCTGTGAATATGTCAATTCGCTGCTGATAGTGGTGGTGAAGGCGGAGGAAGAAACATGCTCACCGAGGCAAGGTTCTTTGGATGCGATGACCTGAAGTGGCTTGACGAGTACAGGCTCGAAGTCAGCAACACGGGCCACAGTGGTGCCCTGTGGCAGTAAGATCTTCTCCGGTGTAGAGTTGACAGCGGTGACAAGTGCCGAGCCATTGCAAAAACGAACGACACCGGACGGAAGAACAATACCTTTGCGAACGCAAAGTGGTGACGGTGAGACCAATACATCCCCGTGATAGATGCTGTTGGACGTAATGGTGACAATTTGCTCTTGTAGTGGCGGGAGTTCGATGTCTTTCGCAGCAACTAGACGAAGTGGCTTCTTATTATCGTCGTCAAGCATGTAGTCGGTGTCAGCGAGGTGAACGACGCGTTGTCCACAACAAATCGCCGCGGAAGCAGATGATAGAAAATCCCACCCTAAAATTAGTTGGTGAGAGCAGCGGGACAGGACAGCAAACTGGACATGATGGCGGATGCCGTCGATGAAAACACGCACAGTACAAAGCGCGGAAGGGCGAATGATGTTCCCCTGGGCAGCAACTAACGTGGGACCATCGTAAGGCGTCATTACTTTCCTTAAATGTTCACACAAATCAGCACGTATCACAGACAATGTCGCACCTGTGTCCACCAAAGCATCGACTCGCACTCCTTCCACTTCCACAGAAACCATGTTACACGGGCCTAATGGAGTAATTTCAGTTCTAATTCCGAATGCAGTTTTTCCTCCACAAACTGCATCACTTATTTTTCCGAATGAATATCAGAGGCGAATGAGGCGGGCCGAAGTGGAGAAGAGGAACGGCGGAAGGGCGAAGGCGAGCGGCGTCTCGTGTTTCAGCTGTTTCGTGGTGCAGTCGATGCAGGAGAAGATGGAGACCGGTGCGGGGGAGACGAATAACGCCGACCTTGATAAGACGCCCCATTGTACAAATCCCGTTCACGCACATCGTTCCGACGCTCATCTTGCTGGCGCTTCCGGCAGAAACGAGATATGTGGCCGCGATAGCCACAGTAGTAGCATACAGGGCGAGAGGAGCGCCATTGTGGAGAATAGAAGGCATTCGGAGCACTTGGAGATAGCGCGGTCAGGTGGGCCGAAGGGTCAAGGGGCACAGAATGGTAGTTCACAGGGGTAGCGGCAGCAACTGACGCGTAGGATGGACGTGGCAATGTCACGTGGGCGTCGCTGGGAGGTACGGCAGCAACTTGAGGGTACGTGGCTAAAGGGTGAGAAGCAGGTGGCTGTACGGGCGCAGAGCCAGTCAGGGATGTAAGTTCCTCCCTGATGATGTCACGTAAGGGCATTCCCGAAGGCTGTGTAGGTCGCGGTGTAGAAGGTGTGAAGCCCATGGACCGCAATTCTTCGCGTATAATGTCCCAGATGAGGTCACGCAGATGGCCATCTGACGTGGAGTGGTGGTCGCCGATGTCTGGTTGAAGGCGGACGGAGTCCAGCGCATCAAGGCGCTGGCATGTCGCAACGACATCAGCGATGGTAGTTGGGTTTTGCACAGCGAGGGCATTGAAGGCAACAGGCCCAATGCCTTTCAATATGTGGCGCACTTTGTCCGATTCTGGCATGGATTTATTGACACGCCGGCAGAGTGCGAGGACATCCTCGATGTATGAAGTATACGATTCACCGGGATGTTGTCGGCGAGTATCTAGTGTCCTCTTCGCGACGGCGAATCGAATGTCTGGTGTCCCAAAGACGTGCCGCAGCTGCTGCTGGAAGGTAGCCCAGTCGGGTAAGTAAACGACATGGTTAAAATACCATGTCTTCGCGACTCCGACCAGATAAAAAGGGACGTAGCGCAGTTTGGTGGCCTCGTCCCACCTATTAGCGGCACTTACGCGGTCGTAGTCATCAAGCCAGTCTTCTACGTCTTCTCCCCGAAGACCAGCGAAGAGTGGGGGTTCCCGCTGATGTCCGTGTATGTAAGTAGGAGGGGCAGCTTGCGGCGGTGCGTGGTTGATGACATCAGTGCCGGCAGGCTCGGTCTGGGACATGCTGCCTGACTGTGGGCGCAAGCGGCGGCCTGAACGAAGCTCCAGGGGGTATAGCGGGCTGTGGGAGGTCAGAGGACCGAAAATCCACCTCCATCACGTATGAAGTCTTGGTAGTCTTGGCTGCGACAGCGTTTATTTGAGGAAAGACCTCGCGAAACGAACGGGCAGAGCCAGCACACAGACGATGACGATGATGATGACCCAGAGTGGCGATGAGGGCAAATAGACAAGCGGATGATGGTGATTGTGATTATGCAGGGATGAGGACGATGTAAGTTACAAATGCCCACACTATATATATATATATATATATATATATATATATATATATATATATATATATATATATATATATATATATATATATATATATATGAAAATACCAGACCAAACACAGAAAAAAGACTCTGGTGCTCGGAATCGAACTTGGGTCCTGAACTGAATCGTGAGTGCGAGGCGTTAACCACTGAGCCAGCAAGCTATTTATATCTACCACTTACTGCTGCTCACGGGCATCTCTGGGTGGCGACTTATCATGTTTACAGCAGTACCAGCAAGATGGTGCATTGAGCGCGTGACGCCACATCGCGCGGCAGCGCGCGCTCTAATCTTCCACACGTACTCTGCCCCGCTTAGAGGAGGGAGGCAACGCTGCTTCACACGTCGTTATCTCCGAGGAGTGGGGGGAGGATCGTACGTGTTGGCTGGACTCGGGCTTTACCTGGCACAATTCTGTTGTAGTTACCGGGTGCACAAAGGTTCCTACAATCGCTGCAGTTTTCGTTTGCTAAAAGCACACGCTTTTCATACGCAGCAAAATAACAACTGAGACGCTTACCGTGAATGCGTTTTAGCGTCATTTGTGCGTGCGAAACGTGGGGCACGTTTCAATCTTCTTTCCACACGTGGCATTCCAATTTGTTGCTATCGCGTTCATTGCCTTTGCGGTAAAGCTCTTAACTCTTTAATACTGTATGCACCTTCGAACGCACGCTTAACGCTGTCCATGGTTTGGCGGTGGCCGTAGGCTCAACTCGACATAACTAGCCAGTGAAATGGCAGAAAGCAGTGCGCTTTCACACAAGAATACACGTTACATGAGCGTGAACCTGCATGTTTTCAGCAAAACAACAAGGTGCATACACAAAATTTGTTTGCTTTTGTGGAAAATTAATATCTTGAAATTTCAAACAAGCACAATTCCAGCTGTTTAGCTTAAAATCGTCACATTAGAGCACAAGTTTCTTGTGGGTGCACCCGTCACTTAATGTAAACGCAACATAAATTTATTTTTAAGTTTGACTTTTAGAATGCACAACTTAATACGAGTAGAATTAGCATAAAAATATCACACAAAACATTTCCGTCAACCAAAATAATTCCCTCTGAGAACTGTTTATAATCAGTATTACAGATTGATGTGTTCCAAAATGGTTGCCATACATAATGTCGCCTTTCATTCAGCATATTTTCATAAAAACAACATTTCTATGCATGTCGGCTCCAACACCTACTTTGAAGGCAGAGGAGGTTTGCTTCTTCCTGTGCACGCAAACGATGTTGTTTAACAAGTTACTATACACTTTGGAGTTGCCATCATGAGGTCTGTCACACAAAAACGTGACAACGTTTGCCGGCATCACAGTCGCTGCTTGGCACAAATATCCTAGTGCAATAAAGCGCTTACCCTTTCAGGAAAACTATGCATTTTCCAGCACTTGGAAAGTGTTTTGAATTGCAATAAAAAGTTGACATCGTCCAGTGCCTCATCAGAGTTGGCTGCTCCTTGTGCTTCTCCGCTACCTCAAGAAATATATATCTGTGTTTGGTGAAGGCTGGCCATTCTGGTAATTTTCTGTGGACGTCGCTTCCGCATTTAAAATTCTGTTGCTGCTGGTCTGTTGCTGCTGGTCACTTTTCCGCTTTCCTTCGCTACTGCGCTTGACAGTCATTTTTCTGAGGTATACGGGGAATTTCGGAAGGATCGTCAAAACAGGGCCTTCTGGCAGCGTTGGTCTTCCACGAGAAGTACGTACCTTTTCGCCGTCAATGATTAAAATGTAGTCCCTGATGACGAAACGCGTGCCGAAATGCCATTCATTTCCCACTTTGTTCTTTATTTTACCTTGAGTGACGCTGAAAAAGCACGCCTTTGGCACGCCTTGCACACGGCTCTAAACAGTGCGGCAAAACGACGCGAAACAGTAATTGTGCCGTTTCTCAGTAGGCATACTTGCTTAGCATACGACAGCATGAGCACGTGCGTCCGCGGAAAACCAATACCGTGGCAGTTTTTGAAGCAAACCATGAGACCTCTCGATAACGACCGCGCCCATTCAACTTGCAGCATCGTTTAACACGTGCGCAGCAAAAGAGCGGGAAGGGCAAAAGGAGTGTACGTTCGAGGCTTCAAGGATGGATGGATGGATGGATGGATATGGCTGTACCCTTTAGATCGGGCGGTGGCCACCGCCACCAAGCCGTAATACCTAATGAACCAAAAACTATATTTATTTTTTTTCCTTAAAAAGTGAGTTTGAGGATTCGTACTTTGCAGTGAAGAGTTTAATTTTCACTCGTGTCTTGATTTTAGCCAACAATCATATCAGCTCCTTCTAGTTAAATCTACCCGCTTAAAGTTTATTTTGCCCTCCCGGTTCCTAAACCCCAGTGCTTTAAAAAACTCTGAGCCATCATCCTGAACTATAGGGTGAAGCTCTTTACAGAACATTATCAAGTGTTCGGCAGTTTCTTCTTCCTCTCTACACGCACTGCATACTGTGTCTACCCCTTCGTACTTGGCCCGATATGTCTTCGTTCGCAGTACTCCCGTCCTGGCCTCAAACAGTAGAGAACTACCCCGAGTATTATCATAGATCCTTTCCTTGGCAATTTCCTGCATGAAAGTTCGATAGATCTCTAGTGCGGACTTCTTAATCATGCCCATTTTCCACATGTCAGTTTCCATTTCCTTCACTTTCTTCTTAACCGATAGTTCTTTTTGGTTTGGCCACCTGCTGTTTTCTAAGTATTTATCAGTCAACTTCCTGGTTCGCTTCCTACATTTTGTATCCACATTCTTCATGTACAAGTAGCTGAAAACCTTCCTAGCCCAACGCTCTTCCCCCATTTCTCTCAATCGCTTCTCAAATTTTATCTTGCTGCTAGTTCCCTGCCCTCAAATGATGTCCATCCCATATCACCTTGTACACCCTGATTTGGTGTATTCCCGTGAGCTCCTAAAGCAAGCCTGCCTATTGCACGTTGCTTATTTTTAATCTTGCTTGAACTTCTGATCTCATGCACAAGACCGCATTGCCGAACGTCAGCCCAGGAACCATGACCCCTTTCCATATTCCTCTCAGAACATCATACCTATTGTATTTCCACAGTGCCCTATTTTTCATCACTGCTGAATTCCTGTTATCTTTAGTCGTCACGTATATTTCGTGTTCCCTCCGGTACTCGGTCCCATTGCTTATTCATACGCCCAAATATTTGTAATTATCTGTTATCTCTAGCGTGACCTCCTGTATTCGAAGCTCATTACCTTCGTTGTCGTTGAAAATCCTGACTGCTGATTTTTCCTTACTGAATCTAAAATCTAACCTATCTCCCTGATTACCGCAGATGTCCATCAATCTCTGCAAATCTTCCTTGTTGTTGGCCATTAGCACTATATCATCTGCGTACATTAATGCTGGTAGTGCCTGATCAATGAGTTTTCCTTGTTTGAATAAAGAGAGGTTGAAGCCCAGTCCACTTTCCTCTAATTTTGCCTCTAATCTTTGTAGGTACATCATGAATAATAAGGGTGACAGGGGGCACCCCTGCCTAAGCCCCCGTTTTACCTCTGCAGGCTTGGATACCTGTTTTTCCCACTTTATAACTACCTTGTTACCTTTATAGATACCCTTTAAAAGATTAGTGACTCCATGTTCCACGCCTAGTGTGTCCAGTATTCCCCACAATTTCTCTTGAACCACGCTTTCGTACGCTCCCTTGATACCCAAAAATGCTAGCCACAGGGGCCTGTGTTCCTTTTCTGCTATTTCGATGCACTGCGTCAGTGAGAACAGATTGTCTTCCAACCTCCTGTGTTTCCGAAACCCATTCTGCAGTTCCCCCAGCACCCCCTCATCCTCTATCCACGCCTGCAGTCTTTCCTTTATAATCTGCACCGCCAGCCTGTAGACCACTGATGTCACTGGTATAAAACGGTAGTTGTTTATGTCAGCTTTGTCCCCCTTTCCTTTATAGATCATGCTCATCCTGCTAAGTTTTCATCCATCAGGAACTTCACCATCGATTGTTATTTTGCTCACTGCCTTTCTCAAAGCCTGCTTAGATTTCGGACCTAATGTCTTTATCAGCCTAATTAGAATGCCATCTGGGCCTGTTGATGTACTTCTAGGAACCCTTTTCTCAGCCCATTCCCACTCTTGTTGTGAAAATGGAGCCATTGCATCACTTAATTCGTCCTTGTCTATTGTTGTGCATAAAGTACTTCTTTCTTGAAATTTTTCTGTCACCCTTGTTCTTATATATTCAATAGCTTCATCCCCTTCTAGCCTAGCACCTTGGGCTGTAGTTATAAAACTCTGCTCTAGGCTCGTCTCATTTCTTAGGGAGTTTAGATGGTTCCGAAATTTCGCAGCTGCCTTTTTATCTTTTTTAAGTACTTCTGCCAGCCACTGAGCTCCCTTCCTTCTAATCTTTTCATTGATCAGAAGGGATGCATCCCTTCTACAGCTTAGAAAGGTTGCCCTTTTTCTTTCAACATCATCTGTCGGTTCACCCCGCTGCTTAGCATGTATGTGTTCCCTAGAGGCTTCCTGACGTTTTGCTATGGCTCTCTTAACTTCCTAACTCCACCAACTTTTGTGTTTGTGTCTTCTTTTCCGGAGTGAATTGTCACGCGTCTTAGCAAGCTCTAGCTCAAAAAGTCTAATTAGATTCGTGTATGTCCACACTGTCTTATTATCCTCCGTGATTACTTTCTCAATTTGTTTAGTGGCTATTTCAATTTGCCTTTCATCTGGATAAAAATTTTCCTGTAGTTGCTCATCTTGTCTCCTTCCCACTTTCACTGCTCTTCCAAAACTTAGCTTGATACGTTTGTGATCGCTACCCAGACTTCTGGAGCCACCTTCATCTATGTGCATTCCCCTGAGCTTATCATACATCCTATGTGACATCAGTGCATAATCTATCGTCGACTGAAGTCTTCCCACCTTCCATGTTATTTGCCCTTCACACTTCTCGGTACTGTTGCAATTGATCAAATTAAGCCTTTCACACATATCCATGATCATTTTGCCTGTCGGGTCGGTATACCCATCTATATCTTCTATGTGCGCATTCATGTCTCCTAGTATAATTATCTCGCACTCTCTTCCTAACTCCTGAATGTCCTTTGATATACACACTACCATTGTCTTGTTTTCCTCTCTGGCCTTTGCTCCCATCCACAAGTACACAAAACCAAGGAGTGTCAATTGACCTGCCACTTTCCCTTTTAGCCATAAATGTTCCTTGCACTCCTGCTTGACCCTTTGCCAGTCGGTACTTTTATGAATGAATGCCCCAATACCACCCCCCTTTCTGCTGCCATCTGTTCTATTACAATTTTCCCACGCGTCGTCCGGATTGTTCGGAGGTTTTTCCATGTCCCTGAGATGTGTTTCTACAAAACCGTATATCATCGGCCTCTCTTCCCTTAGCTGTTCTTCTATCTCTTCCCACTTCAGCCTGTTCCTACCACCCTGCATGTTAATATACCCTATGTCTGAATTGGCTCGTCGCTCGTGGCTACGTCTATTTATGCCCCGGACTCTACCTATCTTAGATTATTGGTGCCACTTTGGAATCGTATCTGTCCATACCACCTGTCGAAAAGTCTCCCTGGTTGTTTTCCTCGTTACTAGCTATCCTGCACCCCGAAGGGCTCGCTTGCCCCCCAAAAAAGCTACCGCGCGTTCAGCAAGTCGCCAACCCACCTCATGACCTAGCCGCCCATCGAAGTGAATTCTGTCTCGTTGAAAATCCCCCCACCTATGGACCTCTCTGTTTATTTCCACCACCTCAAAGCCATTCTCTCGACTAATCCGCCATATCTCTTGGTTTGCGTTGACCACCGCTCTTTGCAGGTTGCTATCACGCACCGGTACCTCCGGTATCGTGCATAACACTACCTGTACCTTAGGAGAAGTGGCGCGCATGTCATCGACGCCTTTCGCCAGTGTGGCTGCTAATCCTGCTGTATCTTCATTTAGGACATCGTTTAAACCGCCTGAAATTATCACGAGGTTTCGTCTATCAGCTGTCATTTTGAGCTTTGCGCTCGCTTGCCTCATGACTGCTTCCAGCTGGCGTCCTGGGAACGCCCCTACTGCAACCCTCTTGTCACCTCTTACCCTCTCTTTGATGGCTTCTGTGCATCGATTCAAATTCGAGTCCCCGGCGATTATCACAGGCTGTGACTTTTCAGTTTGAGTGTTCTGCACCTGGGGGCTACTTGCACCTGTGACGCCGGCTGCAAGAGGAAACTGCAGCAGCGCCCCAAGCGGCTACCTGATTTGGCGACATAAGCGGCTTCAGATCACCTCATGGAGAACATAGGGCAGAGATTCACATTATGAAAAGTCACAGCTTTGCCGCAAAGGTGAAGCAATGAACGCGATAGCAACAGTTTGAAAGGTCATGTGCAGAATGGAAAGCAGATGGAAACGTGCCCCGCGTTTCTCGCACACAAATTACGCACGAAACGTACACACATGCACAGATGCACGTGAATAAGCGTTTCATTTGTTACTTTGCTGAGTCTGAAAAGCGCGCGCTTTTCGCGAACAGAGACTGCAATGATTGCAGTGACCTTTGTGCGCCCGGTAACTACAGCCGAATCGTTCCACGTAAAGCCCGAGGCCAGCCAAGGTATACGATCCTCCCCTCCTCGCCACGCCGAGATAACGGCATGCCAGGGAGCATAGCTCTCCTTCTCTAAGGCGGGCACAGTAAGCTTATGAAATTAGAGCGGGTGCCACTGCGAGATGTGGCGATGTGCGCTCATTGCGCCATCTTTCTGGTAATGCCAAAAACACAGCAGCGGTGAGTGGTAGATATAAATAGCTTGCCGTTTTATTGGTGACGAACGTTCTCTGGGGTGGCTCAGTGGTTAACGCCTCGCTTTCACGACCAGAGATCCCACGCTCAATTCCGCGTGCTGTAGTTCTTTTTCTGGATTTTTTTTTCTTTCTTGTGTTTTCATATATATAGGTACGTATACATATGTGGTCCATGACGCTGACGGCGAAATCCAGCCGAGATTGTCCATATAATTGCTATCGCAATAAAAAAAATTCGTTGGCCTTTCAAGGCCAACTAAAGTTGCAGTGGCGTCACACCACATCTGTTCTTTTTTCTAGATTTTTTTCTTTCTTGTGTTTTCATATATGTAGGTACGTATACATATGTGGTCCATGACGCTGACGGCGAAATCCAGCCGAGAGTGTCCATAATATTGCTATCGCAATAAAAAAAATTCGTTTGCTTTTCAAGGCCGACTAAAGTTGCAGTGGCGTCACACCCTATCTGTAGAGAGCCACGGCCGGTTTGGAGGTTCCAACAAGGAGTGAGCGTCCGCCTCTAGACCAGCCGTAATGAGCACAGGTGTGCGCAGCTAGTTTCCCCTCAAGATGGTCAAAGGTTCATCACAGCGCACCCCCTCCCTATCATGTCAATATATCTCAATTTGCGCCCCCTTTCTAATATGTCAATGTGTGGAGCTGTGTGTGCACAACCACCCTCTTTGAAGACTATGGGAGTGGCACGCCTATTTCAGTGGCATGCCCATGCGCACGCCGATTGTAGTGAGGGGAGTGACCGTAGGAAACATTCGCCACGTCATCATTATCATCATCATCAGCCTGACTACGTCCACTGCAGGACAAAGGCCTCTCCCATGTTCCGCCAGTTAACCCGGTCCTGTGCTTGCTGCTGCCAATTTATACCCGCAAACTTCTTAATCTCATCTGCCCACCTAACCTTCTGTCTCCCCCTAACCCGCTTCCCTTCTCTGGGAATCCAGTCAGTTACCCTTAATGACCAGCGGTTATCCTGTCTACGCGCTACATGCCCTGCCCATGTCCATTTCTTCTTCTTGATTTCAGCTATGATATCCTTAACCCCCCCCCCACGCCTCGTACGTACCGACAAAGCATCGTGGTTGCAACACGTTTGTTTTTAGGGTGTTTGTGTGGCACGTGTGTGCGAGAGAGCCAGCGAGAGCAGACGATAATTTGACCGACGTGCGTCACAGCCTTGTGTGGCCGCATGACTAAGCCACACTGCAACGTCAAAGGACACGTCCACACTCCAAAACCCAAACCGAAAACGGTCCGGTTGAAGAAAATTTTTATGAGTTTGAGCCAGGGTCAAATCGGCTCAAGAAACTTATTTGACTCTGAGTCCCAATTATACCAAGGCGCAAGATAAGTTTCTTGAGTGAGTCTGAGTGACTTCCACTTTTTTCTGCCAACCATGTGGTCATGTCTACTCTTCTTCAGCATTACAATCAGCCTTACCTTGATTCATGATTACACTAACGTCAACTCAAACGTAGTCTATATTTCAATATTTATTGATCAGAGGCGCGAGTCGCCTATAAAGAGACCTTGCCCCCTTCCTCGCCAACTACTTGGAGAAAGTTCTCAATAATTATATATGTTGCCATCACTTTCAAGAAAAATGTTATTTACTAATACTGATTTATGAGCAGTTATAACTTATATTCGAAGGCTGTCACAAAACGAGCGCTCAAAAAGGGCACGCCGCCAAATTTTCGCGACGAAGCACCAGGGTGACGCTGCGAGGTCAACAATAAAAAAAGAAACAAACATCCAAAGACTCCCCGGGCGCGCGTCTCTCTCCCTGAGAAGCTCTCTCAGCGTCTCTCAGACTGGTGTGCGGACGCACACCCATCGCGCTCCGCTGCGAATGCCAATTCTGACCGGTCAACGGCCTCGAATCTTCCTGAGCTGCACGGACCCTCTTCCGCGAAATTCACCTGAACATTTCGACACCTGGTTCACCAAGGTGGGCTGGTTTTTCATCATTTTAGAGGCCTTTTTGCTGCACCAGAGAACTAAGCCTAGGCGAGGTTAGGCGAGCCTCTCGCCTACGGCGCTCGCACGCCAGCTGCGAGATGCCGCAGAAGATTGCCATGGAAGGGGACGACGCCACCTCTGAGGAATTACAAGGAAACGGATGGTTCTCTGTTCTAAAAAGACGGCAAGAATCACGCGCGAAGTCACATGCAGCCCGCCAGTCTGGAACGCAACGAAGCGCGACAGCGACGCCTAACTCTACTCTACGACGCGTCGCAGCTGCGAGCCACCTGCCAGCGATGCCACGTAGTCACAATCGAATCATCGTGCGACCGGGAGGCGGCCTCAACGTGCAAGCCTGCAGCCCGCACAGGATTCTCGCCGCACTAACCATGGCAGCTCAGCTAGCGCCGTCGGTAACGGAGGAGGACATTATTTGTCCCAACTCGATGTAAAACATTTTTGTCGTCAGTACGCCTAGTGCTACTAATGCAGCAGCGTACATTCGAGTAACCGAGATAATTCTCACCGACCAGAGACACTCAGTCACGGCCTACCTCTCACCTGCCGGTATCACGAGCCGAGGCGTGATTCGCGGCGTCGACACTGACTTTGACGACGCCGCACTCAAGCGCATGCTAATCCAACTGCGCATCTTAAGCCTACTGGGAGCGCGTTGCATCAAGAACGCTGGAACTGTGATTCTGATCTTCAACGGGCTCAAAGTGCCGAACTACGTCTACTGCGCCAGGTCATCTACCGCTGCACGTTGTACAAGCGCCAAATAGACACCAGCCGTACTTGCGGCCAAGTGGGCCATCGCCAACGCCGTGTGCCCCACTCCTTCAACTAAGGTCTGCGACCACTGCGGTCACTTACCAACGGACAACCCACACGTGTGCAACAACCAGTGTGTGCCTTATGCGGCGAAGCGCACCGCACGGGCGACCGCGAATGCCGACATCGCTACCAGCTGCCTTACCTGCTGCGCCGTCGTCGTCAGCGCCGTCACCGACGAAAGCAAGCCCAGCCGCAAACACCCACCCCAGCACCCAGCCCGGTTCCTGCCAAGACCACCGAACTGCAAGGACCTCCTTTAGGCCCACGTAATCCTACTCCCACTGACCAGCCTACCTGGGTCAACAAGGTCGCATGTAAAGGTGAGGCCCACGCAGCGCAGCGTCAGGGACACTCGCCACAGCAACCTGACCCTGAACTAGCACAGTTAAAACGCATGTATGCGGAGCAGGCTAAAGATATCCAATCGCTTAAAGAAGAGCTAGCAAAACAACAGGCCCCCGAATCGCGCGAGGGTAGCATTATCAGCGGCCCCATCTCGATTTGCGGCGCTAAGAAACGGGCAGGCCCGACGCTCCAGGCCGAAGAGCAATCCAAATTTGACCGGTTTACAGCCAATATATACGCGATACTAGAGCAGTACCGCGCAGAGACCACGGCTGAGTATAGCGCTTTCAACGCTAAACTAGAGAGCATGCAGAAACAACCTATCGAGTTGGCTGCATGGCCAGCACAAATGGACGCGAGGACTAAGGTGTTGGAGGAGGACCTGGCACGCAGTAAGCGCGCTGGGCTAATACTTAGACCTTAAAATGACGTCGTTACAATCATTCACAATTTGGCAATGGAACGCAAGTACCCTCCGTACGCGGAGAGAAACGTTACAACAATTCATTGGCTCTATGACCCAACGACCGGCCGTCATTTTCCTGCAGGAAACGCGTATCGACTGATTCGCTCTTCGCGGATACATAGTCGAGGCTTTCTGTGGGAACAAAGCTCGAGGAATAGCCGCCTGTGTGGCTAAGCCTTATGCTTACACGACACATGCACTACGCCCAGACCTCAAAATAGAGCATCAGATGATAGAGATCATCCCCAACGCTCACATTAAGCAATCGGTATTCATCCTTAACGTGTACAGTTCACCTTCACACAGCACAGAAACATTCACCACACTACTGACTAAAGCGACGCAGATAGCAGGCAACCATCCCCTCATCATCGCGGGGGACTTCAACGGCCCCCATGTAGAATGGTGTTACAATCGCACAACACAGAAAGGACGCCACTTACAAACACACATCACTCAACACAATCTCATGTTACTTAACGACCTCCCTACCCGCACACACATAGGTAACTCAGTGTCACGGGACTCATCCCCTGACCTGACCCTAGTACGCAACGTTTCGAATCCCACATGGGTTAATCTGCAAGCTAACCTCGGTAGCGATCACTTTATCTGTAGCACAACAGTCAATATAGAGAGCCTCGAGCTCAGAGACTTTTAAGTAGTAGACTGGAACTTCTTTAGGCAAACACGCAAACAAGACACCAACCATTACTCTTCACTCTCTGAACTCTTTGCGAGAGTACACCGGGACGTAAAACAAGCTACCAAAAATATTTCTACAACACGCAACATAACCACATGGACAGCCACCTCGCACATCTCCTGGAGGCTCACGAAAGTCTTCAAGAAAGATGGAGAATGCATAAACTCAATCGTACGCTACGAAAAAGGATTGCATTGCTCAACCGACAAATTGAAGAGTACAGTCACACACTAGCACGCAATCAGTGGAATGATGTGTGTAATTCGCTTGACGCACGCATTACAAAGGGTGTAAAATGGGACCTTCTCAGGCATCTGCTCGGCGACAAGCCCACCAAGTCAGAGCAACGACTAACTCTAGATAGACTGTTACACACAGCGCGAGGACAGCAACTTACCGACGCGCAGATTTTAGACGCTACAGCAGCCCGGTATCTGTGCACAGAACCTACCTCACAAGAAGACTATCCACCTTACGCGGAGGCCACAGACGACCCATTTAAGCAGCCTATAACTAGCGCTGAAATACGCGCGGTAATAGCAGAGTTCAATACTAAATCAGCCCCGGGTCCGGACGGAGTCGCCAACAAGCTACTCCGCAACCTGGCTGACCATGACATTGAATCACTAGCCACCCACATGAATGAGGTTTGGGAGCAAGGGAGCGTCCCGCCAGAATGGAGGGCCGCGACCGTCATACTCATTCCCAAGCCGAACAAACCCCTGGAACTCGACTCTCTACGACCCATCTCCCTCACATCCTGTGTGGGTAAGGTCATGGAGCACGTCATTCTCCGTCGAGTAACAAAATATTCAGAGCAAAAGCACCTCTTCCCATTCAATCAAGTAGGGTTCAGGCCGGCTATGGCCACGCAGGACGTATTTCTCATGCTGCAGGAGACGTTACTTAGAGTAAGGAGCAAAGACCTCAGAGCAATCCCAGCTCTCGACTTAGAGAAAGCTTTTGATACCATAAGCCACGCTCATATACTACACGAGATCCAAGAGGCAGGCTTAGGCCGCCGCTTCTACGAATACGTCCGCTCTTTCCTAGGAGCCAGAACGGCCACACCAAAAGTTGGGGATCTCAAGTCACACACCTACAACGTAGGCCCGCTTGGCACCCCGCAAGGGTCAGTGCTCTCACCGTTTCTTTTCAATTTAGCCCTCAGACAACTTTTGAAAAAGCTGAGACACATCGAAGGCGTAGAACACGCGCTCTAGGCCGACGAGAATACTATTTGGCGTACTGGAGGGAGCGATGGACAAATCGAAGCGAGCCTTCAGGAAGCAGTCACTGCAGTACAAACATTTTTAAAGCCCACAAGCCTCAAACTATCGGAATCTAAGTCCGAGTTGCTGCTTCTGCCACCACAGTACGGCCGCACCAAAGCCGAACCTACCATACACCTCTCCACAATGAATGGCTCGGTTATCCTGATAGTGTCGTCGGTTCGAATTCTGGGCGTTACCCTACAGGAGAATGGCAAAAACGACTTAACCATCACACATCTCACCAAAAAAGCTGAGGCAGTCATGCACCTCGCCCGACGCGTCGCTAATAGACACGCAGGACTCACAGAAGAAAGCTTACTACGCATCTTTCATGCGTTCTTAATGTGCCACGTTCACTACGTTGCCTGCGCTCACCCGTGGAGCAGAGGCGATGAAACTAAAGTAGACAACCTCATCCGAAAATGCACAAAACGAGTACTTGGTCTACCCATGTCCACAAGCACGCAGCACCTGCTATCGCTTGCGGTACATAACACGTTCCAAGAAATCATCGAAGCACAAATAATGTCCCAACTCATACACCTGTCTTCAACAGCTGCGGGTCAGGAACTCCTCTCACACATAGGTCTTCCTATCCCAACTCAAGTCAACGAACCAGAACCATTACCGCAACACCTTCATGCTAAAATCACAGTGCTACCCTTCCCCAGGAATTTGCACCCGGTGCACAATCAGGCTCGAAGAAGGGCACGAGCTCAATCCTTACTAAAAGCGGCCAACCTACACGCGACAGACGTGGTTTTCGTAGACGCCGCTAAATACGTGGACAAACTCTACTTTGTAGCTGTGGCGGTCGCCCCAGACGGAAAAGCTCTTAATGCTCTTACCGTAAAAACACAGAAAGCCTGCGAGGCTGAACAAGTGGCCATTGCCCTTGCTCTAGCACTCCCTCAGCGCAACACAGTATTTACCGACTCTAAACCCGCTGCACTGGCATACCGCCGCGGTACACTTTGCCAGGTGGCATTAAGAGTTCTAGCATCTGTTCAGATAACTGTAGACAAGTATATCCACTGGTTCCCTGGTCATGAAGGGATCAACGTTCAACCAGGGGTCCCCAACGGTAATGAGCTGGCCCATAACCTCGCGCGTGATCTTACGTGCCACGGGGGGGTCGCGGTCCGGCTCACTGGCCGGGGACACCAACACGCACCGGGAGCCACTCCTATCCTCCTCATGAAATTTGCTCGCATATCAGTTATTTAGAAAAGAATTCCTCTCACCTCACTCAGCACTAAATAAAGCACAACAATTACGCTTTGACTGCTGCAAACGCACAGTTACCCCAGCACCTATATCTTCAGCAAATACCTACCAGATATAAGGCCAGAATGCCCCAAATGCCAAAATTCCAGGTGCAATTTAAGTTACATGCTGTGGCAGTGTCCCGTGCTAAACGCTAGCTTCGGGTCCCCTGCCACCGAGGACGACTGGTTCAACCACCTCAGGAGCCCCGACAGGGCCCTTCAACACCAGGCCGTCCAGAAGGCCCAAAAGGTGGCTGGCGAGCTCCAACTCCCAGTCCCCACATGGGCGGAGCCACCGGGCTGGCCCCCGTAAGGGGTTCCCAGTCCACTTCAGGACCTTTATTAAAGTAATTCTCTCTCTCCCCCTCGGAAGCGTAGGTTCGCTGATGAACTTCCTCTCAGCGCGGCCGAGCAAGCCCTGGAAATTTCTCGATGGAAACGGGCATGGTGATGCCGGGTTGCGTATTCATCGCGGACGGCCGTCAAACCGTCTCGCGCTTTCCCCCAGCCTTCGCTGCGCATCGCGCCGACGACATGATGAGAATTTTGTCTTCAGTGACAAAGAAGGAGAACAAGAGGATTTCCACCTGAGGGAAGAAGACTCGAGCTACAGGCAAGAGTGTGTGTCTACCACTATTGAGCAAAGACGTGTGGCAACAGCTGCGTGTGTAAAGCCGACGTGTTTCCGGCGAAGAAGTTTGGAGCGTGGTGAGCGGCCAATTGAAGACGCGAGGTTTCCTGGAAGAGAAACTTCGGGGGCAGCAGAACGACAACAACGCTGGACTTTGAGTGAGTGATCCTCGGAAGAGTATCATCCAGACGTTTGTTCCAAGAACTTTGGACTGAATAAGTTTTCTAACTCTTCAGTATTTAAGTGTCTTGGTTGTTCGATGCATGCGACTGCATTGTAGTGTGTATTGTTGTCTGTGCCGTTGTTTCGAGTGTGGCTGATTGTACTGCGTAGTACGTTGTTTGATGGGTGACATTGTATTCAACTATTGTCGAGTGTGCATACTTGTGTATCGTTTTGATCTGCCATAATTGAGAATATAATTTTGTTTTGTTTATCAACTCTCGGCTCTGACTTGTTCTTTAAGCCACAGCCGGCGTCCGCTGGTGCGCCAAATAGGACCACTTCTAAATTGTCCACGCTTTCGTGGTGTGGTTCGGGGGGCCGATACTTCGGCCCTTGGAATTAGCCCGGCAATCACGTCCCTAATTAACGGGACCCGTGACAATTAATCTGGCGTCCGCGACAAGGACATTTTGGTGCGCAGTGTGTCCAAAGTAGTGAGAAACAGCCTCGAGTTGTTGATACTGCTATGGGAACGACTTTGTGTGTTGCTCAGTGTTCTCGTTAATGAGTGCAGGGGAGTGTTCCGATAGACTGATTTAGGCAGATACTTTTTACACGCGGCGAGAATTTTATTTGCGAGACACCATGGATCTCGAAAAGTTAGTAGCTCTTGTGTGAGAAGATGGGCCTTTCTGGCGCCGAACTACGGAAGTGGGTCACCCAGAAGGAAAAAGAAGAAAAAGATAGGGCCGAAGAAGAAAAGGCAGCTGAGCTGGAAAAAGAAAGGTTGGCGGTCGAAAGAGCCAAAGCGAAAAAGCAGCTGAGTTGGAGAGAGAGAGGTAGGCCGCTGAAATGGCGAAAGAAGAAAGGGAGGCAAAGGAGCGACAGCTGAAAGAAGAAAGAGAGCAGCAATTGAAGTTGGAGTTGGAGAGAGAAACGTTGGCAGCTGAAAGGGCGAAAGAAGAAAGAGAAGCGGAAATGGCTGAAAGGGAACGGCAGCGGCAACACGAGATCGAACTCGAGTGGCTGCGTTTGCAACAGCGAAGTGAAACTCCGGTCCAAGCTAGAACTGAAAGCAGCGAACGGGAGGACCACGGCTTCCGCTTGAACCCAAGCAAGCTGCTCGTAGCGTTTGAGGAAAGAAAGGACGACCTTCACGCATACCTTCACAGATTTGAGACGATTGCAAGGAGCCGGAATTGGCCAGAACATGAATGGGCAACTGCTCTGAGTACTTGCTTGAGTGGTGAAGCGCTCAGTGTGTACGGTAGGCTGACGCCGACCGATGCAGCCAACTATGCAAAGGTGAAAGTTGCTTTGCTGAAGCGATTTAGATTTACTGTGGAAGGATTCCGGGACAGATTTCGGACAGGAAAGCCAGCTGATGGTGAGACGGCTACGCAGTATGCCCCCCGACTTAGCCATTATTTCGACAGATGGATTGAACTTTCAGGGACAGCGCAGGAGTACGGTGAGCTTAGAGAGCTCCTTATTAGAGAACAATTTCTTACTAGTTGCCACCCAAGCCTGTCGCTGTACTTGAAAGAGAGGAAGGCTGAGTCACTTGAAGGAATGCTTGAATTGGCTGATGAATTCTTGGAAGCGCAACGTGGAACTACTTTGGCCAAGGTCAAGAAGGAGTGTCCCGAAGATTCGAAAAATTCGGCACCCGAACAAAAGAAGCGTGCACCGAAGAGTGTTCTGCGATGTTTTCTGTGTAACCGAGTGGGTCGTCGCGCGAACAACTGTCGAACAATCTTTACGAGCCCTACGGTTATAAAATGTTTCAAGTGTGGCCAGACTGAGCACAAAGCAGACGCATGTCATAACGGAGCGAGTCCAACTCACCGGGTGTCCTGTGTGCTAGCAGCACCGAAATCCGATGGTGATGCCGTCACCGACGAATTGGTAGAGTTGAAAAATGGGGAGAAACTTTCTATTGTGTGTGCTGTAATGTCAAAACAGCCAACCGGTATTACGAAGGGAATGCCAACACTGCCTGGAAAGGTTGCGGGCAAGAAGATTACGGTTCTAAGAGACACCGGTAGCTCCACGGTTATCGTGCGGAGAAATTTGGTACGGGAAAGTGAGTTGACAGGCAGAAAGAAACCGGTTTGCCTAATTGACAGTACGGTTCGGATGCTTACCGAAGCAGAAATTGAGGTTGAAACTCCTACTTCAGCAGGAAGGTTACTGCTCTATGCATGACGACTTCTCTGTACGACCTCGTCATCGGAAACATCGAAGGGGCGCGAGGGCCAAATAATCCAGAACGTTTGAGAAAAGACCCTAAGATATAGCCCTCGCCAATCCAGCGACCGCGAGATACAGTGGAGGAGCATCCCGAGACGGATCTCACTCGAGCCCAAAGTGAAGCTGCGGTGCAACAGACAGTGAATGAGAAGATGATCGTGTTCAATGAGTTCACATGCTGGGCAGCTGGACTTACGTCGGCACGACCTCAACCGACCGACAGTGTAAAGGTGACGGAGTCGGCCAGCCAGGCGCAATGTCGGGACATGAACAAGCGGGTGAATAACCGCACAGGATCGGTTGAGCGTTATGACCTGTTAACAATGTCGCAAGTGACAACGATTGCTGAGACGCCGCCTCAGATACCATCGTTGGAAAGGGCTCGCCGCAACAAAACGAGGAAAAACAAGAAGAGATCGAGCGAGCACCGCAAGAAAGGACGCAAGCGCAGCTCGAAGTACACGGGATAGGTGCTGAGGTGGAATCGGAATGTGTTTGGCAGGGCTGACTGCCATATGTTAAGTTAATTTTCTTGTCATCCTGTGTCACAACTCTATGTCGAGCGAGTCAAAATGTTTGTTACGGTGATGTGATGTATAGTATTGTACAATTGTTGTAAAGACAGAACTTTGTACGTTTGCATTGTTTGCAATATGTGAATAGGTGTTGTAGTCAGGTACCTGTGGTTGTATTTCATGGGTTGTGAGAATGAATTACAATATACAATTGCATTAGGTGTTTTATTTTGGTTGTGACGCGCCATGAGTGACGGACTATGTTACAGTCTTTTGAGTGTGGGCACTGTTCGCGCTCGTTTGTGTGGTTTTGAATATTATGAGATAATATTCTTAAAGTGGGGGGCAGTGTCACAAAACGAGCGCTTAAAAAGGGCACGCCGCCAAATTCTCGCGACGAAGCGCCGGGGTGACGCCGCGAGGTCAAAAATAAAAAAAGAAAACAAACATCCAAAGACTCCCCCGGCGCGCGTCTCCCTCCCTCGGAAGTGTAGGTTCGCCGATGAACCTCCTCTCAGCACGGCCGAGCAAGCCCTGGAAATTTCTCGATGTAAAGGTACGTGGTCATCCCAGGTTGCGTCATGCTCTGCGGACGGCCGTCAAACTGTCTGGCGCTTTCCCCCAGCCTTCGCTGCGCATCGCGACGACGAAATGATGAGAATTTTCTTGAATCTCGCGGGGAAGGTATTTAACCGAGCAGCAGAGATGGGAGATCAGGAGAAGAAGGAAGTTAGTGCCAGCGTGCGTGGGGTTATTCCGCCGCGTCTGTCGGTGAAGGTTTTGTCCTTAGTGACAAAGCAGGAGAAGAAGAAAGTATGCGCCAGAGTGTGTAGGGTACTTCGCCTTGTGCGCGAAGCCTTTGGTCCTCAGTGACAAAAGAGGAGAAGAAGAGGATTTCCACCTGAGGGGTGACGACTCGAGCTACAGGCAAGGGTGTGTGTCTACTGCTATCGAGCGAAGACGCGTGGCAACAGCTGCGTGTGTGAAGCCGACGTGTTTCCGGCGAAGAAGTTTGGAGCGTGGTGAGCAGCCAATTGAAGACGCGAGGTTTCCTGGAAGAGAAACTTCGGGGGCAGCGGAACGACAACAGCGCTGGACTTTGAGTGAGTGATCCTCGGAAGAGTATTATCCAGACTTTTGTTCCAAGAACTTTGGACTGAATAAGTTTTCTAACTTTTTAGTCATTTAGTGTCTTGGTTGTTGGATGCATGCGACTGCATTGTAGTGCGTATTGTTGTCTGTGTCCGTTGTTTCGAGTGTGGCTGATTGTACTGCGTAGTACGTTGTTTGAATGGTGACCTTGTATTCAACTACTGTCGAGTGTGCATACTTGTTTATTGTTTTGATCTGCTATAACTGAGAATACAATTTTGTTTTGTTTATCAACTCTCGGCTCTGACTTGTTCTTTGGGCCACAGCCGGCGTCCGCTGGCGCGCCGAATAGGACCACTTCTAAATTGTCCACGCTTTCGTGGTGTGGTTCGGGGGGCCGATACGTCGGCCCTTGGAATTAGCCCGGCAATCGCGTCCCTAATTAACGGGACCCGTGACAAAGGCACAATATCAAAAGGCCCAAAGAGGAGAACCGATTACGCTGTAATAGTGTTCTATGGCATCGTGGTCAAAAGAGATAATCCTAGGCTAACGGACCCAAGAGTTGACTCGCTCGGTCTCATTCAGACTCAGATCGAGCCGTGAGTCTTAATATGAGTGAGTCCGGATGAGTAATGTTTTGGTGAGATTCAGTGCGAGTGAGTCCAGTTGAAGAAAATTATCGTGGGTGTGAGTCCAAGTGGAAGTAGCTCAGAAAAATTGCACTATCTGCACTACCTCCTAGTGCAGAAGCAGATAAATGCTTAACGATTTTCGGCGACCAGCTTCCGCAGCGGCCTTCGAAGTGGTGTTGTCTGCCGGCAGCGAGTCAATCCACGAGTGCTGCTTCTTTTGCGTGTTTTTTTTAGAAAAGCTGTGCGATGCCCAGCTGTAGTGTATACTCGGCGCGAATCGCGTCCACCGCCGGATGTACCTGGTGGCACTTTTCACGTACGTTCGCTTCTCTGTTGATGACATTTGCATGCGGAGCTCTCAGTTGTACGCTCCGTTGGTTCCTAATTAATTGTGTCAACTGAGAAAACACGCGAACTTTCGTTTTTCCTCTTGTAGCCATCGTGTCGCGTTTTTACAAGTTGTGTCGTTCATACGGAAGGACAATAAACTTTTCTTGTTACGGGACTAAGTGTGTATGCATTGTACGGTGTGCGCTAGCTGCGTGTTAGTTGTTTGCACACTGGGAATACACACTTTGCATGTACTATCACGTATACAATGCATCTGTGCCTTCTTACCGACGTAAAGTATGTCAAGTACTACACTGGCGTTGCACGGAATAGCTACCAAAGAAGCTTTTAAAATCGTGCATTGTCACACTGACACTACATACGAGAAAAGAACTGCTCATTGGCCCGCAGATCAGGAAATATTGCTAGAGAGAGTGAAAAAAGGCCTTGCAGTGAGTAGAACGCGTAAGTCACTGCCGGGTGAGTGCGAATACGATGATGCAGGGGCTGAATGATTTTCATTCCGACACGTACCGGTGCTTCTATGCTGCTGTACAAACACACTCCACGAAGTATTTCAGCACGGCGAGCTCGAGCCTACCACGCGCGAACAGTCTCGGAAAGGTATGCTCGCAACATTTTACCGCATGAAAACCATACATACGTGTCAAATTAACGCCGGGTTTATATAAGCGAAACAGCGCTGAGAGCATGCCGGGGAGCGTCTGCTGTTTTGTTCGCCCCATACCCGTTTGTTTGCCCCATGGGTTTGACGTCACTTCCGCCACACTTTTCGCAATGCATTGGGAAAGGATAGGGCCTCTGCTTAGTTTTTCCTTCTTCCATGCCTCGCGCTATCATTTTGTGTTCTCTTTCTGTTACGGTTTCACGAAACAAAACAAAAAAACAACAAATAAGCTGTGCGGTTGCGTTTCCCTGCCCTTCAACTCACTTCGGCGCTTGTGAAAAATGCGCTCTTGCGCCGCGCCACGCCGCGCGTGGTACAACTGCATCTCTACGAAATATCTTACCATGCAGTGCCTTTTTTTTCTTTTTTTAAGACGATAGTCTTTCTTGGGGACCGTCGACGCAAAAAATTTTGGTCTGTCTGTCTGTCAGTCTGTATAATTGTCTGTTTGTCCACTCTTAGCTGCACCGGGTACTTGAAACGGCTGACCCCATTAGCAGCGCCCACCAACGTTGATCAAGGTTTAGCGTTCATACTTGTGCAATTGTAAATCAAAGAGCAATTATTGCACATGTATGGGGCACTCTAACATGTATACATTCTGCATGTGCGTCTTTTACTAGAAAAGGCACACATAGGTTATTCTAAGGACCGTAGCGCTTATCACGCTGCGCTGACCATGCAATGCTTGCACGAAAAGGCGAGTGTTTCCAACGCTTTGCTAAGACGACACGGTGGTGCCACTTACCCGTCGCCTTGCGTTCTACACCTTGTCACCTCTGAGACGGCCGCGCACACCCGTCTCAAAGCCACGCATTTCGTTTTCCGAGAAAACTGCCAGATGGCACTCATGTCTGACGTGTGACGTGGCTTGATGCGCTCGTTCGCCTCCGCAGCACGCTCGAGGGTCTCAGACGCAGCGCCTCCAGAATACCATTCACCGATTTTCTTGGGCAGAACATCAAATAAATGTTTTGTTCACTCTCTTCACACGCGATGCCATCGTCTTTTGACGTTACTTGCAGATTACCGAGCAGATACGGGGCCAACGTTTTGTATGGTATAAAACTAGCAAAATAGTTTGGGATATAAAGTTGTGCGTGGCAAAAGAAGGTCAACTAAGTGATATTACTAAATCTGTTCTCACTGTGGTGGTCGCGATTCTATTCTATCAAAAGCTGTGGTCGTAGCTTGAGTCTCTTTGGATACTGCTGTCGTAGATTACATGGCGCACCACCAGCACCGATTCATCTTCTATACTCTCAAAATATTGCAATGACGAAAGCGTGACAAGCAGACTTAAGCAGTGCCGGTTTGCAAGTTGTAAAGACGTCCCTGATCATTCTACGTCAGGGGCGTTCGTCAGTAGGAGTCACGGTACCCGTCGCGTCTTGAACGCCTTTGAAAGCGCTTGTATTCGACGTTATCCCTACAGGGACTAGTGCCGAGACCATCGTTGATGCGACAACCTCAATAGTCGGCCTCTTAGAGGTATACTGAGTGCAGCATCAGGGAGCTCAAAACTTCCACATCACCGTGATGAGCATAACCTCCATGTCTCTAATCGTCCATGCTGGCTGCTTGGTGATTGGCGGTGAGCGTGTTCAAGGCATTCCCGTTGGCCCACAAGTGACCAACGTCACCTGCCTGTTCCTTCCATTGTTCTTCTCAAACGAAGCTCTCGGCCAAGCGTTATCTCCATATGGCAAAGTGCTCACTGTCACCAGTGGTTTGATGAGCGGGTGACGCGATGTACTCACTGGAACGCGGTATGTTCGAATGGAGATGAACGCCGCTAATCCTGTACCGAACTACCTGCGCATCTCCGGTCACCGTGCTACGTTTGACTACCGTGGTCTCCAGCGTGTATGTCGAAGATGCAGCTCAGGGGACCATCTACGAGCCCAGTGCATAACACCGTATTGTGGCCGCTGCGGTGTGCACGGTCACGTTAGTGAAGGATGTGACCACCCGTGTCGACGCTGCGGGGATGGCCACCCAACTGTGGTTTGCCCTATCCACCGCTCTTACTCAGACGCTGCCGCTGGTACCTTTCCACCACTGAGACCGGCAACAGAACCAACTACCGACTCGGGAGACGCGGAGGAGGTCACCGACGCTGTGCTGCCGTCACACCTACGAGTTCCTTCAAACGAAGCGCACACCAAAAGCGCGATTGTCGATGTGACGCTTGGCGCATCGGCCTCCCCGCTGGTGCAGGAACCGTGCGCTTCGAAAGACGCAACGCACAGGCCTGTAAATGGCGTCGTTGTCTCTTCTCTGACGCCGCTTGATGTTCAGTGCACAAATGACCTCAGTTCTCAGGCTGCTGTTGTTGAAGTTGACCCTACGACCCCTGTTATTTCGGAAAACAGTGGCGAAAATACCACAGCCTCTTCTTTTGCGGCCGCTCCGACCACTTAGACATCGCGTCGTACACGTAAAAAATCGCGCGCACAAGTGCCTACACCAGCCTGCCGAGACGTAGACAGTGCTGCCAGCATCAAAGATGTGGATGCAAGCTTGCCGGTGGCTCAGTCCCTACCTTCTCAGGACACATCTTCGGAAGACAGCTTCAGCCTGTGACTGGATGGTAGCATCGGAGTGTATAGCCTTGCGATTTTGACGTCGACATGAGAGCTCCACGTGAAACCAAGCGAGAGCACACTTCCTGCTGTTGCTCCGATGAACGCAGTGATGGCCATGGTAATTCCCAACGGTCCAAAATAACCTCGACCCTGTTCTGGAGGGCTGAACAGTGCGTTGTGATTTGGTTGAGGAAGTGTCCCCTGGACAATTTCCAAAACACCGTCTAGAACTATGCGTCCAGGTTAGTCTTTACTTTTCATTATGACTACTACACTGCATATTATTTCATTGAACGTTCAGTGTTTTCGTAGTCCGGCAAAGCAGGCTGAAGTGATTAGTGTCGCCCGTGCTGCAAATTGTGATGTTTTGTGCCTCTAAAAAACAAATTTTTTCTCGCTATCTTATGTGCTTGCTTTTAAACGAAAGTTCAACCTAGATTCTTATTTCTCTTTTGCTACATCTCGTTTTACGGAAGTAGGTATTATTATTTTTATTCAAGCTCTATTACGAGATCATCATGCTTTTTACGATGGTGTGGGCACGGTTTTGGCTTTAGACTGTAGCTACTTTTCATTCCGATTAAGGATATATACCGTCTGTGCTTGGGCCATCACAAGCTGGACAGTGTAATAACTTTTTTAGACAACTGGACGTGGATACACCTGTGTTTTTCCTTGACAGTCGTGATTTCATACTGATTGGTGACATTAACTGCGTTCTAAATAAGGAGTATTCAAGAAATATTGCTGGAGTGGATGGATGGACAGATGGAAAGTCCTTTATTGAAAAAAAGGGAAGCAGAGGACATTTGTGGGGATAAGCAGGACTTTCTAACTACACTGCTAGTTCACAGGGTCACGGGTTTTACACTTATTGTATTCACCATCACTGGTACTAAGGTCGTATAGGGTCAAAACTGTGGTTAGTCGGACCCCCTAAACCACTTTGATCAGGCCGCTATGATTTCCATATTGGGCAAATATGACTGCGTGTCCGGGTCCGTAATGAGCGCTTCACGATAACTTGTTGTTTGCAAAGCTCGTATGACCAATCGGCCTTTTTCAAATGCGGAACACTGCCACAGTAAGTGGTGAAGGTCTGCGTGGCAACGCAGCCCGCAATGATTGCACGTCACTGTCGCAATGTCCGGTTGTCGCCATTTTGCTAAATAGTATGGTGTGTATGCAGAATTTGCGTAGACCATATTAATGAAGACTTCTTGGGAGCGTGCAAGCTTACATTTGCTAGAAAATAGGATTGGTGGGGTAACCTGCGCAATGCGTTTTTGACTGGCATGACGCAGGGACGTGCGTACGTAGTCCATTGTGGCTACCGAGGGAGCCATTTGACTTAAGAGCTCATACGGGTTCACCCTGAGGGGTGGGAGCAGAGAAAGATTGGTCGACCCACCTGCGGAGCAGCAGCGGCGTGCGCCGCCGTATTGCCCCCGGGCACACCCGTATGCCCCGGCGTCCAGATAATTTCTATTGGCCTATCGGCTTTTTCATGCCTACGAATGATGCTTTGAATAGCAGCAGCTGTAGCATCTTCCGACGCTGGACGAAATATTTCCGAGCAGGCAGCGTGCGAGTCGGTAAAGACACGAAGGGGTTTCTGTATAGTGTATGGGAGGCTTGCAGTCGCTCCTCATATGGCTAGTAGTTCGGCATGCATAGGGATACCGTTCGGTAGATGGCACCTGTAGGCCCTAGTGTACTCGGTGGTCTGCGCGCAGATCCATGCTATACAAGCTTCGTCATTGGAAATGGCAGCGTCCATGTATATGTCGATGGTGTCTAAGCTCGCTTCCCTTAGTTGTCACGTGGCAAGAAACTGGCGGGCAGTATTATTGTGAGATATGGGGCGACGGAACAGTCGAGAGGCTATTGTAGTTTCCCATGAGGGTAAGGATTGATTAATAACAGGTGCATCATCATGCCGCTGACAATCCCAGGCCAGAAGGCGAAGACCTTGTGGCGTGTTTTCCAGGCGGACGTGGTGTCGAGTGTGGGCTTCACGGACGATGTCTTGCAGAGGGGGCAAGCCCCCTGCGCTTTCAAGGGCGGATATCTTAATGTGTTTAGGGAGCCCCGTGATGGTACGGAGAGTAGCCCAATGAAGGCGTTCCAAATTTAGGATGTCCGTTGGAGAGAACGTGTATATGGGTGTACCGTACAAAATCTTTCCAACAGCCGCAGCTCTTGCTAGAGTGCGACAGGCTTGTTGTCGTGCACCTCCGGATTTGTTGGACAGACGACGTATCATATGTAACGAGGCTTGCCATGCTACGACAGTCCACATACCCACTTTTGTGGGCTGTTGCAGCTGGCTATTGGTAAACCTAGAACTTTGATTTGTCCTTTTTTGATTGTATAGTGTGTGATCCAATATGGAGTGAGATACACATTTTCGGGTTCGTGCGATTCTTGCCGTCTATGCTTATAAGTTCTGTCTTATGTGGAGCCAGCTACAGGCCTAATTCCTTAAGAGTGGACTCTAAACTAAGGATGGCTGCCTGCAGCTCAGTATTTATTGATTCTTTGTCAGAATAATCCACTGCCTCTGTCCATATAGTAATATCATCGGCGTAGATGACTAACCTAGCCGTGGTGCCCCGTTCAACGCTGACTTGGGTAGCGCTTAGCTAGTTCTTCAAGAATAGCGTTACAGCGAACATTATCAAACGCTTTCTGCATATCGACGGCCAGCAAGTAGTCAGGTAACGTCTTTCTTGAAGTACGATTGATAACGCGCCGTAGCAGCCAAAGGCAGTCATGGGTGCCGAGGTTACGGCGAAAACCCGCCTGGGCTTGATGGTATCCCGGCCGGGTTATCTTGACGTAATAGGACATGCGTGTGTGAATCATGCGTTCAATGAGCTGACATAAAGTAGACGTAAAGATATTGGCCAGAGGTTCTTGCAGAGCGTCTTCTCTTTTCCATGTTTTGGAATAGGATAAATGAGAGACAGCTTAAGGTTCTCCGGAACATTTCCTGAGGCCCAAAGGTCATTGATTACCGCCAAAAGTGCGTCCTGGGCTTCATCTCCGAGGTCGCGGAGTTCTTGCCATGAGATTTGGTCGTGGCAAGGCGCCGATCGAGGACGCCCGAGTTTGATGGCTGCTAAAATTTCTCCCATGCTAAATGGGTGATCAAAATTCGGATCGAGTTGCGTTATGGTGCAGGCTTTTAGAGATGTAGGTGGAGTGAGGGAAGCGTGAAGAAAGAAAGTGGTAATAACTTCGTCTTCCACAATGGATGGATCTGCTTTTAGGAACAGCTCGGCCAGAGGAGAGTTGCCTTTTCCTTTCCCGTTGAGGCTACGAAAAATGCGCCATAGACTTTGGAGGCCCGGTACACAGCCAAGGCGTTCGCAAGTGGATTTCCAGGCTTTACTTTGAAGTTGGAGCTGATATTCATTGATAAGCCTAAACTGGCGCTTAATTTTCATGAGGTCGGAGTGTCGTTTGTCGTGCGAGCGGTATCTTCTGACTAAATAGTCTGCTGTTTTTCATGAATTGCCTAAATGGTTATCAAACGGTGCAGTATGGTCTTCGCATGGCACTGTTTCGTGTGCCAGCTCACTGGCCTGTTGAACAATGTCCAGAAGGCCCTCAACTGTCGAGAATGATCCAGTAACATTACTGCGAAAAGTATTCCAATTAGTCAACGTTGTTGTTGTTTTGATCCGGAGGCGTTTTCTATTAAGTGTCATGAATATCGGGAGATGATCACTGCCCCATGACTGGCTGGAGACTGTCCAGTGCCGTACAAATTGGGGGCTGGCGAGCGTGAGATCTGGGGTCGTGTCTCTCTGCTCTTGATGTGGTTCTATTCTTGCAGAGGTGTCGGGAGCGTTGCAAATTTCTACAGAAGAGAGTTCAATAGAGTCATAAAGATATTTTCCGCGTTTATTCGTCTTTCGGGCACCCCAGACAGGGTGATGAGCTTTGAAATCACCTCCAATGAGCAGAGGAAGGTTCTTAGATGCTTGCTTAAGCATCTCCAGTCATGTGTATGGTTCAACTGAAATATTTCCTGGGCGAAAATACGCAGGCACGGCCACGAAGGGCTTTTGGCCAGGGGTACAACAGTATTTGGCAACATAGCCCAAACAATGACAGTTGTAGCACGCGACCGGGCGAGGCCGAGATTCGTGATCACGGATGACTTCATGTTCAAACACCAAGCGTTTCGGTAAAGAGTCTGTATCAAATGTCAAAAGCAGCAGCTGTGTTTTACCGAGCGTGCGCACATCGGTGATCGTTGCCTGTTCACAGCGCAGTTGTGCTTTGATGTACCCAATTGTTAGGCCAGGTCTGATCTTTATTACCCCACGAGAGCTGCCGACTGCGTGTGGCTGAAGAGGCGATGTGTCGACATCAATGACTCGCACGCTACCATTGAATGTTGCCACTAAGCGCGAGAGTGTACATAGTTTTCAAAAATGACCTTTGTCACGAAGTGTGATCCGTACGCAGTTACTGGTTATGTCAAAGCGGAGAATTGACATTTCTGCAAGAAAAGTATATGGAGCGCTTTGCTCTATGGCGTCTGTAAGGGCTTGTTTCGGAATGTCCGTGACATGCACTTTGTTTAGCGGCCTGATCAAAACAGTATAGCGGGGCCGACTCACCCGTTCGGCGTGCAGTCTGTCCGGCGACACTTGGCGGCGGTAGTACATGGTGTTATTCTTTTGTATCCCATTGTCGAGAAGTTCGGTGGTGCCGGTAGAAGAGCCCACTGCCGTGTCATGGACACAAGGTTCGGTAGACGATTCTTATGGCAACGTAGAGTGCGTTGCATCCATTGTCTCGTTTTCGTCAGATAGCGTCGGGAAATCGCTTTTCACTGGAACGCTTGTGCATGCCGTGGTCGTTTTTATAGTAGGCGTTTTGAGATTCGGAGTGAAACGCGCCGGGCGTGACAGGTTCACCAGGCACGGCACGGCCGTGCGGACGTGGTGCGAACGCGGTGCGAACGCGGCCGCCGGCAGCTGTGCCCTAGGCCAGTCCGAAGCTGCTCACTAGGCTTAGGGTGGTAAGTTTACAAAACACTGAGAAAAAGAGAAAAAGGTTCTCCAAGAACGCTGTCTGTGCAACACAGGCTCACCGTGTAACTGGCATTCACTTCTGCGGCAACGAACCGTGGTCTATCAGCCGAAAAAACTACTCAAAGTGACAAGAAAACAAGGAGCCGAGGTCAGACACGTCTGCTATCGTGGGCGCTCAGCAGCGCCCTTGCTGGAGTGGAAGTTCCCGCAATACCTTTCCAGCCAAAGTTAGAGTGTACTAGAAGTTCTGAGTGGGACGAGCAGCCGGCTCTGCACCTGCATCGTAGCGAAGCGCGGTTCGTTGACAGTTGGCGTGGCGGCGCTGCGGTCGCAGTGGATTGGTGGTGTTCGCACCGGCGGCACTGGTTTGGACGTGTTCCAAGTGTGTTCGTCGTCGCATTTACGTATTAGCTGCGGTGGCTCGTAATGTGTGCGTGAGCGCTGCTGCTGTTTCGTCTCTGTGTGCTACTGTGCTGTGGTGGGAGCCTTGAATGCCCAAATGAGTGAGTGCCAACGACTTCGGCATGACTAAAGCTAGGCTTGCCCATTGCTTCGCGCCGGGATGCCGCACAGGCTATGCCGGCGTCCAAGCAGATAGGAAGCTGTCGCTTTTTAGCGTTCCAAAAGATGAACGTAGAAGAAAAATCTGGGAACGGAACCTCCATCGCAGCGACAAAGCTGTCGAGGAAAACTGTGCAGTGTGCGAGCTCCACTTCGAGGACCGCTACATACTGCGTGACTACGTTCACATCATTGACGGCAAAGAAGTGAGAATCGGCCGTGGTGTTCCCGCGCTAACGCCAGACGCAGTGCCTACAATCTTGCCCAACGCTCCGAAATATTTGAGCACGAAACTGCCTCCTAAACGCACCCCTCGTAAACGGGAAGCGCTTACCGTGCCGGGACCCCAGAATAGCAAGAAAGCTTGCACGAGTACGCCTGTCGACGATGACTTTGAAAGTCAAGACGACGTGCACGACGTGTCGACAGCGTCGTTGAAACTAGAAAACTTGCGAGAACTGAGGACTCCGTCTAAATATTGGTTGGTGCACCAATTCCCTGGCTATGAAGGCGCTGTTTATACACTGTCGCAGTTGGATACGTGCTCTGGCACTGTCACTTCAGAGAGGGCAGTCCTTTTTCACATGAGCGTGATCGAGCAGGCCAGTTACAAAACATTTCTGAACGGAAAGCCAGTCTCTGAAGGACTTGTGAGAACTGTATTGCAGGCAGAGGAAGCCCTTCTTCAAGCATCTAAATTTCTGAAATGTCCAGGTGCACTCAGAACTTCGTCTATCACTGAAGAGGATTTAACGACGAAGTTGCTGGGCCAGACAACTGTGTTAGACGGCTCATTCTACAACACGAAGTGCGCAGGAATGACGGCTGCCGAAGGTAACCTGGAATCAAAGTCGCATGCAAAGTAGTGTTCTTTTGAATGCATCAACCGTTGCACGCTTCCAGAAATGTGTATGCTTGATGTAGCCTAATAGGTGATTTAATTTCAGCACAAATATTGATAGAAAAATATTTGTGTTCACCTTTTTTCTACAGCCTCGTAACATGGTCAGCAACATGTAAATCAGGCCGACTCCTGCAATACGTACATGCTAACATAGTTTTTACTGCATACTTATGCAATGGAATGGCTACCCATCACTCTAAAGGGACTTATTTGTGATGGAAGAGCAGTACTTACTTGCTTCGATGCATCTGGGATACTACATGTCTTGCTGTTTTAGAGCCTGCATGCAACTTGATGGTCTAGTCTAGGTTTTGCTGCATTGCGTATGGAATGATATCCTGCTTTGTAATGACCGTAACCCCATACATAAAAATTTAGATGTTCTAGATATGCATGGTGACAAGGAATTTTTGGCCATTTCTCTAAGGTTGTCCACTGCAAAAAGAGGGTAATTTGTGGCACGTTGCTTTTTTGTTGTTTAGGAGCACCATGCCTACCAAGTCGCTACCTACGAAAGTCCCTGCTGACACGACTATCTCGTCTGAGGAATCGTCGTCACAAACAAGCCATCACAGCAGCGCAAAAGCTTAGATGCGCATTACAAAGGCAAAGACACTTGTGTAAGAAACTGTTGAGCTTACATGGCCAAATAGAAAGACTGAAGGCTCAAGATTCCAAAATAAAAATGGAAGCGCTAGAAGAGAAGATAGCCATGCTACCATAAAAGCAGCAAGAGAGCGTGCGTCACTGCTTTGCAGCCTCAAAACGCAAAAGTACAAGAGGCATGCACCTCTTGTACTTTTGCGAGCAACACACAAAGCCCGGCGAGCACACCTGTTGTCTCGCAGCCCGTTGCGCAGCCCGTGGAAACGCAACCACCACAAACACCGCCGATAGCGTTCCTAGTTCAACAAATTCAACTTGTTTTTGCCAAACTAGGCCAGATGGAACGCACCATAAGCGACTTGAGTCAGGCGCAGAATCCTCGCAAGAGATCTTGTCAGAGCCCGGGTGCCCCCACCAGACAACCTAAAGAAAGTGGAATAACAGATTCCGAGAATACCAATCATGGCTAGACACCGTAACAATAAAAAGACCGAGCAAACGGAAATATGGCAGTGGAACTGCTGCTCATTGAGAACAAAACTTGAAAATTTCAAACAATTTATTGGAGCATCTCCAATCCCTCCTGATATAATCTGCCTTCAGGAAGTAGGCAAATTTCAGATAAATCTGAGAGGGTACATAAGACATGTTAACCCAAAGTACCCACAAGTGGCGACATTTACCAAAAAAGATGTCGCATTGAGTGTCAGCTACGTGAGCAATGAGGCAGTGCAACACCAGATAATAACAGTGTGGCCCAAAAACGTGGAGGACCAAAAACAGTGGGGGTTAATATATATAGCCCACCTAAGGAGAGACGAGCCGACTTTGAGAACATTATAGCACATGCGATGGGTTTATTGAAAGAGAAAGACAGGTTAGTCATCATGGGGGATTTTAATGCGCCACACAGAAATTGGGGATATAAGCAGGACAGCCCTAAGGGCAAACTCCTTGTAGACCTTGTTGAACGGTATGATCTCTGCCAACTTACACAACCAGACCTACCGACACGGGTCGGGAATAGCTTAACAAAAGACACGTCACCGGACTTAACGTTTACAAATTCTGAAGGAAACGTCTCATGGGCGCACCTAGGAGAAAACTTGGGAAGCGACCACTACATTCTCGGAATAACTATTAATGCCGCCACGACAAGAAGAATGGGGAAAGCGACAATATCTGATTGGAACAAATTTAGGGAGAACGTAGGAGACCAAGGGGAAATAATAGATCTAGGTAACTGGGTGACACAGATAAAGGAGGCACACAGGAAAGTGACAAAGGAAATAGAAACAAGCGTGGAAATCCCAGCAGTCGACAAGCACCTGCTACATTTGTGGGACGCGCGGAGAAGCCTCACAAAGCGATGGCGGAAGCAAAAGCTTAATCGCAAATTGAAGATAAGGATAGCTCAGTTATCACAGGAAGCCAATGACTACGCACGTCAACTAAATAACAGTAACTGGAGGCAATTCAGTAACTCACTTAGAGGGACGTTAGGAACCAAAAAGACCTGGCACATCCTGAGGAGTATGATCGATCCAGGGGCAACAAAAACGATGACGAACAGGGCTTTAAGAATTCTGGAGAATGAATTTAAAGGTAACGATGACGCACTTATCTACGAAGTCAAGAAATTATATGTCGGACAAGACGCATGTGAAGTGGTACATGGCAAATATGCAGGAAAAGAACAACCAGAGTTAGACGCTCCCATAACATTTGAAGAGGTTTATGCGGCGGCCCAGTCTTTCAAAAAGAATACCGCCCCAGGACGAGACAAAATAACAAACTCTATGCTTAGAAATTTGAGTGATGCGGCCCTTCGACGAATCACGGATTTCTTTAATGAAAAGGTATCGGTAGATGGAGGAAACCTTCCAGTAGAATGGAAGGACTCAAACATCATGTTAATACCAAAACCAGGGAAACCAAGAGATATTAAGAACCTCCGATCAATCTCCCTTACCTCATGCTTGGGTGAGCTTTTTGAAAAAACAATATTGACTAGATTGACAGACTATGTAGAGAGAGAGGGTCTGCTACCGGTGAATATGTTCGGATTCCGACCACATGTATCGGCCCAGGATGTTTTCCTGCTGTTGCAAAATGACGTCATGAACCCAAACAGAGGTTCAAGTGACGAATTCGTACTAGCACTAGATATCAAGAAAGCATTCGATACAATATCACACAAGGTGATAATGGAAGGCCTCGAATCGATTAACTGCGGCCAACGAATATATGAGTATGTCCGGTCATTTCTGACAAGCAGGAAAGCTACCATTTCTTTAGGCTCGGTTACATCTGAAACCTTCGACTACCCAAATAGAGGCACCCCCCAGGGAGACATGCTATCCCCGATACTATTTAATATCGGCCTGAGAAAGCTCGCATGTGAGCTGGAAAATATAAAAGGTCTCGGAGCAGCTTTTTACGCAGACGATGTCACCTTGTGGACAAAGGGTGGCTCTTATGCGGACAAAGAAAACACCCTCCAGGAGGCAGTAGATAAAATACAAGCTTTTGTGACAGCTGCAGGAATGCAATGCTCGCCGGAAAAAACTGAAATGGTTAGAATTAGGGCAAGATACGCAAAGAAAAAGGACTTAATACCGGTAGCAGTACTGCTGGATGGGAGACAAATCAGGGAGGCAGATGTAATACGCGTGCTTGGCATGTGGATACAAGGAAATTCGGGAACGTCACACACACTACAAAGGCTACGGGGAACCACGGCGAATGTGGCCCGGATGATCAGGCGGATAGCAAATAGCGAAATGGGACTAGAGGAGAAAGAAACCATTGCACTCGTTCATGCATTTGTGATCAGCCGAGTTACGTACGCGCTACCGTACCAGACAATGACAAACCAGGAGACAAAGCAAATAAACACAATAATAAGGAAAGCATTCAAAGCAGCATTGGGGATTCCGGAAAATGCCAAAACCGAGAGGGTAGAGAAATTGGGCATATACAATACCTTTGAGGAGTATGCGAATGCGGTGCTTTTATCTCAAAAGGAAAGGCTCAATTCAAGCTATCATGGGAGAAGAATTCTGGAAAAGATGGGATATACATTGCGACCGTTATATTGTGACGAGGAAACGGTGCTAATAGATGCGGAAAAACGCACACATTTAACTGTAGCGCCTATTCCCAGAAATATGCATCCGACGTATCACGCAGGAAGAAGGAAAGCGAGAGCAGACTCTTTACGCAAAGCATTTCAGAATAGCTCGGAAGCCGTCTTTACAGACGTAAGTAAAGCGAGCAGAGGGTCACATGTAGTGGCAATTGTAGCACAAAATCACACCACAATGGCGTCGGTTAAAACTTGTTTCACACGAGTGGCAGAGGCGGCAGCAATAGCCATAGCCATATCCAACGCAGAAATCAGGGGAGAATCAGTGGTTGTGCTCTCCGATTCACAGGCGGCATGCCGAATGTTTCTCCGAGGAACGCTACCTAAAATAGCGTATAAATTTTTAAATAAACCCATGACAGGAGACCATCACATTATATGGTGTCCTGCTCACGAAGGTTTGGAGGGGAACGTCGTGGCAGACCGTATAGCTCGAGGCATCACCAACCGAGCGACGGCAGGCCACGACGTTGAACCTCTTTCCAATTCGCGTGACATCCTCCTCCAACAAAGGAAGCAACGAAAGGAATATGGGCTTCCACATAAGGACTTGGATAGCCAGCAAAGCAGGGATTGGAGACGCATACAAACCAATAGCTTTCCCAATTTGTACCATCTAAGTAGAATATATCCCGCAAGATATAAAGACACCTGTCCGTGGTGTTCACAAGTACCAACACTCAGCCACATAACATGGGAGTGCACCCAGAAGCCCACACACATCGACAGCCCACACATCACGAAACAACCACACATGTTTCACAGGCAGTGGGAGGCATGGCTTGCGGACGAGGACAAGCAGAGCCAAATAGCTTTGCTTGACCAGGTTCAACGAGCCGCTCGTGCCAGCGGAGCCCTGGACTGAGGGCCCGACCAAACTGCCTGCATTTCAATTTTTTTTCTCTGAATAAAGTTTCTTCCTCCTCCTCCTCACTTTGAATTCATTCTCAGTTGTTTTCTTCTACTCTAATGTCGGTATGTAGATCCTGTAAATAGAAAAACAGGGCGAAACGTGAGAAAGCGTAGCCGGCGCGCCCCGCCACGCTTGGTCGCGACCAACCCACTTCGCCCGCAGCGCCCTCTACTCCGTCAACGAGTGCCGCCTCGCCAAGAGCGCTCCGTCCGTCCCACTCAGATCCTTCTAGTACACTCTACCAAAGTGAAGCCATCTTTTCTCACTGCCAAGATGGCGGAAACATGCTCTTTTCTGATGGTGCCCACTTAAATATCAAGTGGGTTTGATATGTTATGTAAATGCAGCGTTAGTTCCATGTTAAAAGATAGTTGTTTCCGACGAACTAACACACAGAAACAAGTATAGATGATTGAATCTTTAAAGCACTAAACCTCCAATTAGTGGCTCGCTAAGGAAAACTAGTAACTGTAAGACGCACTTGGAGCACTATGTGACCAGAAAAGTTCCCACATTAAAATTGTTGGGCGTGCCAGCGAAACGCTTCGTTTTTATTCGCTGAACGGTGATAGTTTATCATGCCCCTAATAAGATGGCTGACACAGCCACAATCTTGTCAGTGAACGGCTTCACTCCTGGGCAGTCATTTTCATTCCAGAATTTTTTTTAATCCTCCTTGGTTCTAAATACGTGAACCGATGTACAAGATCCTGGCTGTGGCCGGTCTGCTTAGAATTCACGCGAGCTGTGACGCCTTCTCCACCACTTTTCATTAATGGATGCGCACAATGTAGTGCACGGAAATGCTTTTCTTTGGACATGGCGACGCGGACGATCCTCCAGCAAGCTCGACCGGGCTTATATCCCACGAGCGTTAGAGGCGTTTGTCTCCGATTTATGCGTTCCGCCCTTCCTACCTTCTCCTGTGTACGTATCTCATCATCGGCCTATTGTCTTGAAGCTCTAAGTTCCATTTTCTTTTTCTGAAAAGCCATGGCGTCTTGATGTTCGCATCCTGCAGGACGCGCGCTCAAGACCAGATTTGTCACGCGCAATACGTGTGTTACTCACGGCGTCTGGTCCTGAAGATTGGGATGCGCTTAAAAGACAGTGGTGCTTGCACTGCTCAGTAGAGGGGCGTTCGCTTCATCGACGCGTTTCTGAAGGGCTTGCTGATACTGTGATGAAGTTACGCATTGCTTTGCGCGCCGAAACGCCTTCTCCTCTGATGCGAGCTTGGCAGCGTGAACTCGATGAACGCTTTCAGCGCTTCACTGCTGCTTCGTCCCTGGCGGCAGTAGCGTGGCGCTGTAGGCACAACCCATGTGCACATCCCGAGGTGCTGCGTTACGCAAGACATTCGTTTTTTTTTTTTTTTTGGGGGGGGGGGGCAATCACAGCCATCTGCCTCTATGACAGCACAAATACCACCTGCGCACCTACGCGTGCTCGATCTGTTTTCTTGGTGCATTTTGAAGCAATGTCATGTTCGGCCATGCGGGCTGTGATAAAACACCACCAGTGCTTGGAATTTTGCCCCGTATTTCTCAAGAAGCTGCGGATTGCCTGCACATCCCTCCGTCGGCTGAAGATGTAAAGGCGGCACTGAAAACTATGAAACGTGGAACGACCCCTGGGCTAGACGGTTTTCCTGTTGAGTTTTACTTGACATTTTGGAATAGAATTGGTTCTACCTTTACCATGGTTATACGGCGATGCTATGAGGATGGTGTCTTTCTATCCAGTTTTCGAGATGGACGCATTGTGTTTATTCCGAAAGTTGATGCTTCCTCTGTTAATCATGAATATTTTGAGACCTATCATGCTCCTAAACGTAGACTATAAGATATTCGCGGCAGTAGCCGTTCAACGTTTGAGGAGCCGTTCAACGTTTGAGAACACCCTGGTAGGTCATTATCTGACTTCATCAATACTTGGACGAGAAATTCACAGCTTGTCATTTACCACAAGTGATATCACAGCCTATACTCTGTCGCGATCTGCGCGTGGTAGCCTTGTGTCTTTGGACCAGGAAAAAGCGTTTGACCGATTAGAGCACGCGTATATCTTTAATGTGCTCACAGCCTTCGGCTTTTCTCATTCGTTTGTGAAAGTGAATAAAATTACATACAGTGGTCTGAAAAGCACACTAGTTCTGGATGGCTGGGAAAGTGCTGCCTTTTTCATAACGCGGGGGGTCCGTCAGGGTTGTCCATTGTCTCCTGTGCTATTTGTCCTCAGCCTTGAGCCACATTTGCGTGCTCTTGGCGGGGATTCACGTGTCCGAGGTCTTGCAATTACTCCCACGCCAATATCCCAGCCTTCATTGTCGTGAATGAGCGTCTAGAAGCAGTATTTCACAACATACTTTCTTTTTTTTTTTTGAAGCGCCATGGTAGGGACCAGGTTCACGTATATAATGTTGCGCATGGCTGGGAAGAAAATGAAGATGGGTGAACATGCTGGCTGCCCCAAGCAGGAGAAAGAAGGAAGACGACAACACTGCGATCAACCTGTTGGCCCCTCCAGCGCTTCTCTTTGCGACTAAAATAAACGGCCCCTTCAGCCGTATACGTCCTGGTCCTCCTTGTGCGTAACAATATCTTCTTTTTGTGTCTACCACAGCACGCTGCAACGGGAAGGACCATAATGAGTCAATAGCGCGCTTGGTATTGATTTCACGCTAAACAAAATCGAAGCCCTCTACAGAGACTGCCATGCAGCTAAGCAGGTTAAACGCAATACATAAACGGGAACGAATTCTGGAATTCTAAATGTTAAGATAGATAAGGGCCTGCCCCGCCGCGGTGGTCTAGTGGCTAAGGTACTCGGCTGCTGACCCGCAGGGCGCGGGTTCGATTCCCGGCTGCGGCGGCTGCATTTCCGATGGAGGCGGAAATGTTGTAGGCCCGTGTGCTCAGATTTGGGTGCACGTTAAAGAACCCCAGGTGGTCGAAATTTCCGGAGCCCTCCACTACGGCGTCTCTCATAATCATATGGTGGTTTTGGGACGTTAAACCCCACAAATCAGATAAGGGCCTCAACGGGCTTCTCGACGACACTTCGTTGCACGCAGGCAGGACTCGCTCGCCAGCACCGGAACACACGCGTGAAGCTTCCAGCTTTACTTAACACCACGTTAACATTTCAGCGCTGAGGGTGCTCACTATCATGGCAGTGAGACGTACAGTGAATTGATCAATCAAGTTGTTTTCTTTGTGAGTGATGAGATATGTCGGCCGAGTTCCCGAAGTAGCCTAAAGATCAGCCCGCTAGCTGACAATGCGACAAGTGCGCACTACCGTAGCACGCGACGTTGCTAAACACTTCGCCCCTGAAGCCACTGCGCACGCGCGGCTACTGCACTGGCCGCATCACGATGCCACATGCTCCGATATTTCCCCTTAGTGTGAAACAGACTGTGCACCGGGGATTGACTGTTGCAAGATGAACCTTTCATTAAAGCGAACTTGGTCAGATTTAGGCAATCTTCAACCAGAAGTTTTGTGCAGAGTCATTTGCTAAAATACATATCTGCGGGCTGATAACAATCATAGCGCAAATGTATTGAAGCTTCTTGTGATGTATTTGGCAAGTGTCGTATCTGATACAATTTTTGTGTTAGCATCTTGTACCCTATCTTGAATGCTTTTTTTTTCCTTCAGTATAATATATCGTATAGCGATACAACTTGAAAGTATCTTTGCCCAGCCCTGATTCAGGGCGCACAAGTGGACCAGCAGGAAGAGCAGTGGGCCAGCAGGAAGAGTACACTTTTTTTTGCTAACGGGAGTAAGTCACCTGCTGCTGCGGGGCCAATGCCATGTGACTCTGCTCTGCTTACGAGGCAAAGAACCCATCGTATGTCTGAGTTTATAGATTAAATGTTCGAATATTTAGAGTACAAAGTACAATGCTGTGGGAGAGCAATAAGTTGTTCCTGACAACTAAGTAATGGCTAATGTCTTCAATGTTTGTTCAATTTGTACCTCGGAGAAAAAATGATTTTCAGTTCTGGGTTAATCTAACGCATTGTATTCCTAGATTTAATAAAGATTTGCTATTCTGCCCTTTCCTATTGCTGCCCCTTATCCCACAAAAATTTCTTCCTCGAACCTTTCTGTTCTGGCCTCTTTCGCACCAAAATGTATTATTTTCTAGCATAACAGGGTTACTTCAAAAGGGTGAAGGTGCGCGATTGTATACCTGCTAATTCAGGCTAAAAGGAAGAAGAGTCACCACCACAGCGAGAAGATAAGTAGTGCTAGTGGCTTTTGCTTCGAGATAAATGAAATGCACGTGCAGCTTCCTTCACGTGTGTCACATTGTTAACAGATTAGCGTTAACTTCCATTAAAGCCCGATGGAGGTGTTTTGTTGTGATATCAGTTACATGAACATAATCTCGACAAGTTTCCATTTTCTGCGTCATTATTGACATCACAGTCTAAAGATTGGAATAGACCAAATTGATATTATACATTTAGTTATTTATTTATTCAATACTGCAGATACGTAGTCTAAGCAGGAAGGGTTATAAAAGTGGTACAACAGTAAACGCGTTTGGCTAAACGTTGGAAAGAATAAGGAAAACGACACACAATATTACAGAAATACAGTCAATATATGCGGAACAACGCTATAAAAGTTCAATAATAATGAGGGTTATGATGTCCATCACATCATAATCTTCCACTCAGTTATTGTACCCGGGAAAAAAAAAAAAAGAATTTTTGCCCCGCCGCGGTGGTCTAGTGGCTAAGGTACTCGGCTGCTGACCCGCAGGGCGCGGGTTCGAATCCCGGCTGCGGCGGCTGCATTTCCGATGGAGGCGGAAATGTTGTAGGCCCGTGTGCTCAGATTTGGGTGCACGTTAAAGAACCCCAGGTGGTCTAAATTTCCGGAGCCCTCCACTACGGCGTCTCTCATAATCATATAGTGGTTTTGGGACGTTAAACCCCACATATCAATCAATCAATCAAAAAGAATTTGTAAATGCGTTCGCGAAGTGCACCTGAGCATGCAGTGTTCCACCCACCAGTAAATGTTCTCGAGTGCTGTTCACATACGCGGCTGAGGCGGAGATGGAACGAGCTGGTAGATTGAGCTTTAAAGAGGGTACAGGCGATAGTATCTAAGATTCCTAAATAAAGAGTTTTCAAAATAGTGATACATTTTTCTCTGCGCCATGGTCGTCACTCTGTCGCGTGCTGCCCCTTTTCTGCATCATCCACGTCTGTAATTGATTCATTCTTTGCACGTGACGATCTAAATGCCTGGTTTGGTTTGGTTTGCGAAAACTATTGTGAAAGTCCGAAGGCGTGCAAAGGCTGGTAGTGAGATATATATAATGCAAAAAAATGGAGCATATTCATGGAGATGGAGAGTGAGGCGAAGCATTCGTCCGTCAATTCGTTCTTGCATCCGTTCGTCCATGCGTCCGTCAGTGTGACTGTTCATGCGTCCATCCGCCCATCCATGCATGCATCTGTTCGTGCGTCCGCCTCTGCGTTCGTCCATGCATGCGCCCCTGCGTCCCTTCATGCGTCCATCCATGCATCTGTCTGTGTGTCCGTTCTTTCATCTATTCAAGACTCCAAGTACCACCATCTCACATCTTTTCATTATATATTCCCCATATAGAAGCACCGCCATCCAGCGGACATTCCAAGGACTAAACGAGAGGTGGCACACGCACACTTTCTTACGGCTTGCGCTTCGGGTCTACTTCCCACATTTCACCACCTCGAGTTCATGGTATATACTAGTTCACTGTATTGATGACACTGCGGACCAACGCTCGCTAAACCTTTCTAAAACCAAGGAGGTTACGCCCAGCAAGTGTAACGTAGCAACCTTTTTCTGTCAGATAGTGCTCAATGTACATGCGAATGTCTTCTAATGGGAAATGAGAGACAGGAGAATTTGGCTTTTACTTTCTTACGGCTTGCACTTCTTATCTACGTCCCACCTTTAACCACCTTGAATTCATGGTATATACTAGTTCATTGTATTCATGGCACTGCTGCTCAACGCTCGCTAAACCTTTGTAAAACTAAGGAGGTTACACTCAGCGATTATAACGTAGCAACCTTTTCTTGTCAGATAGTGCTCAATGTACATGCCAATGCCTGCAAATGGGAATCGCAGCGTGCGCGTTAACTAAGAGCCGAATGCTCCTGTCTCTCATTCCCCCTTAGCAGCCATTGACATGTACATTGAGCCCTATCTTTTATTGTTCAACAACGCACAGAAGAAAAATTTCTCGCCGGCACCACCTTGGAGGTCAAAATGTTATACTTGTTACACACTACAACGGCTACGAAGGACGAACAGATGCCGCTAAAAGAAGCTTCGGCCCTAAAAGCTCAGGACGAGTATGCGTGCGCATGTGGTTGAGGTCGGATTCTTGCCGTGAAAAAAGAGGAAATCATGGCTAGGGCGTCAGCTAGACAAGGAGCGTTCCAGCTGGCTTCAAGTCAGCCAAGATTGCTTCTGGGCGCACGTTAAATGAAATATCCCAGTTTTCTAACTATACCGTCTTACTGCACTGTCGGCTGCTGTAAATAACAGAATATAGTTTCGATCCATGTTCGTAGTCATGCAGCGCCATAAAGTGTAGCTGTGATACACTACAGTGGCTAACACCCAGCTTTAAGCTGCACAGTTAAAGAAAAAATGAAATTGCGAATATTTGTTGGCCACAGTGAAAAATACGAATGTAGAGACTACGAACTTGACCCGAACGATAAGAGGTTAATCGCGCTTTTTAGAATGACTTTCCGTTCTTGGTGGTCATAATTTTCTGCGAGACGCACATTTACACAAAAATTGTCACCTTGGCTTGCGCTCTAACATACGCAAAATCAACCTCGCCGCGGTGGTCTAGTGGCTAAGCCACTCGGCTGCTGACGCACAAGTCGCGGGATTGAATTCCGGCTGCGGCGGTTGCATTTTCGATGGAGGCGAAAATGCCGTAGGCCCGTGTGCTCGAATATGGAGTGTGCCACACTCTCCGTCATGGCTACTAGTGGCACTGACTGACACTCCCACGTTTAAATTGACATAGATACCCAATAAAGTGGCTGGGTTGATAGCTGTCGTGGTCGGTCAAAGGCAGAGCATAGAACGCGTTATGGAAGGCCGCACGTTCAGATCCTACCCATGGCAAGTTATCTTTTCACCCACTTTTCTTTCTTCTCATTCACATTACAATTATCCTAATAACTTCCCCTATACCTTCCTTGGCAATATTGTCTGTTAGATCTCAATAATATTGTGTCTAAACACGAAAAAACGAGCCCTAAGTTTACACTTGTTTCCCATATATATATATATATATATATATATAGGCAGGCATGGTGGTTGAGTGGCCGTAGCGTTGCATATAGTCTAGTAGATCCTCCGTGAGTGGTCACAACGTGGTTTATTTCGACGTTTCGGCCTAGAGTCTGGCCTTCATCAGGAATAAAGATACAGTTTGTCGGTGCTCAGCTTTATACAATCTCAAATCAGAGGGCAAGGTAAGAGGGAAAAAAAGAAAAGAAAAAAAAGAAAAGAAAAGAAAAGGAAAGAAGAAAAAGAAAAAAAAAGAAAAGAGAGAAAAATAATATACGGTGAAAGCCTACCCTCGGGTGCCCCCCTTCCACTTTTCCCTCCACTCCCCCCATCTCTCTCCCCCTCTCCCCTTCACCTTTCTGATGTCAGCGGTCTGTGTATGTTTCCGTTCACTAGCGCATTCCTCCCGATCAGACGGTCCCTCCTGGCACTGGCGGTTCGGTGTGGGGCAAAAAAGAGCTTTTCGGGAAGTCCTAAGCCTTTAACTGCTCGGGGTCCCGTAAACAATTCGTCGTAGAAGGACGGGGGCCGCGTATTGTGGCAGAGGACGGGGCCCGCTGACCAGCCTCTGCCACAATACGCGGCCCCCGTCCTTCTACGACGAATTGTTTACGGGACCCCGAGCAGTTAAAGGCTTAGGACTTCCTGAAAAGCTCTTTTTTGCCCCACACCGAACCGCCAGTGCCAGGAGGGACCGTCTGATCGGGAGGAATGCGCTAGTGAACGGAAACATACACAGACCGCTGACATCAGAAAGGTGAAGGGGAGAGGGGGGAGAGAGATGGGGGGGAGTGGAGGGAAAAGTGGAAGGGGGGCACCCGAGGGTAGGCTTTCACCGTATATTATTTTTCTCTCTTTTCTTTTTTTTTCTTTCCTTTTCTTTTCTTTTCTTTTTTTTCTTTTCTTTTTTTCCCTCTTACCTTGCCCTCTGATTTGAGATCGTATAAAGCTGAGCACCGACAAACTGTATCTTTATTCCTGATGAAGGCCAGACTCTAGGCCGAAACGTCGAAATAAACCACGTTGTGACCACTCACAGAGGATCTACTAGACTATATATATATATATATATATATATATATATATATATATATATATATATATATATATATATATATATATATATATATATATATATATATATATATACAAGGAAGGTACATTTCTCAAACAAGATGTCCCACTGCCTGCCTACACTTTTGAAACTTAATAATAAAACTATGCCTGTCGCAGAAAACATCGTCATAAATTTGCTCGCTTGCAATGGCGTTCCGCCAATAGAATACTTGGAAAGCAGCACAATTAAAGCTGCTGATCAAAAATGAGAACTGGTTACAGTTAATTTGCGCAGATCAAACAGTGGTCTATATAAACAATTGGTACTTTTTAATATGTTTGTGCGTTGTTTTTATAAGATTATAATGTAATAAGTGTTTCGAAAAGCAATAATTATTATCTTCCGGAAAATGGCATGATAAAACAGAGTCATCCTCGAATAATGTTGCGACAACGTTACTTATACTCGGGTTTTTCGTTAAACACTTGAGCGCATGTAGGCTCATATGAGGAACACTTTGCTCTGAATATCATAGAGACTGCCGACAAGATGAGCTCATGATTTATTCACGGTTTTGATACTTCTCCTCTCTCTGTAGTTCGCCAGTAGCCACTTATATTGTAAGGAAGCTCAAAGTGCTGATTGAGTAAAAAGCTAGGCAGATCCATGCTTATTCCGATCAACAGTTTTTTTCTAGTTGGGCAGGCTCTTGAAACAGTGAATGTATCGACGCAATTTCGGCGTGCCTGCATATTCACTCGTGCACCATGGCGCGTAGCAGGTGCGTCCACTGATAAAGGCTCAGAAACTCTTTAGACTCACTAAAGATGAATAATTACACGCTTTCGCAGGCTCGGGCACGCGCGCTACCAATACAGATGCCCCCAAGATCTTCAGTACCATAGTACTACAGCGCCGCCGCTGCTGTCACCCACCGGAGAATCAGCCGAGATGCAGCACGGCCACCTCGTTCACTCCACTGCCCCCTTCTAGTACACTGTACCCCGGGCGCACCACCTCTCTCCTCGGAAGCGTAGTTTTGCCGACCAACCTCCTCGCATTGGCCGCCGAGCAAGCCCTGAAAAATCTGGGAGGAAATGGGGTTGGTGATGTAGAGTTGCGTCACGTATCGTGGAGGGTCCTCGAAACGTCTCGCTCTTTCCCCAGCCTTGGCTGTGCATCACACTGACGAAACGATTAGAATTTTTTTGGAATCTAGCGCCAAAGGTATTTAGGCGAGCAGCTGAGAAGGGAGATCAGGAGATGAAGACAATTTTCGCCAGTGTGCATAGGCGGGAGATGAAAGAATTTTCGCGCAAGTGAGCGTAGGGTCATTCCACCGTGTCGGCGAAGGCTTTTGTCGCTACTGACAAAGCAGGTGATGAAGAGGGTTTCCACCTGAAGGTTGAAGGCTGGTGCTACCAGCAGAAGAACAGTGTGTGTCTACCGCCAGAGAGCGAAGAAGCGTCCCGCAATCGCAGCGCGTGGAAATCCGACGTATTTCCGGGGAAGAATTTTGTTGCTTGAAGTGGGGACATGAATACTACGTTTCCTGGGAGAGAAACTTCGGGGGCAGCGCATCGACAACAGCACTGGACTTTGAGTGAGCGATTCTGGGAAAACTATCATTCATATTTTGTTCCAACCACTTTGGACTGAATAAGTTTTCGAATTCTTTAGTCTTTAATTGTCTTGGTTGTTTGATGATTATGCTTACATTGTAGCTTGTATTGTTGTTTGTGTCCGTTGTTTCCAGGGTAGCTGATTATATTGGGTAGTCCATTTTTTGATTGGTGATATAATGTACTGAACTATTGCCGAGTGTGCATGTTTCTGTATCGTTTGATTTGTCGTACTTGAGAATATAATTTTGTTTTGTTTATCAACTCTCGGCTCTGACTTGTTTTTTGGACCACCGCCAGCACCCACTGACACGCCAAATAGGACCACTTCTAAATTGGCCGAACTTTCGTGATGCAGTTTGGGGGGCAGTTACATTGGCCCTTGGAATTATCCCGGCCATCGCGTCCCTAATTAACGGGACCTGTGACAAAAAAACAGTTGTCAAAACTATTCACATCAGTTCAGTAAATAAATTTTAACATCAACATGCTGGGCTCGCTATAACCTGGCAGGCCGGGAACTTTTAGGGGCGAAGCTGCTTATGGAGTCACCCGTTCGTCTCTTGTTATCGTTTGTAAGCACCAGTGGCAGTTCCACAGGGGATATATATTAGAGCCCAAGCTCCTTAAGCCGTGGATCGTGCGTCCTCGATGTATGTAATAGGTAGTCGCCTCAAGTTTAGTTCTTCGAGTGTTGAGTTCTTTGAAGCGAGATAGCGGTGCTTCAAGTGTTCTCTAGATGAATGAATGGACGCACGGATGGACAGACAGACAGACAAGCAGATGGACAGACAGGCATACACATGGATGGACGAATTGATGAACGGACGCATAGAGGGGCGCACAGACGGACGCATGGACAAACGCTCGAACGGGCGCACGTACGAATGAACTGACGGATGGACGGACAGATGCCCGAAAGGACGCGCAAACGGGCGCACGTATAGATGTTCGGACACATGGACGAAACCACGGGCGGATTGACGGCCACTTCGCCCCAGTCATCATCCTTAAATCCATGAATATGCTGTAATTTTTTAGCCTCGTCATTTATGCAATAACCTAATCTCTGCCATCAGCGCCAGGTATAGCACATTTCTCCATATAGACAAGCATTCGCGCATATCTCACACTCATAAAGACATGTAGCTCCTATATCATCATCAACGTCGAGTCAAAAGGGCAAAGGTTCTTCAAAAACAATACATGAGGCTAATGGCCTGTTCTTTCCCGATTGGGTCAACATGATATCTTCTTCGGTGAATGATTTTTTACTGTGGAATTTGAAGACAAGGTGGTTGCAATGGCAACCGTCATTGTCACTTGCTCGAAGAAAGTGTTAATAGTATTAGCGCTATTCACTTTGATATCACAACGATTGGCAATGACTGCGAGGCTGTAACATCTATCTTCATTGCAGGTCACACAGTCACAAACGGTACTTTGAATTACTAAACACCTGCCTAAACAGGACGTTGCCCTCATGTGCACGCTCGTGTAAGCCATGTGTGTGGCGGTGAGAGGACTCATTCCTGTGCACAAAGAAGGTTGACGCACTGAGCGCAGGTCAATAACCATGACTTTGGAAACATTGCAACTTCAGTGCTAGAGACCACCCTCTTGTCTTTCACGCCGTATTTTGTATATCTATATCAAGATTCATTTGAAATATTGATTAGTATATAATTAGCATGATACGTTCATGTTGTAGCAATAATCGCGATATTGTTACGTCGAAATCACAGCAGACAGTCCGCAGCCACAACAAAGCTCACAAACAACGTCAGTCTCTTCACTTCCAATCTGAGGCGCAATTGAGGGTATGTCCCATTATGCGCTGTCACCGTTAGCTGAAACCACGAAACACAATCCTCGGCGACAAAAGCACCGACCCGGGGAGCCTACGGGGCAACAGCAGGAGCAGTGTCGTAACGCTTGTGCCTTGATACATGGACGATGTCCCGGGAAAACAGAGTACAAGAGGTTGATGGATATTCGGGAAAAATTTGTATGTTGCATCCGTCACTCAGCGAAGCACACAGTGAGGGTCTGTGAGACGAGTAAAATGCTTGTATGAAAGCCATAATCAAGGCATCATTATTATCATCATCAGGCCGGCACGTCGCGTAGGGGAGTAAAAAGAATGAGGAGACCCATTGAAAATTTTCGTTGCGATGCCGCTCATCATAACGATGCTTCGGCGCGTCTTGGGGAGCCATTATTCACCTGCGGGCAAACGGACGAGCATGGTCAGTGCAGGCAATAGCATTGCGTGCATATTCAGACGTAGACTTCGCAGCAGTCGGCAAGAAGGTATCTAACAGCAATGTTGGTTCAGGCCCAAACAAAAGGTAAAATGGCGAGTACTCAGCAACGCCATGCCGGGAGTAATTTTACACAGGGTAGTGCAAGACCCCAGTAACGATGATCGGCTGAGACGTATTTCGATAGCATATCCGTCAGGGTGTAGTTTAAGTGTTTTATGAGCCCATTTCTCGGGGCTGGGGGGGGGGGGGGGACACAATGTCGTGCGCTTATGTTGGGTAGAGCAGGAACGCCAGATATCGTCAACCACTTTAGAAAGGAATGTACGGTCTCAGTCTATCAGCAGTTGACACGCGGCACCGTGCCCTAAATGGAGATCGTGCAGTAGAAAATCGGCGACGTCTGTAGTGCAGGTTGTTGACATGACTCATTTAACTGCATAGCGATTCGCGCAATCTGTAGCAACCGCGACCCACTTGTTTTCGGTGGCGGATGTTGGGAAGGGAACGAGAAGGTCAAACCGACACGAAAGAAGCGCTCCGATGGCATGTTGATGCGCTGAAGATTCCCGGCAAAGAGTCCCGGCGGCTTTTTTTTTTATTAAATGTATTTAAGGAGAGGTTGGTGGGAATGCGTGGCGCCGGCTACAATGCGTCCCGACGGCTTCTTGCGGCACTGGAAAATTTCGCAAACGTTGACATAACGACGTACAGAGCGCGAAAGACCAGGCTAGTAGAAGCGGCGGCGCACGCTGTCATACGTGCGAGACACCAAGGCGACCTGCAGTTGGCACGTCATGGAGTTCGCGGAGGACTCTGGAGCGTAGGAGCTTCAGTGCGACTGGAAGTAGGTCGTCACCAGCGGTTGATGAATTGCGCCGACATAAGGTGTGGTTCTTTAAAGTAAACGCGCGAACAGAAGTGTTGTACGTGAAAGACTCAAGCTGTTGTATTAAGCGAATGATATCCGGATCGCGACACTGTTCGTCACCGGGCTAAAGCAGCTGAGATATGAAAAGGACGCATTCAACGGAATCAGTGCTCGTAGAGTTCCAGTAGGCCACAGGGAAGCGTGACAGGGAATCTACTATGGTGTAAAAATACTCTTGGAGGCGGTGTGCCCAGCGAGTGAGACGACCTGTAGGATCTTTCAGGGAGGTGAGCCAGCGATGAGCGTGGTGGCCGGTGAGAACTATAATGCTCGACCGTATGTAAGGATAAAATTTCGTGACTGCCCACACCAGCGCTAGGCATTCGCGCTCTGTCAATGAATAATTTCACTCCGATGGGGACAGCAGCCACCTGGCATAAGCTTAGCTTTTGCCAGGTGGCTGCTGCCCACGTTGTCGCTGAGTCAACACAGCGCCTATTTCGTAACCAGTGGCATCGGTGTGGAGTTCGGCCGGTGCAGTAGGGTCGAAGTGAGCCAAAGCAGAAAGAGAAGTGGCCAAAGTGGGGAGACTGGAGAAAGCTACTGCTTGCGAGAGACGCCAGTTAAAGATCGCATCTGGTTGCAGTAAATATGCTAAAGGCCAAGCAATTTCCGCAAAGTTCTAGATGAGCCACCAAAAGTAGGAGCAGAGCCCCGCAAAGCTGCGGACATCAATGGCGCTTTTCGGCACGAGAAAGTCTTTCACTGCTCGGCTGGTGACTTCGCAAGACGACGTTGCAGCGGTGTTGGGTAGGCGGTGTAACTGGTGCAAAATGCGTCGACTGTTCGCCTGCTTGAGACGGCGGCATTGTTTGAATACGGCGTCGATGGCCCTTACGTTTGTGAAAACAAGCAGATTGAACGCATCGTCGGCGATACCTTTGAAAATGTGCGATATCTTGCCAGCCTGTGCCATGTTGGGGTTAGCCTTTTGACACAAGGATAACATGTCTTGAATATAAGTCAAGCAGGGCATGGTGGATGTCCGTGTACGTATGACATATTGCCTTGCAGCATCAAGCTGTAGACCAAATGAATAGCCAAAAAGGTCGCGAAGCCGTTGTTTAACATTTCCCAGCTTGTGACTTCTTGCTCGTAGGCCACAAACCAGATGCTAGGAGTCTTTACAAGATAGAATATGACATTCGCAAGTATAACGGTTGGGTCTCAGCCACATTGCTTGCTGACGCGCTCGTGCATACAGAGCCACCTGTCCACATTCGCATTGTTGTCTTCAGTAAAGTTACTGGGATCACAGGGCTGCGTTAAGGCGACGTGCCAGGTTGCTGTCATTGCCGTGGTAGGTGGCGAAGGCGTGCCTTTGCCCGGAGTGATGGTTGGCAGACTTAAGGAGCCTGCCTAAACAAATCATGCACGTGCAACCTATGCACTTGAGAGAAGAGTACTCATAGAACATTTTTGCGTTTTTTGAGTTCGTCAGATCGCAATGAAGCAATAAAATTGAAGGTGGGCTAACACACACGTCATCATTTTCTTTTTTTTTTTGCAGATAGCAAAACCTTCCGCTATCTCTCCTATGCGATAATCCGTCTTTCTGTAAACAGTAGTCGGGTAACGAAATTCCGAGGTGCGACAGCAGGCCTCACGGTGGGCAGGCAAAAGGGAGAACGACGCACATTTTAAAGTGCTATGGTGCTCACGCAAGCGCCGATTTATTGGGGGCAAACATCCCTTTGCTTCACGCAAAATGTGCTCACGTGCTTCATTGCTGGTCGCGTCATGCAATGAAGAAAAGAACCCGAACGGCTGTGACAAAGACGCGGTGTAATGGAAGCTTTTTACAATACCAACCTTGATAACGCAGTAAACCAGTCGTTTCATTTGGCAAGAATAAATGTAGTGACTAGCCTGTCTAAATGAGTGTGCATGCGAGTGAGTGCTACCTACGCGGTAGCTAGGTGGGGACACCTTTGACCATTTGAGTGCCAGGTTAAAGACAAGTCGTTGACGCGCAAGTAGTCTTTTCTTAATTAGCGTGATGTTCAAGCATGATGCTATATTGAAGTGCGCATGAAGATGCAGAAACGAAATGGACCACACAATATGTTGCAGGCGTGTGCCACAGCTCGTAGGCATGCTGTGAAACAACATGGCGCCCCTGGGAGAGTTCTTGTGGTCCTAAATTTTCTTTACGTGTACTCGCTCGTTCTTAAGATAGGTATAGCTAGGTAGCTATGCTGTAAAAAAGCGCCAGGTCTGCGTGGAACGCTCAGCCCAGCCATAGCGAAAGCTTGAAAAGCGGCATTTTTAGAGCCTTTTTAAGCACTCTTTGGGTACGTGATAAAAGCACACTTGTAGGGTGCCCACTACTTCATAAATAATCATAATTTTTGTGTAGTAGGGAGGCATGGGCGATCATAACAACAATAATGATGCCTCAGACGTGGCCCAATATTTTATTTTAGGTCTCCCAGCAGAAATTTTAAGTCTCCCAGCAGGAATCGAACCCAAGAATTTCGCGTGGCAGTCAAGCATTCTACCACAAAGTTACGCCAGGTCTCGTAACTACTTTTCAAATATATGTTAAAATAGACGCTAATCTCTGTCAAACGTCAATAGTGGTTGCGGTGCTGTCGAGACAATTTTATAAACGTTGCATAAGAACTCCTTTAATACAGCCGTCATGTCCGGTTAACGTCAATTGTTGTTAGGTGTCATGCACTGAAGTTGCTTCACGTAGCAAAGTCCAGGGCCAGAACCTTCGCGAACATCAGCGCTTCATATCAGCTTCTGGTGTTCCTAATACGCATGTTCCAGTTAATATAGTTGCGCAAGTGCAAACAACTGGTTCTATAAACATCTGCAACTCTACCAGATATGTCTGTACGCGCAATATTTGTACATATACTTAGCGTCATTTCATGACTTTTCGCTCACTGAAAAAAAATCGCAACACGGTCACCTTCCTTACGAATGCTTCGCATAACGTCGATTCCTTAGTGCGTACAATTAGCCAAATATTTTTGTAGCGTCGCCTATGCCATATTTTTCTATCACTTCGTTTGCGATCTCTGTGTATTATTGCCAACGCTCAACTGACCATGCGTAACCGGTGCACATAAGTGTCTTTTACTAGCTGCCATATCGGCGCACACCTGGTTGCGTCAGTCGGGTGTTTAGATAGTTCTTAGCTGACAAATGCTCTCTGTTTTAGATCAGTTTTTGGCTCCGGCACTACCATGTGACGTGGCACTGGGCAGCAGCTGCACATATTGTTCTGTCCCGCACTCCGTTTATCAACGTGATAAATAGGCGAACCTTAACGTAAGTATTTCTTGCGTACGCCACCAGTTTGAAATCACCTGTTCCAAGCTTCATCGAACCTTAACAAATCGTCACTAGCCTCTTCTGTGGCCTTAGGCTCGGTGCTGAAACGCTTTCGTGCTGCAAATGGAAAAAAGACCACACCGCTTTAGTGGCCACCCAGTCGCCGGCGTGAACTGGAGGCCAACGTTTCTGGTCGACGAGGTGTCTGACGTGCGCATGTGCAGCGTTTGCGCAATCATTCCCAAGAAGACGCTGAAACTGCCGTGTTCGCACGTTTTGTGCGAATGCTGCTTTGCGTGCGTCTCCCGGTCTGGCAGTGGGAAGTGCCCCGAGGATCAGAAGACATTCACGGTGGCGGAGTGCACACCCATAAACTTCGCCGCCAAGAAAGTCAACCGCATAAAAGTGAGTAAAATTCCTTACCTCTGTAAGCCACCTGTTTTAATTTAGCCTCATTGAGGCATACTGAGGGGCATGAGCGGAGTTTTCAGCTGGAAGAGTGCACGTTTCGTAACACTGTTTCTTAGTTTGCTTTACGGTTTTTAATGGCAGCAATCATTCGCAATCGCTTCCAGTATATTCCTTCATTGACTTCTCCTACTAGCCCGCCGCGGTGGTCTAGTGGCTAAGGTACTCGGCTGCTGACCCGCAGGGCGCGGGTTCGAATCCCGGCTGCGGCGGCTGCATTTCCGATGGAGGCGGAAATGTTGTAGGCCCGTGTGCTCAGATTTGGGTGCACGTTAAGGAACCCCAGGTGGTCAAAATTTCCGGAGCCCTCCACTACGGCGTCTCTCATAATCATATCGTGGTTTTGGGACGTTAAACCCCACAAATCAATCAATCTTTCATAGTATCACATCATCGGTGCAGTGATGAGTACTGCTGTCTTAAGAATTAGATTTAAATACACTAAATAATGAAGGCAAGTACAGCCTAATATTTATGTATTCATGTTTACCTCGAAATTGCGTCAGACTCACTTTGATTGAAAATGTTTACATGTATAAACGCAGACAGTGGAACTTTCCCTGTGTGGTTGAATTGTGTGACAGACAGAGCAACAGAAAGCCAAACAAACATTTATTTATTGAAGTATCTCAAGAAACGCCATCTTCTTTTAAAAACCTTCATACCCGCGGCAGTAGTAGGATAACATAAGAAACAACTATCTCGCGTGCGGCGTATGGTTAGCAGAGTAGCGATAGCGGCTCTGTGACGCCCCCCAGCAAAGAAGGCTAGACGCAGTCGTTCCCTACTCTTCAAGGCACGTGCCAATAGAGCGAGTGGTGAAAATTAATGCTTGTAGACGTATCAGGCAAGCAGTAGAACCAGTAAAACTACCCTAAAACACACCAGCGTTGCGCTTTGGGTGCGCTTAGAAGAGTGTTGAAAGTTGAACTAGTAGGTATGACAGCATTTGCGGGTACAGCGCAAGGTTGACCAATACGGAAGACGGGACACAGCCAAGCACTGCGTCGCCAGTGAAAAAAATACAAAAAACAACAAATATTGTATAAAAGAAGCGTATCAAAATAGCACGGAAATATTAAGAACGAATATAAAAAATGGCAGATCCCACGTACAGTGGGAATCGATGATATATGCGAAGCACGAATGAAAAAGGTTGATATGTCACATTAAAATCAGCACGTTACCAGGTGGAAGTAAATGATGCCGTACATGGCTTCCGTGTCACGATTATTATGTTTGAATGTGTCGTTTACCTTCGTCATCTATTCACATCACGTGATACCAAATTCAGTATATGGGAGCTAGGAAAACGTGTCACGTTCTTACATGACACGCGTGTCCGGATTATCATGTTTGCACCAGTCATATAGTTCGCCATGCATTGAAGTCACGTAACACCAAATTTGATATATGTGGAGCAAGCAAACCGGCCGCGAGCGCATCGTGAAGGGTCTATTATAATCCAAAGTACCATGGGTGCGCGCGCACGCTAGACATAACTACACTACGTTACCGCAACGACGCTACGCCAGGCGCTACGCCAGGCGCGACACAACGACGCTACTCCAGGCGCGACCGGCGCAGCCAGTGTCTGTCGGTGCGGCCCGACGGCAACCGGCACGAAATGCGACATGCTGCATTTCGCGCCGATTAGTTACTCCGACAACACTGCGTCTCCCTCTTTTCGTGACGGAGGGACGCCAGACGCGCTGAAACGCACATGCGTTAAAACAATGCAGCGCGGCGTGCGCCTGTGAGTACATGGCAGGACCGGTGCCTGACGTGGCAACGCCGGCGTGACGCGACGAAATGAACCGACAACACAGCTGGCACACACGCTCGGGGACCTATACCTCTAAAGCACCAAGGACCCCCGGACGGCCGCATACTCTTATGCAGGCAAAAAGAACACGCAGTTGGACACCCCGTTCAAGCTCCACGACCTCCAGGCGGCCTTACGCAAGATGAAGCGTGGCACTGCACCCGGGCGTGACCAGGTTACGTTCAAACTGTTGGCCAATCTTCCCGATGCAGCCTACGCCACGCTCCTCAAATACATCAATAGCATTTGGGACGGAGAAACTCCTCTCCCTGTTGAATAGAAATCAGCTCTCGTGACCTTCATCCCGAAGTCAGGTAAACCTATTGACGTGGAGAACCTTCGCCCCGTCTGCCTCACGTCTTGTGTCGGCAAGCTGATGGAAACAATGGTACGCGACAGACTCTCCGAGTTTCTAGAAACACAGCACACTTTTGCGGACACCATGTTTGGTTTCCGCCTTCAGAAGTCAGCCCAGGATATACTTCTACAGCACCACCATGACATATTAGATCCTGTTGAATGCCCCCACAATGACAAGGTAGTCCTGACATTGTGGGGGCATTCATTAGAGGGGCATTCGACAACGTGAAGCATGAGGTAATCCTTAACCACCTCAGTCAGACCAACTGTGGTTATAAAACATTCAATTAGGTTAGACAGTTTCTTACAGACCGTCAAGCCTACATACGCATACAAGATGAGGAACATGGGCCATACGTCATCGGCTCGAGGGGAACTCCTCAAGGCGCGGTCCTCTCTCCGCTCCTATTTAATATAGCCATGCCTCGTCTTCCCCCTAAATTGGCTTCTCTACCAGGGATACATCACTATCTTTACGCGGATGATATCACAATCTGGGCCACGCAAGGTAACCTGGGTCACATGGAGTCGTGCCTGCAAGCAGCAGCGACTGTAGTCGACGACTACGCAGCTACTGCGGACACCACTGTGCCCCGGCTAAGTCAGAATTTGTGCACGTACGTCTGTCACACCTGTCCCGTTTATTAGGGAGGCGATCGCCGGGCTAATTCTAAGAGCCGAAGTATCGGCCCCCCGAACCGCACCACGAAAGCGTGGACAATTTAATAGTGGTCCTTATTGGTGCGCCAGCGGACGCCGGCTGTGGCCCAAAGAACAAGACAGAGCCGAGAGTTGATAAACAAACAAATTATATTCTCAATAATGGCAGATCGAAAATAATACACAAAAATGCACACTCCACACTAGTTACATACAATATGCCACCAATCAAACCAATCAATCAACGTACTACACAATACAATCAGCCACACTTGAAACAACGGACACGGACAACAATACGCACTACAATGCAGTCGCATGCATTGAACAACCAAGACACTTAAGGACTAAAGCGATAGAAATCCTATTCAGTCCAAAGTTCTTGGAACCAAAGTCGAGATGATACTCTTCCGAGAATCACTCACTCAAAGTCCAGCGTTGTTGTCGTTCCGCAGCCCTCGAAGTTTCTCTTCCAGGAAACTTCCCGTCTTCAATTGGCCACTCTTCAAACTTCAACTTCTTCGCCCGAACACGTCGGCTTCACACACGCAGCTGTTGCCACGCGTCCTCGATCAATAGCGGTAAACCCACGCTCTTGCCTGTAGCTCGAGCCGTCCCTACGGACCAAAACTTCGCCGACTACACGGCGGAACCTCTACGCACTCTGGCGCTCACTTCCGTCTCCTCCTGTTCTGTCACTACGGGCAGAACCTTCGCCGACTCCACGGCGGAATCCCTACGCGCTCCGGCGCTAACTTTCCGTCTTCTCCTGTTCTGTCACTACGGGCAGAACCTTCGCCGACTACACGGCGGAATCCCTACGCGCTCTGGCGTTAACTTCCGTCTCCTCCTGATTTCTCGTCTCGGCTGCTCGGTTAAATACCTTGCGCGCGACTTTCCAGATGTTTCTCGTCATTTCGTCGGCGCGATACGCAGCGAAGGCTGGGGAGAGGCACGAGACGGTTCGACTGCCCTCTCCGGAGGATGATTCACTCGGTCTGACCCCGCCTCCTTCGTTCGAGAAAAATCGCGGCCTTGCTGGGCCGCCGATGTGGGGTGAGGAGGATCGTCTGCGAAGCCGTGCTTCTGCGGGGAGAGCGCGCGCCCGGGAGCCCTGGATGTTTGCTTTCTTTTTTTTTTCTTTTTACCTCGCGGCGTTTCTGCCGCCCGTTGTCGCAAGTATTTGGCGGCGCGCTCTTGTTTAGCGCTCGTTCTGTGACACTGCCCCCCACTTTAAGAATATTATCTCATAATATTCAAAAACCACACAGACGAGCGCAAACAGTCACCACACATTCTCACAGACTGTAACACAATCCGTCGCTCATGACACTTCACATTCACAATATATCACTCAATACAATCGTACATTGTAGTTCAATTCCACAACACATGAAATATAGCCACAGGTACATGCCTACAACACTTCATCACACATTCTAAACAATACAACCGTACAAAGTTCTGTCTATCCAACAATTATACAACACTATACATCACACCATCGCACAGAACACTGACTCACTCGACATACACTTGAGACACGGGATAACAAGAACATTAACACAACATATGTCACTCAGCCCTGCCAAACACAATCTGATTCCACCTCAGCACCTATCCTGAGTACTTCGAACAGCGCTTGCGCCCCCTTTTGCGGTGCTCGCTCGATCTCTTCTTGTGCTTCCACGTTCTTTTTCGGCGAGCTCTTTCCAACGACGATATCTGAGGTGTCGTCTCAGCCATCGTTGTCTCTTCCGACACCATTAACGCGTCATTACATTCGACGGGTCCTGTCTGTTTATTTACCCGCTTGATCATGCCTCTACATTTTGCCCGGCTGGCCAACTCCGTCTCCTTTTCACTGTCGGTCGGTTGAGGTCGTGCCGACGTAAGTCCGGTTGCTCGGCCCGTGAAATTATTCGACACGATCGTCTTCTCCTTCGCTGTCTCTTGCGCCGCGGCTTCGCCTTGGGCTCTAGTGAGATCCGTCACGGGCTGCTCCTCAACTGTATCTCGCAGTCGCTGTGTTGGCGAAGGCTCTATCTTCGGGTCTTCTCCCAAACATTCTGGATCACTTGGCCCTCGCGCCCCGTCGATGTTTCCGATGACAAGGTCATACAGGGGGGTCGTCATGCATAAAGCAGTAACCTTTCCGCTGAAGTACGGGGTTTCCACCTCAATCTCTGCTTCGGGAAGCATCCGAACTGTACGGTCAATTAAGCAAACCGGTTTTGTTTTGCCTGTTAGCTCACTTTCCCGTACCAAATTTCTCCTCACGATAACCGTGGAGCTACCGGTGTCTCTTAGAACCGTAATCTTCTTGCCTGCAATCTTACCAGGAAGCGTTGGCATTCCCTTCGTAACACCGGTTGGCTGTTTTGACATTACAGCCCCCACAATAGGAATTTTCTCCCCATTCTTCAACTCTACGAATCCATCAGTGACGGCATTATTATCAGATTTCGGTGCTGCTTGCACACAGGATACCTGGTGAGTTTGACTCACTCCGTTTCGACATGCGTCTGCTTTGTGCCCAGTATGACCACATTTGAAACATTTGACTGCCGTAGGGCTCGTAAAGATCGTTCGACAGTTTTTCGCGCGATGACCCACTCGGTTACACAGAAAACATCGCTGCATGCTCTCTGGTGCACGCTTCTTTTCTTCAGGAGCCAATTTCTTCGAATCATCGGGACAATCCTTCTTGACCTTGGCCAAATTAGTTCCTCCTTGCGCTTCTAAGAATTGATCAGCTAATTCAAGCATTCCTTCAAATGACTCAGCCTTCCTCTCTTTCAGATAAAGCGACAGGCTTGGGTGGCAACTAGTAAGAAATTGTTCTCTAATTAGGAGCTCTCTAAGTTCATCGTACTCCTGCGCTGTCCCTGAAAGTTCAATCCATCTGTCGAAATAATGGCAAAGTCGGGCGGCATACTGCGTAGCCGTCTCACCATCAGCTGGCTTTCCTGTCCTAAATCTGTCCCGGAATCCTTCCACAGTAAATCTAAATCGCTTCAGCAAAGCAGCTTTCACCTTTGCATAGTTGGCTGCATCGGTCGGCGTCAGCCTACCGTACACACTGAGCGCTTCACCACTCAAGCAAGTACTCAAAGCGGTTGCCCATTGATGTTCCGGCCAATTCTGGCTCTTCGCAATCGTCTCAAATCGGTGAAGGTACGCGTCAAGGTCGTCCTTCCTTTCATCAAACGCTACGAGCAGCTTGCTTGGGTTCAAGCGGAAGCCGTGATCTTCCCGTTCGCTGCTTTCAACTCTAACTTGGACCGGAGTTTCACTTCGCTGTTGCAAACGGAGCCACTCGAGTTCCATCTCGTGCTGCCGCTGCCGCTCCCTTTCCTCTCTTTCTTCTTTCAGCTGGCGCTCTTTTGCCTCTCTTTCTTCTCTCGCCCTTTCGGCTGCCAACTTTTTTCGCTCCAGCTCCAACTTCAATTGCTGCTCTCGTTCTTCCTTCAGCTGTCGCTCTTTTGCCTCTCTTTCTTCTTTCAGCTGTCGCTCTTTTGCCTCTCTTTCTTCTTTCAGCTGTCGCTCCTTTGCTTCTCTTTCTTCTCTCGCCCTTTCAGCGGCCAGCCTTTCTCTCTCCAACTCAGCTGCCTTTTCTTCCTTGGCCCTCTCTGCCGCCAACCTCTCTCTCTCCACCTCAGCTTCTTTTTCCGCTTTGGCTCTTTCGACCGCCAACCTCTCTTTTTCCAGCTCGGCTGCTTTTTCTTCTTTGGCTCTCTCTTTTTCTTCTTTTTCCTTCTGGGTGACCCACTTCCGTAGTTCGACGCCAGAAAGACCCATCTTTTCACCAAGAGCAACTAACTTTTCGAGATCCATTGTGTCTCGCAACTAAAACCTTGCCGCGTGTAAAAAGTATCTGCCTAAATCAGTCTATCGGAACACTCCCCTGCACTCGTTAACGAGAACACTGAACAACACACAGAATCGTTCCGATAGCAGTATCACCAACTCGAGGCTCTTTCTTACTACTTCGGACACACTGTGCACCAAAAGGTCCTGTATCGCGGACGCCAGATTAATTGTCACACCTGTCCTGTTTATTAGGGAGGCGATCGCCGGGCTAATTCTAAGAGCCGAAGTATCGGCCCCCCGAACCGCACCACGAAAGCGTGGACAATTTAAGAGTGGTCCTTATTGGTGCGCCAGCGGACGCCGGCTGTGGCCCAAAGAACAAGACAGAGCCGAGAGTTGATAAACAAACAAATTATATTCTCAATAATGCCAGATCGAAAATAATACACAAAAATGCACACTCCACACTAGTTACATACAATATGCCACCAATCAAACCAATCAATCAACGTACTACACAATACAATCAGCCACACTTGAAACAACGGACACGGACAACAATACGCACTACAATGCAGTCGCATGCATTGAACAACCAAGACACTTAAGGACTAAAGCGATAGAAATCCTATTCAGTCCAAAGTTCTTGGAACCAAAGTCGAGATGATACTCTTCCGAGAATCACTCACTCAAAGTCCCGCGTTGTTGTCGTTCCGCAGCCCTTGAAGTTTCTCTTCCAGGAAACTTCCCGTCTTCAATTGGCCACTCTTCAAACTTCAACTTCTTCGCCCGAACACGTCGGCTTCACACACGCAGCTGTTGCCACGCGTCCTCGCTCAATAGCGGTAAACCCACACTCTTGCCTGTAGCTCGAGCCGTCCCTACGGACCAAAACTTCGCCGACTACACGGCGGAACCTCTACGCACTCTGGCGCTCACTTCCGTCTCCTCCTGTTCTGTCACTACGGGCAGAACCTTCGCCGACTCCACGGCGGAATCCCTACGCGCTCCGGCGCTAACTTTCCGTCTTCTCCTGTTCTGTCACTACGGGCAGAACCTTCGCCGACTACACGGCGGAATCCCTACGCGCTCTGGCGTTAACTTCCGTCTCCTCCTGATTTCTCGTCTCGGCTGCTCGGTTAAATCTTGCGCGCGACTTACCTTGCGCGCGACTTTCCAGATGTTTCTCGTCATTTCGTAGGCGCGATACGCAGCGAAGGCTGGGGAGAGGCACCAGACGGTTCGACTGCCCTCTCCGGAGGATGATTCACTCGGTCTGACCCCGCCTCCTTCGTTCGAGAAAAATCGCGGCCTTGCTGGGCCGCCGATGTGGGGTGAGGAGGATCGTCTGCGAAGCCGTGCTTCTGCGGGGAGAGCGCGCGCTCGGGAGCCCTGGATGTTTGCTTTCTTTTTTTTTCTTTTTACCTAGCGGCGTTTCTGCCGCCCGTTGTCGCAAGTATTTGGCGGCGCGCTCTTGTTTAGCGCTCGTTCTGTGACAACGTCCCTCCCCTCAGGACACAACTCAGCTCCATATGTCTTCCACCCCGCCCCAGTGGTCTAGTGGCTAAGGTACTCGGCTGCTGACCCGTAGGTCGCAGGTTGAAATCCCGGCTGCGGCAGGCGGAAATGTTGTAGGCCCGTGTGCTCAGATTTGGGTGCACGTTAAAGAACCCCAGGTGGTCGAAATTTCCGGAGCCCTCCCCTACGGCGTCTCTCATAATCATCAGTGGTTTTGGGACGTTAAATCCCACATATCAATCAATATCAGTCTTCCCTCGTAACCGATCCGTGAGGCCAAGGAGATCCGCGTCCTTGGCCTCTTCATACACGACCAACGCAAGGCCGACACAAAATAGCCAAACTTCGCACGGTGGGAGACCAGGTGGGCCGAATGATACGCCGGGTCTCCAACAAGCGGGGCGGATTGCGAAGCAGCGATGCAATGCGGTTTGCCCATGCTTTCGTAACGAGTAGAATACTCTACTCGACTCCCTACTTGCACCTACGCAAACACAATGATGATCAACTTGAGGTCATCCACCGTAAAGTTATCAAGCGGGCCCTCGACCTCCCTATAACCACGTCCAATCAGAGACTTCTGGCTCTAGGCGTGGTGAATACCTACCGGAACTTCGAGAAGCCTACCTCGTTAACCAATACACGCGCCTTGCACAGACCCATTCCGGTCGCCGCTCTTGGACCAAATACACATCAGACACGATTACTATATTGAGGAAAGGGTGAGAGTGTCAGAACCTTGGAGACGCACCCTCCGGGTCTGACCCCTTCCCCGCAAAATGTCCAAAGAAAACCACGGTAGTCGCCGCGAGGAGCGCGCAGAAGCGTCGCAGCGACACTTTGGACAAGAGGAACACGTGTGCTACGTGGACGTTACCGGCCCGCACCATGGGGGTTGGTTTACGGCCACAGTGATACACAACACAAACACCATCAACGGGCTCACTTTCAAAGTCTACAGCGCAACACATGCGGAGGAGATTGCCATCGCTCTGGCTCTCACCTATCCCTCTTCTAAACATATCATCACCTACTCACGAGGGGCCTGTCGGAACTATTAGCTAGGGTGGGCTTCTCCGCTTGCTTAGCGCATACTGGAACCTAGCTGCCGATACGTTAATCCAACTCCGCGAAATGTGGTTTGGGCCCCCGGTCACCAAGGGCTCGGGGGTAACGAACAGGCTGATCAGTCCGCCCGCGCTCTCTCTTCCCGGGCTATCTCTCTTCCCGGGCAGTGGGCTCGGCAGCAACACCAAGATGCAGTGCTCAAACCCGCTGCTGTTTTTCATGCAGATATTGCTTGGCTTGCTGCGGTTATCATCAACAGCGGCACAATGGGATGCGCTACAGCTGCAACATTTAGCGCCTAACACGACGATCGAAGGACTACCGCCCCATGACGTGCTTCGCTACCGGCCATGTGATGGCGTCCCGGGCGGCGCTACACTACAATTCTTGGAACCGGCAGATCTATCGGCATCGAGGATCACAGCTATAAAGCAAGCTCCGCAAGGACCGTGTGGCAGTGGGCTCGGCAGCAACACCAAGATGCAGTGCTCAAACCCGCTGCTGTTTTTCATGCAGATATTGCTTGGCTTGCTGCGGTTATCATCAACAGCGGCACAATGGGATGCGCTACAGCTGCAACATTTAGCGCCTAACACGACGATCGAAGGACTACCGCCCCATGACGTGCTTCGCTACCGGCCATGTGATGGCGTCCCGGGCGGCGCTACACTACAATTCTTGGAACCGGCAGATCTATCGGCATCGAGGATCACAGCTATAAAGCAAGCTCCGCAAGGACCGTGTGGCAGTGGGCTCGGCAGCAACACCAAGATGCAGTGCTCAAACCCGCTGCTGTTTTTCATGCAGGTGAGAAAACGCAACGCTAAATCTTATCATAGCGATGACGTCTGCCTACTTTTGCTGCCGTGCCCACGGTCCATAACGCTATTGTGTGAAATGTTACACGATGTCATTAATTCTCTAACATTTTTGTTGCTTCTCGGTGGCGACATCGAAGAAAATCCGGGACCTACAGTAGCAGAACAGCTAAAACTGATAGCTGAAGACATTCAGGAAATTAAGAACGGAAAAACTGAAATCAACGAAAAGTTGAATGCAATAGATAAAAAGATTGAGAAAATCGGCGGGCTTGAAAAACAAATAGTAGACTGCACGAAAAGAATATCGGAGCTGGAAAACGGTCTCTCGGCTATGGCGAAAAAAGTCGACGAGCTAGAAAACAGAAGCCGGCGATCTAACCTTATCATTTATGGTGTGAAAGAACAACAGAATGAAACGTCTAAACTTTTACACGATGTGGTTGCGAAAAATATATTCCAAGATATACTAGAATTCACTACCTCAGGAATAGAGAGAATTCACCGACTCGGTGCTCGAAAACCGGGTAACGAACAAAAAGTAAGACCAGTAATCCTAAGGCTATTGGACTACCGTGACAAAATTAACATCCTAAAACGGTGTTCAAGACTCAAAGACACAGGCTTCTCGATTAGCGAAGACTTCTCCCAGCCAATTCGTGACATCAGAAGAAAGTTGTGGCAAAAAACAAAAGTCAATCGTGAGCGCCATGAGAAGGTCTCATTAGTTTACGATAAAGTTCGCATAAATGGCCGCCTATTCTCCTGGGACAGTGAACGAAATGACATCGTTGAGGCTGAAAAAAACGAAGAACAAAGACGCGCAAAAACGCGACACACTCGCAACCATCCACGTTGACACTTTTGAATGTGAATTGTCGAAGCATTATCAATAAAACACATGAACTCGAAGCTGTCCTACTGTCTTATCAACCTGATATTGTAGCGCTCACTGAAACGTGGATGCATTCCGGTATCCTAGACCACGAGGTAGTACCGCCAGGGTATGCGATTCTACGCAAGGACAGGAAAACGAGAGGAGGAGGAGTAGCCTTATTAATTCGTCACGGTATTCCCTACACAGCTATGCCCATGGCATCTGACATCGAAGCAGTATGGTGTAAATTCTACGTCAAGGATGAAATAACCTACATTGGCGTCGTTTACAGACCACCTGATGCTGAAGTTTCATTTTTAGAAGCACTGTACGATTATATGCATACGCACGCTCTTCGCGGTAAAAAAATCATTGTAGCAGGTGATTTTAACCTGCCTGAAGTGAAATGGGACTCGCTGAATCTGGCGACGAAGACTGGCAACGTGCTTGCTGATATCATGTTCACATTTAACCTCACACAAGTTGTTACAGTTCCTACACGTAATCAAGGCTCTTTCGCTTCTATTCTAGATCTTTTTTTTGTAAGTGATCACTTTTTAAAATATCCTATTAACGTAGAAACATTAGAAGGCCTATCTGATCATAAAATAGTCTCGTGTTGTTTGCAATATCCAAGCGCTATTCATACGAAAGCTACAACAAAACGGGTACCTGCTTTTAAAAGAGCGGACGACGCTGCCATCATGACATACCTTGCTCTCGAATTTTCCAACTTTTTGGACCTCTACTCAAATGAACACTCAACGGTAAATATGATATGGTCAACATTCAGTAATATTGTCAGGCACTGCATAGACAACTTTGTTCCAACAGTTACAAAAAGCATCAAAAAGCACAATCCATGGATCACGCGCGACATAATTCATATGAAGCGTAAACTAAAAAGGCTCAGAAAAGCTCAGAAAGTTCACCCACGCAGTTGTATTGCGTCGGAAATCCCTGCACTAGCTAGGTCCCTTAAGAAACAAGTGAATTTGGCAAAAAAGCGCTTTCTCAGTCACTCTTTACACAGTTTTATCAAAACAGCGCCTCATAAGTTCTGGCGATACATAAGTGTGAAACATACTAACAAAGCCTATACGCCTACCCCGGGAGGAAAACAGACAGCCGATCATTTCAACAGCTACTTTCAGTCTGTTTTCACCGCTGATAATGGCCTACTTCAACGCGACCAGTTCAGACCAAGTGGCGTAGATACACCATTAGATACCCCCTTCATATCGCAGGCGGGTGTATTATCCCTCTTGCTAAACCTCGACGAAAAGAAAAGCACTGGTCCAGATGACATTCCAAATGCCTTTTTAAAGCGGTACGCTGAGCCTGTAAGCAAATTCCTTCAGCTAATATATTTAAAGTCACTTCGCGTTGGTCATCTTCCAGCTGACTGGAAATTAGCAAAGATAATACCCGTGCATAAATCAGGTGATACGTTTTCCCCTGCTAACTACAGGCCCATATCTCTGACATGCACATCTTGCAAAATACTGGAACATATCATCCTGAAATATTTAACAGAGTTTGTCGAAAGTCACAACATATTACACTCCAATCAGCATGGGTTCCGCAGTGGCCTGTCGACTGTTACTCAATTAGTAGAAACGCTTCATGACTTTGCCAAAGATGTTAACAGCCAACTACAAACAGATGTAATATTTATGGACTTTTCAAAGGCTTTCGACCGGGTTTCCCACCTGAAGCTTAACTATAAACTAAGATGTCTATTAGGCGAAGGACCACTCACACGTTGGATTGAAGATTATCTTTCAGACCGTTATCAGTACGTACAGTACAATGCCCATGTATCTGATACTGTTCCCGTTCTATCTGGTGTACCGCAGGGTTCTGTATTAGCCCCGATGCTATTCTTACTATATATAAACGATATTACTAAGCACGTCGACGTAAACATTAGATTATTTGCAGATGACTGTGTACTGTACCACACAATCAAAACTGAAGATGACCAAACAAAACTTAGTAATTCTCTGTACAAAGTGTCTCAATGGTGCTCAGACTGGCAAATGGTGTTAAATGCAGAAAAGACAGTCTACATGAACATTACTAACAAAAAATCAACACTTACCTTTCCTTACAGTATCAACGGCACCCCACTACGAAATGTTTCACAGTACAAATATCTGGGTGTAACGATAAGCAGTGACCTAAGCTGGAATGCGCATGTGCAGCAAATTTCTAAAAAAGCAATGAATAAATTGTTCTTTCTCAAACGATCGCTTGCCGGATCTACCTTTGAAACACGTTCTCTTGCCTACACCAGTCTTATCCGACCGACATTGGAATACGCCAGTATTACGTGGTTTCCACACACTAAATACAACATCGCTGCGCTTGAGCGCGTACAAAGGAAAGCTGTCCGTTTTATTTTCAATCGCTACAGGCGTAGCGATTCCCCAACAGAACTTCTTCGGCAGGCTGGTCTCACTACCTTGTCTAACCGAGCGAGAGTGCACAGATTGAAATTCCTATATTTGTTGTTAAAAAATAATTTTAAGATCAACCCCAGGTCATTTGTTACATACAGCTCTGCCAGAGAAACGCGACACAAACACAAATTCACGTTAGAAGAATTTCGTCCTACTAATAATGTATTTCGCTTCTCTTTTTTTCCACGAGTTGTAAGAGACTGGAATGCCTTAGATGAAATTACTGTTACTCAGCCTACGCTAGAATTATTCTCTGAACTCGTGGAGAGAGCTGTGTGACACAGACACATGTCACTCTGGTTATTGTTATTGTGATATGGATGTAGTATGCTTGTTTTAATCTCTTGCTGTGTGTAAATTTAGAGTGTGTCTTTTCGTTTATACGTGTATATGTCTATTTATTACAGAGCGCATAATATGCTCTCCGCATTACTTCTGTACATTCATGTATAAATCAACTCCCACCCCTGTAATAATCCCTTTGAGGGATTGGCAGTATTTTGAAATAAATAAATAAATAAATAAAATATCTCCCTGTCTCTGGAAGCCTACTCCCAGCCCCACCGCGGTGGTGTAGTGGCTAAGATACTCGGCTGCTAACCCGAAGGTCGCGGGTTCGAATCCCAGCTGCGGCGGCTGCATTTCCGATGGAGGCGGAAATGTTGTAGGCCCGTGTGCTCAGATTTGGGTGCACGTTAAAGAACCCCAGGTGGTCGAAATTTCCGGAGCCCTCCACTACGGCGTCTCTCATAATCATATGGTGGTTTTGGGACGTGAAACCCCACATATCATCGTCAAGCCTACTCCCAATCAGACAACTCGGCCCTTTCATTCAAAGATATTACCAATTACTACAAGGAGGAGCACCGGCGCTATTTAGACCCTTGTAAGGGACTGCATCGCGCTGACGAGTGCCTCCTTTTAGAACTGTTTACCAATACCGTACTGTGCCCAGCACTGCTAAAACATTTCAATTCATCCTTTGATGGCACGTGCCAGTTCTGCGGTGAGGTGGCTGACACCTTCCACATCGTCTGGGCGTGCCAGTCTAATCCATCTATCCCCTCCCCAACCCCACGAGAGAGGACTGAGAGGCGACCCTGCTCGGCTGTCAAGACCTGAAGGCCCAAAAAGCCCTGGTTCGACGGGCGCGGGCGGCGTTGCTTGCCAATGGAGCTCCGGCATAAGGGTTCCACCTTGTGCTGTGAGGATAGGAGGCCGATGAGGCCCCAACCCAATCACCCTCTGTAACCATATAATGGTTATTAAATGTTTCACCACCACCAAATGAACGCCGGTGAGAACGCGCATCGTGTCACGTCAAAATGTATTTGCGCCTTGGCTGTGGCATGTAGTCATGTTCTCACACGACACGCATCTCATGATTATTATGTTTGCACCAGTCACATACCTTCGTAATCCATTGACGTCACGTAATACCGAGTTTGGTACAAGTGAAGCTAGCGAAATGGCCGCAGGCACATCATTAGCGTAGCATGTAGTTTTGTTGTGACATGACACATCTCATGTTTATCATGTTTGCACCAGTATCATAACTTCGTCGTCCATTCACGTTTCGCAATACCAAATTTAGTATAAGTGAAGCAAGTGAAACGGCCGCCAGCACATCATGAGCGTGGCATGTAGTAATGTTGTTACTTGACACGAATCCCGAGATTATCATGTTTGCACCAGTCGCATACTTTCGTCATCTATTCACGTACTGTCTTACCAAATTTGGTATGGGACGCTAGCGAAATGGCCGCGAGCGCATCATGAGCGTGGCATGTAGTCATGTAGTTACATGACCCGCATGTCATGATTTTCATGTTAGGTTCTGTCGCTTGTGTTCACCATGCAATCATGTGATACCATACCGGTTCTGCAACTTGCCATGTGAATGAAACCACCGCAACAGCTGCAAGACCATGAAATGTAAATTATGACATTCATGACATACGTATCATGACTTTCATGTTATGACTAGGCATATATGTTCTTCATACAATCATATTATGTCATACCATGTTTGGTATCAATACCATTACCGAAACGGCCAGGAGAGCTAAAGGTCGCAGGCGACTAGATGGATAGACAGATAGATACATAGATAGATACGCTCAAAGTCGCTGAAGTTTGCTAAAAAATGCTTCGCATTTAAAAGTTGCGAAGTGTATCACCTAATGACACTAGTGCAGAGAAAAACGCGAACTCTGTCCTATTTGTGACTCGGCGCTCTTCTGCGTCACTTACGTTTCCTGTATCGTCGATCTCTCGCTGCACACAAAATTCCTAATGCGTAGCACTTGCATTGTAGAACGCATTGCGACAGCGAACTGGTTAAAGCGTGCCTGAAAACTGTTCTTTTTTGCGTTCTGTTTTTGACTAGACCACCACTGGAGCAAGTCACTGGTACTATAATTCAATAAAAATACCCGTTACTAACGGAGCTACGAGTAATGGTTAGCTACCCTCCTCCTACGCTCGTCCTTTCACCCAGAACTTCCTCAACTCTTCCTTCGACCCCGCCACGGTGGTTTAGTGGCTAAAGCACTGTGCTGCTGACTTGGGTGTCACGGGATCGAATCCTGGGGGCGGTGGCTGCATTTTCGAAGACGGCAAAATTGCTGTAAGCGCATGTGCTGAGACCTGGGTGCATGCTAGAAACCCCAGGTGGTTGAAAGTTCCGGAGCCCTCCACTACGGCGTCTCTCATAATCGCATGTTGGCGTTGGGACGTTAAACCCCACATATAATACGTCTTCCTTCAGGGAGCTTGGGGCTTATGCCACGTGTTCACAGGCTTGTACCTCGTGTTCCGCAGCCAATCAGATCAGCAACCACGGTGAAGCTATCGGGGCAAAGCATGTCACTTTGTGAATGAACCATTGAAAACGTGTTTGAGCTCTCTGCGTAAACCATTGTAATGAATCGCACAGTTTACGCAGAGAGCTCAAACTGAACTGTAACTGCCTCTTCGGGATTGGTCTATAGGTCCTACGTGTTGATACGAAATGGTCAAAATTGTTCGAGGGTCCATTTATGCTACGTTAACTACACGTCCGTTTTTCTCGCTTTCGCGTAGTTAGCAAGTATGTGCCTACATTTGACATTCGTAGCTGTACCGTCACATACGTTAAAAAATGGCAGCATATCTACGGAGTGAAGATGGAGAGCGGGGCGAAGCATCCGTCCGTTTATTCGTCCTTGCTTCCGTCCGTCCATGCGTCCGTCTGTGTGACCGTCGGCGCGTCCATTCGTTCGTGCGTCCATTTGTCCGTGCGTGCCTCTGTTCGCGCGTCCGTCCCTGCGTTCTTCCATGCACCCACTCATTCGTCCATCCTTCGGTGCAGCCATCTGTGAGTCCGTCCATGCATCTGTCTGTGTGTCCGTTCGTCCATCTATTCAACACTCCAAGTACCACCATCTCGCATCTTTTTATCATATATTCGCCATATAGAAGCACAGCCATCCAGCGGACATTCCAAGGACTAAACAATAGGTGGCACACGCACACTTTCTTACGGCTTCCGTTTCGTGTCTACTTCCCACCTTTAACCACCTCGACTTCATGGTATGGACTAGTTAACTGTATTCTTGGCACTGCGGCCCAACGCTCGCTAAACCTTTCGAAAACCAAGGAGGTTACGCCCGGCCAGTATAACGTAGCAACCCCTTCTTTGTCAGATAGTGCTCAATATACGTGCCAATGGCTGCAAAGGGGAATGAGAGACCGGAGAATTTGGCTTTTAGTTAACGCGCACGCTATGAATTTTTATTGTTGAACAACGCACAGGAGAAATCTCCAACCGCCACCATCTTGCAGGTCAAAACTTAAGACTGGTTACACACTACGACAACGAGGGACGAACGGGTGCCGCTATAAGAAGCTTCATCCCTAAAAAAACAGATGATTTATATCTCAGCAGCTGCTATTTCATTTGCCCCGCCACAGTGGTCTAGTGGCTAAGGTACTCGGCTGCTGACCCGCAGGTCGTGGGACCAAATCCCGGCTGTGGCGGCTGCATTTCCGATGGAGGCGAAAATGTTGTAGGCCCGTGTACTCAGATTTGGGTGCACGTTAAAGAACCCCAGGTGGTCAAAATTTCTGAAGCCCTCCACTACGGCGTCTCTCATAATCATATGGTGGTTTTTGGACGTTAAACCCCACAAATCAATCAATCAGCTGCTATTTCTTTTGCCTTGACAAGGAGATCAAGAGAGAGCGGTCAAATGATGCGTGGCAAATGAAAAATTGTCTGGCCGGATTACATAGTCACACATCGATAATTTTCTGTGTTATTTATGTTGGAAAAAAAACAACTATAAGAGCAGCAAAGCACATTCGTGGCCAGGTTAAGCGGATGAGCACTTCAAAAAAGTGCAAGTAAAAGTGGCGAGAAAATAATGCTTTGCTCCGTACTTCTGTGTACCTCACTGACTATTTTCCCCACAGGTCGAAGCAGCATTAAACCGCTGCCGAATCGCAACGTATACATTTGAAACACGCACGAGATGGATGTTACGGATGGACGTAATTTCTCGCGCGAAAACCTAAACGATGACACTCCAATTGCACTAGCGTGGCCAGGACTCTATAACAAACCCTTGTTAACACGGAAGCATTCGCTTCCAACAGCGACTGAAATTCTCGTGTCGCCAAAACGCAGCGTCGTTCACGCTGGACGCGCACCGCAGCGCCGGATAGCCATCTGCCGAGTGAACCATGAACCACGGGTTCAGCGCGGGTTGAATGCGTGGTTCCTGGGATATTGTCGGCGCCTCGCAACTTCAGTGCTCGCGTGAAGAGTTGGATCTTAGTTTTGCGTGTTCCAATGCTGGTCGCAACTCGGAAGAGAAAGGAAACTACATCGCGAGGTGCTCGCGATTTGAGGAGCGAAGCAACAGAGGCAGAGGCAACTCCTACTTATTAATCAATCCGCGCTCGTTTCCTATTTTATTCCTCGAGTCGTGCTTTAGCAAGCTGTCTGCTTGGTGTGCTGTTTGTCATACAGGACGGGGAGGTTGCGCCCCCATTCAATGAGCATTTCTGCTAAGCGCGCGTTACTAGACTATGACATGACGAGCGAGTTGGACTTGGCCCCATTTACTCAAATTTTTCGACTGGCACTCCTACACCGCAAAAATAGGTCCGAGAGTGATCGGTGCGCATAGAGCGATTTCGGCGGTCAGAATGTTCAGTCAGAATAAGCTCGCTTCGCAGTGTGAATGGGCTCGGCCGCGGTGAATGCGTTCCTTTACTCAGTGACAGTGAGCCATTTACGAACGTCATTTGTCATTGGCAGAACTCGGAGCTTGGTGGCTTCGCCGTGTTGTTATCACAAGCGAACTAGCGCAAAGAGGGCATTAGATGAGCTTCAAGGGTCATCGCCCCACCCATTTCGATGCCCACGCACCTCAACATGGCGCTGTCTATCGTCCGCGCATATAATTATTCCCGTATGTGGGTGGCTTGCACATCATCTGCTTTCACCGCAGGTTTGCGTTGAAGTTATGGAAAGCACAAATGTCATTTCATGTGGTGCAGTGGCCGCGTTTGGGGAAAGTAGTGAGCCACTCTTACAAAAAGAAGTAACAATGGCTACAGTTTCCAGTACTCGTCTCTCTGTATACTTGTGCGATCATTTCGTGCCTCGTCCTTTGTGTTTTGAAGACAGTTGTTGATTCCCGCTCATCCTGTCTCTTTTCTGTTCGTGCGTCCTTTTGGGTTGAAGAACGCACTGCAAAACGCGGGCTGCGTGCCTTTCCTCACGTGCCATTAGTTTCTCTATATCATTCTATGTTGTATATCATTCTATATCGAACAAAACATAATCGGCGGTTCACCATATATCTGAAAACGGGTTTAACATTCTAGTGGTAATGAATCCTAAAACTGAGGCGTAAAACATATATATGTTTATTGAATCGATAGTTACGTAAACACGCATGGCCATATCTACACCTCTCCAGATATACTGAGTTGTCTTCTTCCCTATGTAGTGATTGTTCTGCGTCTGCAAGATCGCTCCGCCAGAGTAATAGTTTTTGCTTGTCTAGAGCTGGGCTTTCGCAACGCAAGTAGCAGCCCTTCTTACTTATTTCCCTGTGCTGTGCTAACGCACCAACATAGTGGCTGCAGCAGCACCACCACAGGGTAAAAGGGAAGCCTAGTTAAACACGTGCTTTATCTGAATAAAGGGCATTTCTTCGTTGGCCTCGAGCGTGCGTCTGTGTTACTACATCAACTTCCAGTTAAAAAACTGTATGTAAAAAATTGCGACAAACTCATGCTGTTCCTAAAAATATTTACAATATACATCGAGCTGTCACTGTTCATGAGTTGTGCAATCACCTGTAACAAAAACCCACTATTGTGGCAATGAATTAACCTTATCTTTTAATATCCGGACCAATCCGACGCTTCATGTTGCCTTGAAACTCAGCGACTTGATCTGATAACCAACATTGTTTTATATTTTTTAAGGTGTACTGTTGGAATGAACCAATGGGCTGCAAGTTCACGGGACCCCTAGAAGACCTTCTGCAGCACTTTGAGAACGACTGCGCCTTCCACGTGCTGTATTGCGGGACAGGAAACCACTACATCCTGCGCAATGAGGCTGTAGAACACAAAATGAACGGGTGCCCCTACCAACGTTCGTGTGTCGAGACGGAGCCCTCAGCGTCGCAAACTACTCCAGTGGCTTCTCCAGACTGCAGCGTCAATGAGGAACACGAGAAGACGCTTGCAATAGACGTTCCTCAAGACGCTCAGCTGGCCGCACTTCAGGACCAAATGACTCAGCTTGCTAAAGATGTCGCGTACCATCAAATTTTAATAAGGGAACTCAATGACGGGCAAAGGAAGTCTGCACTTACTGTTAGTAATGTCGTGACCGAGGTCGTAACCTCGGCAATATCTGAAGCTTTTCGAAAACAGATAAAAGGAGCAAGTTTCGAGGATGATAATGCCGCGATGTCAGCCCTGTCACTGTCTTCGGAGAAGGCAGTCATTCTTAGAAAGCTTGAGCAATACGCCAACGTAACGCTCGGCACTCTGGAAGAGTTACGTCAGAACATGCGACAATTCGATCATGCTGCAGTTATTGCTCGTTGTGAGCCCGTGCTTCCTAGTCGCGATAGGCTTCGTCATTTGACTCAAGTACAAACAGCTAAGTTTCAAGTGGGTGCAGAAATACCTAGCATTATCTATAATCTGACAGTTAAAAATGCTGACGAAATCTTTTCAAGCGCCATGGAAGACCATACGCTTGCTGAAGTCACTACGTGGCACATGAGAGACACCTACTTTGTGGTCACTGTACGAAAGATTGCTGCTGAAGACGCTATGCTTTTAGGTTTGGAGATCGAGTTTAATGATTTGCGTGAAGGTTCTCAGTGGTTGCCTTCGTCTCGGTCAGTTACCGTGGTGCATCCAAACGGAAGGAGATTCGATATGCTCGAAGTCCATGACCCGCCTTGTTCATGCAAGCGCAGTCTTGATAAACTGCATCATGCGCACCTATCATTCTTGGCAGATGTCAGTCGCCTCACGAAGGGCTTTTGCCAAGACAAGATGATGACGATCGAAATAAAGCTGGCGACATAATCGAGTGAACGTGCTTAAGAATTCCGCTTCATCATACTCTGATGAGTAATCGTCCGCTGCTTCATCACGTATTAATGTTGCGTCCTGTCTTCGCGATATCTACTCAGGGTCATTTATTAAACGTGTTTTTATCGCTTGCTTGTTTACATCTTGCTTGCTTACATATCACTTGCTTCCTTACATATCGAGCAGCGTCTTTAAAAAATTATATGTTTTCGAGTCGGCTGTGATCCTACAAGAAATCAACGAACAAAAGGCAGCAGATGCGCGCTACAACAAAGCGGTATTGTTTCAAGGTTTCAAACTGCTCCTCTACGCACAATTTGTCGTCAATCGTGCATGTAGTGTGATTGTCTTAAAAGGAGCAACATTATTACAGAAAAGTGACCTCTAATATTATTCACTCTCTAACTTTATCACTGTTTTTGTAAAGGAAGATTTTGCAGTGTTCATTAATTATGTAGATTTTTACCTATGTATGACTAGAGCTATGCTCACTGAATACAATAATAAAAATGCAATACTTGATGGTTTCCTGAAAAATACGCTTGTGTTGGATGCTTTGAGTTGTCATTTTAGGCACACCTATTTTTTTTACTGCAGTAGCGTTAAAGAGCCCCCTCCGCTCAATTTCCAGCTTTGTCTTCTGTGATGGCGTTGTTAGTTGTCATTGAAAAATATTTGCCATCTTTCCCATGAGCAAAATATTGACCTATGTAAGTGAAAAAAATAATATAAATATTTCGGTTCAACTGAAAATCTACGCCTAAATGCGGAGCGCTAGCGTGCATCAAGGCTTTACTTCAACGAACATGAACACATGCCTATTTTTGTATTCTCGATCTGTCAATGCGTCAGGTAAGATATCATTATGTGGTTTCGTTATTGGGCTAGTTTCAAAGATATTCCGTGATTGGGGTAGTCGGTGGTGAGCGAAAAGTTGTTTTGTGCATGACCGAGAAATCTTCAAAGATGAAAATCAAAGAGATAATAAAATCCTGGGTCTTACTTTGGTCTAACCCGGTCGTTTGCGCGGCAAGCGGGCGTTCTGCCACAGAGCCACACTTTTGCTTGCGAATACAAGGAAATAACTTACTCTGCTTAGAAATGTAGTAAACGCAACACATGCTTTACAAACACGCGCGTCCTGTTAACAAGCTTCACATTATAGAATGCAACATTGCACTAATAATGCGTGATACAAGCGTACATTGCCAACGGGTGTAAGAAAATTATTATAATATTGATACAAAACAGCCGCTAAACACGGCTGCATGAAAGAGGACGAAGTGGGTTTTTCCGTTGGATGCTGGTCTGACGCCATCTTGCTCGTCGGGTTCTCTGCGCTGTAAATAGCTCATTAAACAAGTTACTCGTAACATTATTGGTGGAGGTGGACGACCCCCGTACCTCGATGGAGACGCGCAGCGGTCGCACCATCGGCGACCTTTCGACTGCTTCGACTGCTGGTACTTCCTCTACGCCGCCCTCATCAGTCCAAGCCACCACCTACGTCACACTACCGCACCTCCGGGATCCCGGCACTTTCTCCGGTGATGGTACGATCGATCTCGACACTTGGCTGAAGCGGTACGAGCGCGTCAGTGCTACTCACCGATGGGATCCCACGCTCATGCTCGCCAACGTGCTTTTCTACCTGGACGGCACTCCCAGAACATGGTTTGAAAGCCACGAAGCCGACATAACGAGCTGGGATCTCTTCAAAGAAAAGATACGTGACCTGTTTGGCGATTCATCTGGTCGTCAGCTCGCTGCGAAGAAGGCTCTTGCCACACGGGCCCAGTCTTCTACCGAATCGTACGTCTCTTACATTCTTGACGTCTTGGCCCTTTGTTCCAAGGCCGACCAGTCCATGTCGGAAGACGAAAAGGCTAACCACGTCTTGAAAGGCATTGCTGACGATGCTTTCAACCTGCTGGTTTTTAACAGCGTCTCGAGCATCAACACAATCCTTAAAGAATGCCGACGTCTCGAACAAGCTAAAGCCCGCCGCGTAGCCCAAAGCATCGTGCGCCTTCCGAACACAGCGGCCACTTCTTCGTGTGACGACGCCTTCCACCAGGCCCCTCGATGTGACAACCTTACACGCATCATTCGTCGAGAGGTCGAGGCAGCACAACCGGTAGCCACGCCATTACCGACGCCTGCGCCTTCCCCGACCACGATCTCTTTAATACAAGCGGTCGTTCGTCAAGAGCTATCGAATGTCGGCCTACATCCTGTTCCTACCGTATACTCTGCTGAGCCTTCTTATCGTACCCCTTCTGCACCTCGCATACAACGCAATCCGTCCAAATGGCGTACTCTTGATGACAGGCCCATATGTTTTAACTGTTGACGCGTTGGTCATATCGCTCGTCACTGCCGCAGCCGCTGGGCTCCACCGTCCCATTATGCACCTCAGTATCACACCACTTCTGCTCGCCAGGCGTCCCCACCACTTTCTCCATCAACGCCGACCACATTTTCCGCTCCTACAGCACCTCTGAACAGACCTCGCTACGACCGGCCACCGTCCCTTGCTCGTCGTCAGTCCCGGTCGCCCCCCCCCCCCCCAACGCCGTGCTGCCTCCCCGACCTACTCGCAGCATCTCCGACCGGAAAACTAGGCCGTGCAGCTTCTGGAGGTGGAGCTGCGTTGACGACCTTCGTAAGAAATCCTCGAATAACATTAACAACGAACCGGAACCTTTTGGACGTTACTGTCGACAATGTTCGTGTCAGTGCATTGATAGATACTGGCGCGCATGTGTCCATTATGAGTGCTAACCTTCGCCGCCGACTTAGAAAAGTTGTCACGCCCGCCCTCAACCGAGCTGTACGAGTCGCCGATGGAGGAACTGCCGCAATTCTTGGCATGTGCTCTGCGCGAGTGTCTATTGGGGAGAGAAGCACTGTCGTTCTTTTCGCCGTTATCGAACATTGCCCTCATGACCTCATACTCGGTATGGATTTTCTAGCCACGCACTCTGCCCTCATAGACTGTTCAGCTGGCTCTCTCCATCTCGATTTACCCCTCTTTTCCGACCCGACCAGCCCACCGCAAACTAGCCTCTGCTGCATTGATTTCACGCGCCTCCCTCCTAACTCTGTCACACATGTCGACTTATCCTCCACGCCACCAGTACCTGATGGTGATTACATGGTGGCCCCGATTCCTGCAGTGATGCTTACGCATGGAGTTGCTGTGCCGCATATGATTCTGACGATTAAGAGAAACCGCCCCTTCCTTCCACTGGTCAACTTTTCACTCACCACCCAAGTTCTGCCACAGGGTATTTCCCTGGCCAAAATTACTGCTCTCCAAGATGACCATGTCGAGCCCTTCAGAGTTGACGATTGCTGCAGCTCAGTCAGTGGTTCCACTCCATCACGTTCTTGGGGCGCCGACATCGAGCGAATGGTGTCATCAGACCTCACGTCTGAGCAAGCTCCAGCGCTTTGCCACGTTCTTGAGGGCTATCGTAGCATTTTCGACTTTGCCAGCAACTCTTTATTGGGCATGCAACCCCCGTTCACCGACGCCCCTACCGTGTGTCGGCGTCGGAGCGTGAAATATTACAACATGAAGTCGGCAAAATGCTTGCGAAAAACATTATCGAGCCTTCATGCAGCCCCTGGGCTTCTCCAGTCGTCCTTGTTAAAAAGAAAGATGGAACATGGCGCTTTTGTCTCGATTACCGTCACCTAAACAAAATTACCAAAAAAGACGTTTATCCTTTACCTCGCATCGACGACGCCCTCGACTGCCTGTACGGTGCCACTTATTTTTCAACTATTGACCTTCGATCAGGGTACTGGCAGATAGCCATCGACGAGATGGACCGCGAGAAGACCGCATTCATCACTCCTGATGGTCTTTATCAGTTTAAGGTGATGCTCTTTGGACTCTGCAATGCACCAGCCACATTTGAAAGAATGATGGACTCATTGCTCCAAGGGCTGAAATGGTCCATCTGCTTGTGTTACCTTGACGATGTTATTGTTTTTTCGCCCACATTCGACTCGCATCTTGATCGTTTGTCAGCTATTCTGGACGTTTTTCGTCGAGCCGGACTTCAGCTTAACGCCTCCAAGTGCCGCTTCGCTCGTCGTCAAATTTCCGTGCTCGGTCACCTTGTCGATGCTTAAGGCGTGCGTTCAGACCCAGAGAAAAATCGCGCAGTCACGAACTTTCCCGTTCCGAAGACCACAAAGGATGTCCGCAGTTTTGTGGGGTTGTGCTTATATTTCAGATGCTTTGTTAAGGACTTTGCGACCATTGCACGCCCACTCACAGACCTCTTGAAGAAAGACGCCTCGTTTACCTGGGGCCATGACCAAGCGTCATCGTTTTCGCAACTTACGACATTGCTTACAACGCCACCAATCTTGGCTCACTTTGATTCATTAGCCCCAACCGAGGTTCACACGGACGCCAGTGGACACGGCATAGGATCTGTGCTATTGCAGACAACGCGGACACGACCGTGTTATAGCCTACGCAAGTCGACTGCTATCTCCAGCCGAGCGCAACTATTCCATCACGGAGCGCGAGTGCCTCGCCCTTGTATGGGCAGTCGCCAAGTTTCGCCCATACCTGTACGGGTGCTCATTCCGTGTTGTCACGGATCATCACGCGCTCTGCTGGCTAGCCTCCCTGAAGGACCCCACGGGACGTCTCGCTCGTTGGGCTCTACGCCTTCAAGAGTACACGTTCTCTGTAATGTACAAAACAGGGCGATTACATCAGGATGTGGATTGTTTATCCCGCTACCCTGTTGACGAAGCAACCGATACTGACGCTATCACGGACGTTTTTTCCGTGTCGCAGCTGTTAAACATTGGCGAAGAGCAACGTCGGGATGCTTCTTTGCGAGCCATCATTGACAAACTGGAGTCAAACGCCTCGCGACCCGTCCCTACGAATGTTTTTGGTGAAAGACGGGATCCTATATCGCCGGAACCTTGATTCCTTCGGATCAAACTTACTTCCTGTCGTCCCAGCGCACCTGCGTTCCACTGTCCTGCATCAACTTCATGACGCTCCCATGATGGGCCATTTGGGCGTTTCTCGCACATACGATCGGGTACGACGTCGGTTTTTTTGGCCTGGACTTGCCCGCTCTGTTCGACGCTATGTCGCCGCTCGTGAGCCCTGTCAGCGTCGCAAAACGCCGTCTGCCCTCCCAGCCGGCTACCTTCAGCCGATTGAGGTTCCCAACGAGCCTTTCTTTCGAGTTGGTCTCGACCTGTTGGGCCCTTTTCCACTCTCCACAGCCGGAAATAAATGGATTGCTGTTGCCACGGACTACGCGACGCGGTACGCAATCACACGAGCACTCCCGACCAGCTGCGCTACCGACGTTGCGGACTTCCTGCTATACGACATAATATTAGTGCACGGTGCTCCCCGTCAACTTCTCACCGACCGTGGCCGCACGTTCTTATCAGCTGTCGTTCATGAAATCCTGAGGTCTTGCCATACCAAGCACAAATTTACTACTTCGTACCATCCCCAGTCAAATGGCCTCACGGAGCGCCTTAACAGGACCCTAACCGATATGCTTGCCAAATACGTTGCGCCAGACCCCCATGATTGGGACATTCATTTGCCGTATGTGACGTTCGCCTACAACTCATCTCGTCACAACACTGCCGGATATTCGCCCTTCTATCTACTATATGGCCGGGACCCAACTCTACCTTTAGACACGTTACTACCTGCGGCCACTGAATATGCTGGTGAAGCCATTGCCCGCGACGACCACGCGCGCCAAGTCGCCCGTAACCATCTACAGGCTTCACAGGCACGCCAACAACAGCTCTACAATTCTCACCATAGGGACGTGCACTTTTCTCCGGGTTCTCTCGTGCTCCTCTGGTCACCTACTCGGCGTGTGGGAGTGTCGGAAAAACTGTTTTCACCCTACACTGGACCATTCCGTATCGTTCGCCAAGTGACAGACGTCACGTACGGGATTGTTCCAACCGATCCAACAAAGTCATCGTCAGCTCCGAGCGACACGGTTCACGTGGCTCGGCTAAAGCCCTATTACCCCCCTTCGACATCATCTGCGTAAATTTAGCACCGGGATGGTGCTTCTACCGCCGGGGGTTATGATACAAAACAGCCGCTAAACACGGCTGCATGAAAGAGGAGGACGAAGTGGGTTTTTCCGTTGGATGCTGGTCTGACGCCATCTTGCTCGTCGGGTTCTCTGCGCTGTAAATAGCTCATTAAACAAGTTACTCGTAACAATATTGATATTGTGGTTTAAAGCCGGCCACTCGCTAGAAAAGGCACACACTTTATTGCGCCTTTTCTCTTAAGGTCACGTAATGGGTGCATATACGAAACAAAAAAAGTTATTTCAACCCGGTGCAAGCCCCACCGCAATGTTTCGTAAACTCTGTCACTGATTGCTTCGTTATAGGGTTCCCAACGGCTGACTTTCGGTGGAGGCGAAATGCTGGACGCTCATGTACTTCAATTTCAATGCGCGTTGAAGAAGACCACATGTTCGAAAGTTCTGGGGTCCGTAACTTCTGCGTCTATCAGAATCATGCTGTGGTGTGCGGAAGTAAAAACGCGCCTTGTATTATAAAAGTACCCTCAATTAGCGCGTACTGCAGGTACTCGCTGTAAGCTCAATCGTAGGCTTACGCGAGCAACAGTGATAACGCTGGAAAATGCGATCACGTATGTATAAAGTGAAATTGTTTTGCCGCAGGCTGACCATATTAATTGGCGCTATCAGAAAATAGAGTGCCATGCTTGTACACCGAGTTAATTTTCAGGGCACGAGTTAGTCTAATAGTTTCATCTCTCTACCAGAGTGACCACCGCATCTTTCATAGTAACCACCACGTGACAATACAATAGGTTCGACAGTTTCTGAAATGCACATACTTTCTCGCTGAAGAAAAATGTATTGCATGTTATTGAGTACATAGATAACTTACGCTTTATACCAGTAGATGTTGATAGCAATTGCACAGCGCACCAGAAGGTATGTCTCTGCAATTCTTTTTGCTGCTGCTAAGTCGTTTTCACTCTTAAAGGGAAACTCGGCTGCATGTTTGACTATATTGAGGTAATGGCGTTTTTCAATAGTTTTAGCAGGTTTATAGCAGCTAGGGTGGTTCATTTTGCCGAGTAACTCGTCAATAATTTTAAATGAGCAATAAACCATGAACCAGGACAGAAACGGACAGCTGCTCTGCGTGGGAATATTATGGCTGCACGAAACCATGGCTGCGTGCCAGCGTAGCTGGCAAAGTGTAAACATTGCACACGTGCTCCTTTTAATGTACAAAATGCAAGTTGAAGATGCCATCCGGCGTGGAATTGAGCTGCGACAGCTGGTTTGATCTTACTATCACTAGTTCAGCGCTTAGTGCAGCTATTATGTGTGCACGGAAGTATCGACTTTTGATTTTAACGTGGCGGCAAGCGAAGCAGCTTACTTTTGCCCATTCATACTTGTCACGCATTGATCTCCTCGTTGCGCGTTATTGCTGTGAAACTGAAGGTCAACGACAACTAAGGCATTATTAAGCTGATGAAACCGACCTGTTCTCATGTCGTCGTCACCTGGTAGAAGAAAGCGGGCGCTGCATCAGTTTGCTGGGCGAGGAGAGGTAGAATGACCAGACCAGAATTATTCAATCATACCAGTTGCAAAACCACGTTTTAAACCGGGATGCACAGCTGGCCTGATTTTCCAAGACTTATCTAAGGCCGCACCACCTAGAAGCGGCAACATAAAACACAAATACTGCGTTTAACAATGGATGTGCCGATTAACAGGTGACGCGACCATCTGCTCACTCCCAACATCTCGGCCAATGACTTGTCTGAATTTTTATACACAGATTCTATGGGGAGTTTAACCGCTTATATGAATAAATAGCTCCGAGACCATACATGTAGTCACGTCACATACGCTGGGTGCCCCCCGTTCACAAATGTGATTGTGGGATTGGCTGCCAATTTCAAAGTTTGTTTTATTAAAACTAAATCCCTTGTGTTTGTACATTTTGGCATATAATATCGCACGTGCCAAAGGGAACATATCCTGAAAGGTTTATCACAGCTGGAGAAGGTCAGGAAATTGCTGCGGAAAACATTGGCCCCGTATCTGTATGTTTCACTGTAAATTTTGTCGAAATACGATAGTCTTGCGTGTGCAGAGAGTGAACGAAACGTTTATTTTGTGTTCGCGCGAGAGAAAATGGGTGAATTGTATTCTGTAAGCGCTGCGTTAGAGAGTCTCTACCCGTGCAGCGAAGGTGCACGAGCACATCGAGGAACGTTCGCCGATTATGGAAATAGGAAATCGACGAGTGAGTTCGACGAAATTGCTTTAGATGTGGTCCTAAATCTTGTACTTGAACATAATAGCTTTGAATTCGACCAAAAACATTACCTACAAGTAAACGGAACTGCCATGAGAATCAAAATGGCCCCAAATTACGCAAATATTTTTCATGGCTTCTTTGGAGATTCCTTTCCTCGAAAATATTCCATTCAAACCGATATTCTACCGACGACGCTTCCTTGATCATATATTCTTCATGTGGGCTGATGGTGAACATAATCTTTCAAAATTCTTTTCCGATTTCAACTCCCTGCATCCTTCTATGACATTCACGCGCACGTATTCATGGAGTGTTCACTTCCTCGATATCACTGTATCACTCAGTGGCACCACCATATCTACTTCCTTGTATAAAAAACCAACAGACCACAACCAGTATCTGCATTTTCACAGCAGCCACTCCTATCACTGCAAAACAGTTGTCTTTTACTCTCAAGCCCACAGATACAGAATTTGCTCAGAAATCACGCAATTTGACACCCACGCACAGGAATTGAGAACAGCCCTCTTGCGTCAAAATTACCCCGAAAAACTTATTGACAATGGTATTGAGCGCGCTCGCTCTTTGGACCGAGAATCAACAATGGGAGAAAAAGGTGGAAATAAAGGTATAACTTCAGGGGCAAATTTAATCCTACATACTCCGCCGCCGTCCCTCGGGTGCATTATATACTAAGCCGCCACTTCAACATACTTCAACAGAGTAGTCACCTCTCTGCCGTTTTTCAGACTCCGCCCAAGGTGGTTTGCCAAAGAAATAAAAATCCGATTACTGGTCAGGGCAAAAACACACAAATCCGACCACAATCAGGGCAGTAGACCATGCGGAAAACCTCGCTGCAGGGTGTGCACACACATGGTGACCACAGAAACGGCCGAAACCTTCTGTTCAGGCTATGTGTACAAAATTAAAGACGACCTTAACTGTGACTCAGCCGATGTGGTATACAAAATTCGCTGTGAGGTGTGCAAACAGGAATATATTGGACACACGGAAACCGCATTCCGTTTGTGTTTCAACAACCACAGTACTTTTTTATTATTTTTTGTTTACGTTTTTGTTAGTTCATCCTTTAAAGAATATCTATTCATTCATTCTGGGTATGACGGGTTGTACACTTTTCCGCAAGAGAGGGCAGATTGGGGAGGGGGGAGAGGGCACATTAGCTTTCCATGGTGGCCAATATTTTCCTAAAGCTGAAGCGTGTCGTATGTTTCTTGTGTGTGGGGGGGGGGGGGGGCGGTGCCGTGTGCCAGCCGCCGAACCACGTGAACTTCAACTCGATCCATGTGTGGGATGCGAGTAAGCGGCAATATATAAGCGGCACTTTATAACTTTTCCTTGGTCCCCTTCGCTGGCGGCGCGTCTTATCTACCCCTACAGTAACAATGCAAGGATTACTCGTCCGCATCCGACGGCTCTGCGTCGCTCCTTTCTTCTTCCTCTTCTTCTGCTTGTTGCCTGTTGCTTGCTACGTACGCCCGTTTGTTTCTTTTTACTTTTCTTTCTTTCTTTTCTGTTCAGAGAAATTTATTCTCACAGACAGTGAACATCAATTACAATCCAACAGAACATTGCGAGAACAACATCCACAGACACACCAAAAGTTGTTACAAAAAGATATGTGTACATATGTAAACGGAACACAACATAAACAACTTACCCAACTACACAGGAATTGTTACAAAAACAATGTCTACATATGCACAATACATGGTAAACAAAGAACACACAAATGAAATGTAGAGATCTATATGTCAGATATTTACATAGTATTTACAAGGTATTTGTATGAGTACTAAACAAGCCCCGCCGCGGTGGTCTAGTGGCTAAGGTACTCGGCTGCTGACCCGCAGGTCGCGGGTTCGAATCCCGGCTGCGGCGGCTGCATTTCCGATGGAGGCGGAAATGTTGTAGGCCCATGTGCTCAGATTTGGGTGCACGTTAAAGAACCCCAGGTGGTCGAAATTTCCGGAGCCCTCCACTACGGCGTCTCTCATAATCATATGGTGGTTTTGGGACGTGAAACCCCACATATCAATCATCAATGAGTACTAAACAAAGGAGGAAGAAGACGACGAAGCTGTTGCTGCTTGGCTAAGTAGCTCTGTCTGCTTTTATCCTTTATTTTTGTTTATATTACGGCTCAGCACTGCTCAAGACGTCGGACGACTCGAAAAGGTACCTGCCGTATCGGCGACCGACGGGTGCTGCGCAACCCGCCGCGTCGAAAGGTGCTAAAAGAAACGAGACAAGCATCAGGGAGAGCGCCGCCATGACCTCCCAAGGTGTGACACCAGGTCAGAAGCACCAGCTGGTTTGCGCAAGCATACCTGACTGCAAGCGACAACACAGCGTTGAATCAGAGGACGAATCAACTGTCGTCGGGGACCACAACGGGGCGAACCTCACAGATCAAGACATGGACGAGGGTGGTTTCCGCCTTGTGCGACATCGCAAAGGCAAGACGGTGGGCATTCCTGTGTTGAGTGCTCCAACATCCGAAGGAGCTAACTTGAGGCAAGTGAATCCTATTCACCTATACTCGGAAATTGAAACGATTCTCGGTGGAGCCCCAGTTAAGAACCGTTTCACAGCACAGGGAGCCCTGCTCTTGGATATAGAGACAGAACATCAAGCTAATATGCTTCTAGAAACCAACACTATCTGCGGCCTTGCCATATCTGCCCGTGTACCACACAGCTACATGAAAAATACCTGCATTATAAAAGGGGTCCCAAGATGGTATTCGGACGAAGAGCTGTTAACCTACCTGAGACCTCAGGGAGTATACCATGCAACAAGAATCATACGACGAGTCCAAACCTCATCCACCGAATGGGAATCAAGGCGCACTGACTCTGTAGTTCTCACATTCGCTCTCAATTCGGAACGTCCAGAGAAGATCAACCTTGGCTTCACCAGACACGAGCTGGTAGACTACGTGGAGACACCACCACGCTGTTTTAAATGTCAGCGTTTTGGACATGTTGCTAAGCACTGTCGTGGGGAACAAAGGTGTAAGCGCTGTGTGGGCCTCATGACTTTAAGACGTGTACAAGTAAAGAAAAACTTGTGTGTGCAAACTGTGGCGGCTACCACCCAGCTAGCTACGGCCGATGTTCAGCACGAACAGCTGCGCAGTGAAGAAATAAGACGTTTGTCCTCGGCCTGAAGACTGTGAACGAACCATCGCTCACAAAGAAGACGTACGGCGCGCCACAACATGGCGGTTCGGATAACGAGTACGCAGGAAATTTTCCGCGCCTAAATCCGACAAGAGCTGGTACTGAGTCAACGCAAGTGCTCAACGCTGGTGAGAAATGTATCACGAAAGAGTCCGCCAAGCGCACCTACGCTGATGCACTGAGCCCATCTCAAGTACCATCTGGAAGCCAACAGCAAGAAAACCTCGAGCACGTTATTCGCGCTCTGTTCACAGCACTACGGTCACACGTCGCTAAGATGCCTGCGAGTTCAATGAAGGATATGTTGGAAGCAGTCCTGGCTCTAGAGTCAGTGTTACTTTGCTCTGTTTCCACAAACACACAGTAGAATAATGGCACTGTCTCGCCCACCTGGTCTATTTCGTCCTTCAAAAGTGCCCTTTATAATGCAATGGAACTGCGCCGGTCTTCTAAAACGCCTGTGCGAACTCAACCTTTTCCTGCGCGACATTCAAATACCGATTCTAGCCCTCTCCCAAGCCGGTCTACCGAATGCAAGGACGCTCCCAGGGTACACCCGACACGGCAACCCGAGCATAACGTCGTTTGCAAATGGAATCGCAATGATATACATAAGGCGGGGAATACCTCACGTCACCCTACCAGTGCAAGACCTCTGTTCCAACTCACTGGAAGTCGCTGCTGTGCAACTGTGCCTGGGAAACCGAAAACTGAGTGTGGCATTGGTGTACATAAGCCCACGAAAAAAGGTCTCTATGGAGACTTTCCTAAAGGACCTCTGCACTCGATGTCCCGCTCCTCGAATAATCTGTGGTGATTTTAACGCGCACCATCCACTCTGGGGAGATAAGAGTGTGGATTTTCAAGGGAAAGAACTTCTAGCAGCTGCAGATGCTGCCGACTTATGTGTGGCGAACGATGATAAACCTACCATTTTCAGGCCACCAGATTCATGGAGTGCAATAGACCTTGTACTTCACTCCACGGACCTTCTGGTATCATCGACCACGGCTTCTGACAAGATGGGCAGCGACCATTTCCCCATCTTCACCAATATCCTGGGATTTCAAACTGCTGGTCGACAATTCTGCAATGTAACACGCTGGGACACCTACAGAGAATTGTTGGACAAATCCACTGGTGAGCTGTTCGCAGATATGTTGCAAAGCAAGCGATCAGCAACTTCATTGCTGGAACTGCCCGACCATTTTCCTGCTCCTGACTTGAAATTGAAGAACCTCTGCGCAGTACGTAGACGAGCGGAGCGGAAAATAATGAGAACAAAAGGAAATCCATCTACGAAAACCGAATACAACAGAATAAACGCTGCGATTCGTCGCCATACAAAAAAGTTAAGACGAAATCCATGGGCCGCTTTCTGTGAGAGTTTATCAACGTTTACGCCCTTGACAAAGATATGGGCAGTAATAAATAGTCTTTCTGGGAAGATCCGCACACACAGGCCATTCGAAGCACTCGCTTTGAAACAAGGGATAGATTTGCGAACCCTTGCAGAGGATTTCGCAGACGTGTACACATCTGGTAGATTAGCAGGAGCGGCGATTCCTCTGTCACCCCAGTTTTTTCACACAATGGATACGCCATTCACCTTCCGAGAGCTGGATATGGCACTTAGCAAATAAGAAGACGCTGTGCCGTGGGTCCCGATTAAATCAGCAATCAAATGCTGACAAATCTACCATATGAGCGAAAAAGGGCCCTTTTGGACATATTTAATCATGTGTGGAGCACAAGAGAGATCCCATTTGTTTGGAAGACAGCATGGGTGGTGACAGTCCTAAAGTCCGGAAAGGATCCTGCGAGCCTCGCGTCATATCGACCGGTATCTCTTACATCATGCGTATCTAAGTTGATGGAAAGATTAATATGTACAAGATTAACTTGGTACCTTGAACAAGGAAGACGATGGCCACCGTGTATGACCGGATTTCGCCCACGACTGAGTGCCCAGGACAGTGTTTTGGACCTATTAAGCCACATCGAACACCACCGCGTCAGCGGACTCTCGACACTCGCCGTCTTCATGGACGTTGCCAAGGCATATGATTGTGTGCTTCAGGCAGGCATCGTGAACGGGCTCCAAGCCATGGGTGTGTCGGGAAATGCTCTTCGGTTCGTACATGAATTTCTCAGAGACCGCTGTGTCCGTGTTAAGCTTGGAAATGTAACGAGCGAAGAGAGACGCGTTTCCCTCGGCGTCCCACAAGGAAGTGTTCTATCTCCCTTGCTTTTCAACGCTGCCATGGCCAGGCTTCCCGACACTCTGCACTCAGCCCTGAAAGCAGTTAAAATATCCATCTACGCCGATGACATCTGCATTTGGATCTCAGGGTACCAGCACAAACGTTTGGCCCGGATAGCACAGAGCGCTATTTCAATCATTGAGCGTCACTTGTTGACACTTGGCCTATCTTTATCAGCGGAAAAGTCGGCCTTCATGCTCTTCCCGGGAGCGCGACGGAAGTCAACACGTCTGTCGCTGAATATTCAAGACCACTCAATTCGTTGTGCAGCAAGTGTCCGTTTCCTGGGCATTACCATCGACAACAAGCTATTATGGCGACGTGCGGTTGATGGTATAGTCACTGCATCAGTGCAAAGGATCAACGCTCTTCGTCGTATGGCAGGGGTCCGTTGGGGCAACAATCCTATGTCCATGCTTAAATTGAATGATGCGCTTATAACAAGCCGCATTCTTTATCAGCTTCCCCTGATATCACCATCACCAAGCCAGTTCGAACGCCTAGAGGCAGTGCACAGAAAGGGTCTTCGCTGGGCGATGGGAGTCCTTCAGGAGGCTTCAAACACGAAGGGTGCTCGCGTTTTGCTAACGCAGCGTTGCTGTGCCCAGTGTGTGCGTGCGTCAACGCTGCACTGGAGTATATTGGGTCCTTCATGATGCACTCGCGGCCGTTTTGCTAGCTCCACATATACCAACTTTGGTGTTACATGATGTCAATGGATGATGAAAGTATGAATGGTGCAAACATGATAATCCTGACACGTGTATCATGTAAGAACATGACCACATACCACGCTCTCACGGCCGTTTCACTAGCTCCACGTATAGTAAATTTGGTATCATGTGACGTGAATAGAGGACGAAGGTAAGCGACACATCCAAACATGATAATCATGACATGCAAGTCATGTACGGCATTATATACCTCCACCTCATAACGTTCTGCTGACTTTAAAGTGATATATAAACCTTTCTAATTCGTGCTTCGCATATCAACGACTCCCAGTGTACGTAGGATCTGCCTTTTTTTTCTGAGGCGAGTTTACTCTGCCCTAAATCACTTGTTTACAGAGACGGCTCTGAACAAGTGGGACGCTCAGCAAATTCTGATAAGATATTTTATTTTGATATCAAAGTCAAGTTTCTTGTACTGCACCTATTAACATCGACACCGACTTGACGTCTTGCTAAAGTACTAATCCTGGTGACTTCACGCAGTGGCCTGGCAAGCTGTGATGGCGTCAAGAACCAAAACATAGAGATGGCACTCGCACGTCGCCCTCTTCATCGTCTGCTCGTGCCGTGCGGTCACTATCATCCAGCGTACCTGTGAGGCGAGTTAGTAGAGTATGGAATATCGTGTACCTGCACGCAAATACAAGATATACGCTTATCGGAGGGCAAAGAAATCGTTTAATTACTTTCCAATCAGTCGTCATGGCACCAATATTGTGACCTGTCAATTGGCTTATGCCAGTGAAACGAGGAACAATAGGGGCAAGTTCCACCGTTTCCAATTAGATCGGGCGCTGAGGCACGTGTACGTCTAACTCGTGCACACCGGCTGAAGCAGAGCCTGGACGCCAGCCAAGCGGAGTTTACTCTGTTCACTGCCTTTCACTCCGTACGCGCACAGCGCGCAATTGCTCACCGACTTCAGATTGTCAACGAATAACCTGCGCCTGCAAGACACACGATGCGATTCGGCATTCGATTCGGTGTGCGACGGCGCACGCGGCGTACGACCATTCATGACACATGGGGAGAACGAGCCGTCAGCGCTCGGTCTCCGCTCACATACGGCACCTTAGCTTGCACGTTCGGAAGACGTCGTGTCCTGTTTAGTAAGCACCAAATAAACAACCCCACACAGCCATGCTTCGTTATCTAATATCATTGGCAACAACGCTACTCCTCCACGAGCGACAACCATCGCCACAGCCCACATTCCATCTCGACTCTGAGCGTAACCCTGTTGACGTTCTTGGTAGCATTGCTCGCTTTCTAAGGTTAGCTCATTGTTAAGCGCTTCTTTGCGCCCACACGATAAAACATTTTACACTTATATGACGATTCTACACGTGCAAATTGCATTCTCGAAGCCATCGATGCAAAGAGCAAAGGTGAGAACAAAACGGGCTGATTCGCCGAAACGGTCGGTGCCTTTGTGTGTTCACCTGCAAAATTGCCTGCCATCGCGGCTCTATATCTCGTTGTTGGTTCGGAAGCGGACGTCGCCTCACAGAAACCACCCACTTGAAGCTTCACTTTATTCAATTATAAATCCCTTGGCGTCATATACCGTTTATACAATGTATATTGCCACGTTCCGTTTCCCAAGTTTTTGTTATCGTCCCAAAACACCACACGATTTTCAGCGCAAACCGCGCCTGCAGTTTTCGAGAAGGTTCCGGACTGTAGTAGATCATTTCGATAAGATCACGCCCACTGTGCGAACGGTACAGATTGTTCTGGAACCTACGCCACCGCCAGCGATAACGCTAGAACATTCGACGGCAAGAGTATAAATGCCGACGCGCTTCGCCGCTTGTCTGTTGTTGATCGAAGGCCGACGCTCCGTTCGCCGCTATCAGTCCAAGACTGCTATCTGTGCGAGACTGCTGCTGTAATTGGACTTTCCGTTTACTGGGCACAGGTTCGCCCAAATAAACATTTAAATCCCAACACGAAGTCTCCTGCCTTCGGCCACGTCACGACCCCGTGACATCTGGTGGAGGTGCTGCTTCGTTCATGTACCGGACGCCCCCATCAAGCCGTGAACCCAGCCCACGTCGCGGAGAAGACACCGACGCCAACCAGGAGCAGTGAACAAGCCGCCGACAGCAAGGGCTACCACCGGAGTACGGGCTTCTACATGACAAGGTGCGGAAGACCAAGGCCGTGACTGCGACTGCAGCGACAATGACAACCGCAGCGTTCCAGCCCACGATGGTCATGCACCAACCTAAGGAACCACCAATTTTCCATGGGTCATCGTTCGAAGACCCGGAGTCCTGGCTAGAAACATACGACCGTGTGGCTGCCCTCAACCATTGGGACCATGACGAAAAGCTGCGTCGTGTGTTCTTCTATTTGGGAGACACCGCAAGGACCTGGCTCGAAAATCGGGAGTGCACGCTCCGAACGTGGGATGTTTTCTGCGGCGCATTCCTTCAAACGTTCGCGAGCGTCGCTCGCAAAGAGAGGGTCGCTGCTTTATTAGAGACCCGGGTTCAGCTACCAAATGAAAATGTCGCCATATCACAGAAGAAATGACCCGACTATTCCGTCACGCTGACCCAGACATGCCTGAGGAGAAAAAAGTTTGTTTCCTCATGCGAGGGGTCAAACAGGAGCTCTTCGCGGGACTGATGAGAAACCCACCGAAAACCGTCCAAGAATTTGTAACCGAAGCGACCACTATCGAAAAGACCCTGGACATGCGCACCAGACAATATAATCGTCGCCTGACTGCAGACTGCGCTGCTGCTCAAGCCAGTAACTCCGGAGACCTGCGTGAAACGATCCGAGCAATCGTGCGGGACGAGCTTCGCAAGCTGTTGCCTTCGGCGCCGCCTCAAGTGGATTCAATCGCCGACATTGTGCGAGAAGTTCGGCAATTACTTCAAATTCCCCACGCACCACTGCCCGACCCGGAAGCTATGAGCTACGCCGCTGCACTGCGCCACAACGCTCCTCCCCGTCCACGCCAAAACGCCGCCCCGTCGCACTTCCGTCGACAGACGCCACATCCGCCACCACCCCCACCGACGTCATACCGTTCGCCAGCGGCCCAGCGCAGTGCACCGAGGAAGACTGACGTCTGGCGCACCCCTGACCATCGCCCGCTCTGCTACCACTGCGGCGAGGCCGGACACACATACCGCCGTTGCCAGTACCGACAGATGGGACTGCGTGGCTTCGCCATCAATGCACGCGTCCACAGCCAGGAGAACGACCACGTGACATCGCCGACTACCTGACAGGAACTCGGTGGACACCACGAAACCCTTCGCGTTCCCCGTCGCCCAGCCGCCGCACGTCACCGCACCACCGGCAGTACTCTGGCCCTACGCTGGGCTGGTCTCCTAGCCCGTATCCGGGAAACTAAGAGCAGCAACCGGTGGAGGTGCGGTTGCTGTGCGACGAACTACCGAAGATCCTCCGACGACGACGACGCCGCGACGGAGCTTTCCGAACACAACGCCAACCAGGCAAAGCCCTGACGGCGAAAGCTCATTTACCGAAGGTGGCCTGACGACGCAACATGGAAGCAGCGGAACAAGCCGACGCAGCCATGACCCGACGCCACGCCCTAACTGTAATGCGAGACGGCGAACTAGCGACCTCGACGTTCTTATCGACGGCCACAGTGTGACCGCTCTCGTCGATACTGGAGCCGACTATTCTGTCATCAGTCGGTCGTTCACCGCGAAGTTAAAGAAAGTTAGGAAAGCTTGGAAAGGCCCTGAAATCCTCACAGCCGGAGGTCATCTCGTAACGCCTGCAGGAATCTGCACAGCGAGAGTCACCATTAACGGCCGTATTTATCCTACAGACTTCGTAGTCCTACAGCGTTGCTCGAGAGACGTCATCCTTGGCATGGACTTCTTACGCCTCCATGGTGCTGTCATCAACCTAAAAACAAAGTCGATAACGTTATCCACAGAAGAAGCACTACCGCCGCGCACGCCGTCAGGACACCATGCCTTAATGTGCTGAGAGAGCGAGTCACCATTCCGCCTCGCTCAAGCGTCATTATTTCAGTCGGCGCTCCTAAATCACCTGACTTGGAAGGCGTCGTTGAAGGCAGTCAGCATCTGCTGGTCACCCGAAATATTTGCGTCGCGAGAGGAATTGCAGAGCTGCGGGGAGGCAAAGCAACGGTTATGCTCACGAATTTCAGCAATGAGTACAAACATGTGAACAAAGGAACAACGGTCGCATACATCGAAGAAATTGTCGAAGCCACCAGTGCTTTCGCTCTCGCCGATTCTGCGGAACCCGCTCAGAGGAACCAAGCCCCTCCCATAGCTTTCGACGTCAATCCCAGACTTTCGAACGATAAGCAAGAACAGCTCAAGGCCCTGCTCCTGCAATACGAAGATTGCTTTTCGTCGTCATCGAAACTTCGGCAGACCCCAATCACGAAGCGTCGCATCATAACTGAAGAAAATGCCACACCACTCCGTCAGAGTCCGTACAAGGTTTCGACGCGAGAACGTGAAGCCATGAAGCGACAAGTTGATGAAATGCTTCGGGATGACATTATCCAGCCGTCCAAGAGTCCATGGGCATCCCTCGTGGAGTTAGTGAAGAAAAAGGATGGGACCCTGCGTTTCTATGTCGATTATCGCCGCCTGAAAAAAATCACAAGAAAGGACGTGTATCCTCTCCCACGAATAGACGACGCACTTGATCGGCTCCATAACGCCAAGAACTTTTCGTCAATGGACCTCAAGACTGGCTATTGGCAAATGGAAGTCGACGAAAGAGACCGAGAGAAGACGGCGTTTATAACACCAGACGGCCTCTTCGAGTTTAAGGTGATGCCCTTCAGCCTTTGCTCAGCGCCTGCAACTTTTCAACGCGTTATGGATACAGTACTGGCAGGATTGAAGTGGCAGACTTGCCTTGTGTACTTGGACGACGTCGTCGTGTTTTCCTCGAGTTTCGACGAGCATCTTCGGCGCCTTGAAGCTGTACTTCAAGCCATCAAGACTTCTGGACTCACAATGAAGCCAGAAAAGTGCAGATTTGCGTATGAGGAGCTCTTGTTTCTGGGGCACGTTATCAGCAAGTCTGGAGTTCGTCCCGATCCACGGAAAACAGCCGCCATCGCCAACTTCCCGCCGCCCACTGACAAGAAAGCCGTGCGCCGATTTCTGGGCCTGTATGCCTATTACAGGCGGTTCGTGAAAAACTTCGCCCGCATCGCCGATGATTCTAACTAACCTTACCAAGACCGACGTGGAGTTTAAGTGGGAAACGCCGCAGCAACACACTTTCCAGGAGCTTAAATATCGCCTCCAGACGCCTCCGTTACTTGCCCATTTCGACGAATTCGCCGAGACAGAAATACATACTGACGCAAGCAGCGTAGGTCTTGGCGCCGTTCTTGTGCAGAGGGCTGACGGATTTGAAAGGGTTATTAGTTACGCCAGCCGATCGCTATCCAAAGCAGAAGCAAATTATTCCACAACAGAAAAAGAGTGCCTCGCCATCATCTGGGCTACGTCGAAATTTCGCCCCTACCTTTACGGCAGGCCCTTCAAAGTTGTGAGCGACCACCACGCCTTGTGTTGGCTAGCCACCTTGAGGGACCCTTCAGGTCGCCTCGCACGATGGAGCCTGAGACTTCAAGAATATGACATTACTGTCGTTTACAAGTCCGGCAAAAAACACTCCGACGCCGACTGTCTCTCTCGTGCGCCTGTCGACCAACCGCTACCCAACGACCCGGATGACGACTACTTCTTGGGAACGATAACTACCGAAGACTTCGCTGAACGACAGCGGGCCGACCCGGAACTTAAGGCCCTAATAGAATACCTCGAAGGCAGGACCGCCGAAGTCCCAAAGGTATTCAAGCGCGCACTTGCGTTGTTTTTTCTACGAAACGGTCTTCTACAAAAGAAAAACTTCACCGCTTCGAGCTGAGCACCTACTTGTGGTGCCTTCAGCTCTGCGACCAGAACTCCTGCAGGCCCTGCACGACGATCCGATGACAGGGCACCTCGGTGTTTCTCGCACGCTCGCGTAGATACAAGAAAGGTACTACTGGCCACGTCTTACCACCGACTTGACTCGTTATGTGAGGACATGCCGGGACTGTCAGCGACGCAAGACACCACCGACAAGTCCAGGGGGACTTCTGCAGCCAATTGATCCACCTTGCCGACCTTTCCAGCAGATCGGTATGGATCTACTGGGGCCGTTCCCGACGTCGGCTTTCGGAAACAAGTGGATCGTGGTAGCTACCGACTACCTCACCCGCTACGCCGAGACAAAAGCCCTGCCAAAAGGCAGTGCAACCGAGGTAGCTAAGTTCTTCGTAGAAAATATCGTCCTACGTCACGGCGCCCCGGAGGTCCTTATCACCGACAGAGGAACGGCATTCACTGCCGACTTAACTCAAGCGATCTTGGCATACAGCCAAACAAACCACCGCCGGACGACAGCGTACCACCCACAGACCAACGGCCTCACCGAGCGGCTTAACAAGACGATCGCCGACATGCTGTCAATGTACGTCGATGTCGAACACAAGACGTGGGACGCCATTCTTCTGTATGTGACCTTCGCATACAACACGGCGGTGCAGGAGACGACGCAGATATCTCCATACAAATTGGTCTACGGAAGGAGCCTGGCAACGACGCTCGATGCCATGTTAGCCAACGTCACCGACGAAGAAAACCTCGATGTGAGCGAGTACCTTCAACGCGCCGAAGAAGCCCGACAACTTGCGCGTCTCCGTATCAAGAATCAACAGACGACCGACAGCCACCGTTACAACCTTCGACGACGCTTCGTGGAATACCAGCCCAGTGAACGTGTTTGGGTGTGGACGCCGATACGCCGACGTGGACTAAGTGAAAAGCTTCTGCGACGGTACTTCGGACCTTACAGGGTGGTTCGACGTCTCGGCCCACTTGATTACGAGGTTGTTCCCGATGGCATCACGAACTCTCAACGACGCCGATCGCGACCTGAAGTCGTCCATGCCGCGCGCCTCAAGCCGCTTCATGCGCGTTAACAAACTGAAACAGTGTTTTTGTATTATTGTATCGTAATTTATTCATTGTACTTTCTTGCATTATTATTGTACCTTCATCTTCAGTTAAAGCATCGGGACGATGCCTTTTTTCAGAGGGGGGCAATGCCACGTTCCATTTCCTAAGTTTTTGTTATCGTCCCAAAACACCACACGATTCTCAGCGCAAACCGCGCCTGCAGTTTTCGAGAAGGTTCCGGACTGTAGTAGATCATTTCGATAAGATCACGCCCACTGTGCGAACGGTACAGATTGTTCTGAAACCTACGCCACCGCCAGCGATAACGCTAGAACATTCGACGGCAAGAGTATAAATGCCGACGCGCTTCGCCGCTTGTCTGTTGTTGATCGAAGGCCGACGCTCCGTTCGCCGCTATCAGTCCGAGACTGCTATCTGTGTGAGACTGCTGCTGTAATTGGACTTTCCGTTTACTGGGCACAAGTTCGCCCAAATAAACAGGTAAATCCCAACACGAAGTCTCCTGTCTTCGGCCACGTCACGACCCCGTGACAATATCATGTCATCAGCAACGGTGATATCCACAAATACAAGAGCGATCGGACTATCTGGATCCGAGGAAGAAACCTACAATGGCCCCGCTACGGTGATCTAGTGGCTAAGGTACTCGGCTGATGACCCGCAGGTCATGGGATCGAATCCCGGCTGCGGCGGCTGCATTTCCAATGGAGGTGGAAATGCTGTTAACCCGTGTGCTCAGATTTGGGTAGACGTTCAAAAAGGCCAGATGGTCGAAATTTCCGGAGTCCTCCACTAGGCATCTCTCATAATTATATGATGGTTTTGGGACGTTAAAGTCCGCATAATAATCAATCAAAAAACCTAAAATGGGTGCCCTCCAGTGGCTCCCCTTGTCACTCCCTCGCGTGGAGGTGGCTCTTAAAACAGCCGTATGGCAAATTACATCCAATCGGCATTACATTCTAAGCCGCAAAGGAGGAAAAGGGGTCATTGGTTCATCCTTTTGGGGGGTAACTGCATTGCCACAACCATCTTAACGTTGTGCCTTCCTGCCGCGACTGTTGCCAGACATGTGGTGTGCAGCAGAAGAAGCAGACGATCGAAGCGACCTGCTGACGAGGAAACGTCACGAAGGCTTGCGTGTACACATACCTCCGCCACGTCAGGGTACACTAGGAACAGAAGCCAGATTTTAAAAGGATGCTGTAATTATTGAAGACGATAGTCTTTCTTGGGGACCTTGAATGCAAGAATTTTGGACTGTCTGTCTGTCTGTCTGTCTGTACATTTTTCTGTTTGTCCACTCCTAACGGCATCGGGTACTTGAAACGGCCGACCCCACCCGCAGCGCCCACTTATGCTGCTCAAGGTTGAGCGTTGATGCTTGTGCAATTGTCAATTAAAAACCAATTATTGCACATGTCTGGGGTACCATCACAACACGCATATATTCTGCGTGTGCATCTCTTACTAGGAAAAGCATACATAAGTACATAAATAAGGACCGTAGCGCTTATCACGCTGCGCTGCCCATGCAACACTTGCACGGAAATGCGAGTGTTTCAAACGCTTTGCTAAAACAAAGCGGTGGTGGCACCTACCCGTCGCCTTGGGTTCTACACCTCATCACTTCTGAGATGGGCGCGCACAGCCGTCTCAGAGGCACGCACTTTGTTTTCTAAGACAACTGCCAGATGGCGCTTATGTCTCACGTGTGACGTGACTTGATGCGCTCGTTCGCCTCCGCTGCACGTTCGAGACAGTCTAACGCAGCGGCTCCAGACTAACATTCACCGATGTTTTCGCACAGCACATCAAATAAATGTCTTGTTCATTCTATCGACACGCAATACTATCGTCTTTCGACGACAATTGCAGATTATATGCAGATACGGGGCCAATTTCTTTCAGGGTGCACTCGCGCTTACCGGTATACGTTTTCTATGCTCTTGGGTGCTTGGCCTATCCTTTGATTAAAAAAAATAAGTAAAAAGTTTTTTGTCAGAACCCGTTTAACTTCACTACCTCTCTTACATTGCCTTTCTGTCCCCCACCACCTCCGCGGAACAGTGGTTTTTGCGCTGCTGACCCGAAGGTTGCGGGTTCGATTCCGGTCGTGGGGGTCGCATTTCAATGGAGGTGAAATGGTAGACTGTGTGATGCCAACGCACGTACACCACATGGTTTAAATTTCCGGAGCCCTCCACCACGGCGTCTCTGACAATCATATCGTCGTTTCGGGACCCGAAGCACTAATAAAGCAAAATACTTTTCTCTGTCGTCTTAGCAGTTGTTTCCTTCAAATGTATCGAATATTATGAATCAGTCATGTTAATAAGTTTTAATAAATCACAAATAAATCGTTTTCTTGTAAGTCGAGTTCCCCAGAACCGAAACCCTCATTTACATTAGCTCCTATGTATCACACGGGGTGGCAACGTTTTGAATGTTCTCAGCCAACGGTGAAATAAACCTAACGTTCCATGCAGAATAAGAACGTTTGCATTTTAGCAATAGACTCGTTTAAGCGAGCCTTGAAAGATTTTATGTTTGATTACTGCGCAAGATTGCGCTTTTCAGCTGCTTACGTGTCCATAATGGCCATTGCCTAAAGAACTACCTTCCCAGCTATCTGCAACTTCGCCCCCCCTGTTCTGCATGACCTCTTCGCATTTTATGACCCGACATTTTCTTACTTCAAGGCTTCACGTAACCTATTTTCTTGACCCGCCAAGTTATCCACCTTTTTGCCCCGCCGCGGTGGTCTAGTGGCTAAGGTACTCGGCTGCTGACCCGTTGCGGGATCGAATTTCGGCTGCGGCGGCTGCATTTCCGATGGAGGCGGAAATGTTGTAAACCCGTGTGCTCAGATTTGGGTGCACGTTAAAGAACCCCAGGTGGTCAAAATTTACTGAGTCCTCCACTACGGCGTCTCTCATAATCATATGGTGGTTTTGGGACGTTAAACCACACAAATCAATCAATCAATCAAGTTATCCACCTTTACATAATAAAGCGGACTTTCAAATGACCATCCGTAACCGGTGCACATCAATCTCTTTTACTAGCTGCCACATCGGCGCATGCCTGCTTGCGTCAATCAGTTCCTTAGATAGTTACTGCAGAAAAGTGCTTTTCGTTTCATATCAGTTCTCGGCGTAGACACTACCATGTGATGCGACACGGAGTATCAGCTACACATGATTGTTCAATTTTGCAGTCCGTTTATCAACGCGATAAATAGGCAAACCATAATGTAAGTATTCCTTCTTTACGCCACCACTTTTCAGTGGTCAGTCCGAAGCTGTAGCCAGCCTTAGCCGAGCGTCTCTCGCGTCTTTTGCCGTCTGGGGCTCGGTGCTAAAACTCATTCATGAAGGACAACGAAAAATATGTCCTGTACCGCTTCACCGGACACCCGGTCAGCGGCGTCAACTGGAGACCGACGCGGCTGGTCGACGACGTGCCTGAGGTGCGCAAATGCCGCGTTTGTGAACTTATTCCGAAGAAGATAGTGAGGTTGCCATGTAAGCACTTTTTGTGCGAGTACTGCCTCGACTGCGCCTCCCAGTCTGGTAGCGGGCTGTGCCCCGTGGATCGCACTACCTTCAAGGTAGCGAAGTGCGCAGTCATAAGCTTCCCCGCCAAGAAAGCCAACCGCTTGAAAGTGAGTATGAGGCTCTGCATTTGTAAGCTACCTGTTTTATCTTAGCGTCTTTGATGCATACCAGGGGGTATTAGTTGAGTTTCTTCAGGGGAAAGTGCAATAAGACAATGCCCTTTGCATAGTAAGTTTTTAGATTGTTTTGCGATCTTTTATGGAAAGCATCATTGACAGCTACTACTTGTTTATTCCTTCATTGACTTGCCCTATGAAATATGTCATGTTCATGCACTCGTACTCCTTTCATTACACAATAAAAAAGAGCCCGCGGACTGGCACTCAAAACTAACAGCATATTTAACCCGTCTCTGTTTAGAGCTAAAGTGCACCAGCATAATCTGTGCCCCTCATCAGTCAAGGTGTGTTCAGAGACTAGAAATTCTCGAAAATTGAGAAGCACGGTTTATTTGGGCTTGATGTTGTCATACAGTTTGACTTCCGAAATCATCAGTGTGCCACACTCTTTCGCGTTCTTTGATGGAAGGCTTATGGCAACGTTTTTTTTTGTCACATTATTTCAATTAGGAACAAATATCTTTTACTGTAAGAAATATTTCATGGCATAAGAAGAGTGAACAGTGCGAAGTGATATACATAGTATTTTGCTGAGACCTTATATTCGCATTAGCTCGCGTTTCTCTTGTTGCCAAGACCCATTAAATATGGTAATAATTGCCACTAAGAGAAAGCATCAGTGCAGAATAATTTGAAAACCATCTAAAACGACGCTACAAATTTTTGCGGTTTGGTGGGTGTGTTTGAGCTCGTTCACAGGCATCGGTGTCAGCGTCATTAATTTTGAGCGAAAAATAGTCATCTTGTTCATGACCAAAAAATCTTGAAAAAGGTCACATAAATAAGTAGTGTCTTTACTGCTATTCAGAATTCAACTCAGGCCATCTTCATATGTTGATCCCGAGAGTAACGCTATTGGTTAGAACTACCTCGAAAGCAAAACATTGTATACGATTATCATGTCATGCAGGAAATCTCTCCAAAAATGTAATATTGCGTGGCAGGCGCGTAGGATGACGCAGCGCATCCAAGCATCTGAATAGTGCAACAAAGGCTTGATTGAAATGCCCATCGATTACAAGAAAAAAATTCGGATATATTTATTCAGTATCAGCTACATAAGCATCTGTAAATATTTTTTTTTCACTGCGGCACGCTTGAAAGCGATGTGCCTGGGGCCTGATCTCGTAATCACGTTCCGATCTTCAACAATGAGCTCAAATGAACAACAAATTTTCTTTTATTGCTAATGTATTGGCTAAACTTGCATTACTCGGGATTTGAAAGGCCGAGTTTACAAAGGTACCTTGGGGTGGGTAGAGTTGCCTGTGAACTCGCAGTGCGATTTTCTCGCAAGGGAAGTCAATTTTATCAGACGTTTCACGTACCACAGCCGAATGCAAACCACCAAAGATTCGTTCTCAACGAATGCATGATTGTGTCCTATATGTAAGTGATTCCAAGACTTTAAAAATATGCAAGGCAAAGAGGTGCAGGTTTTCCAACCGTGAATCTAATTTCGTGATTGAGTGCTGCAAGTTAGCATGCGATATCATAAAAATAACGTCGAATACGAATTTCATGCCGATACTTCTGTGCTTTCATTTCGCGAGAGAAAACATTTTCCCGTCAAATGTGGGAAGCGTGAGCTCACATCTTTATTCATCTTGATAGCTCTGATATATATATATATATAAAAGATCTAATATTGACGAGAGCTTTACCCCCTCTCTACATCGGGTATGTCTGGCCGTGACGCAACTGCTTTGCGTGTTTGTTTTTAGGAATATGAGGGCAACTTGAAACAAAGAGAAATGAAAAATTGTATATTATGGATAAAAGATAGGCGTGGATATAGAATACAACACCTTGTTTGCTGTTGACGAAAGAAAGACAGGCCAAGGCGAGCGAGCTAGCCAAATCGGCGATTGGTTCATGACTGGTCTACTGGAGACAATACCGGGCGCAGCTTTGAACAATACGGGATTTCAAAGACGCAATCAGAATAATCATCATAGTAAATAGGTTGTCCGTGCATTTGCGTGCTTCTCTGGCAAAGGTCGTCGAAAGGCGATAGTCTTCTGTCTGGGTAGTCTGGAGGCGCTGCGTAAGATATGGACGCCATTAGGCAGTCATCTCAAGAGCCGAAAGTTGTTGTTGAACGCAGAGCCACTGGTAGGTGGCAGCACCGTGTCGTTTTAGCGAATTGTTGAAAACATTTGCTTTTTCGTTCAAAGCGTCACATACTCAGCAGAGCGCCATAAGCAATACAGTCTTTAGAATTACTTATGTATGCATTTTCAAGATAAAAACACTACCTAATACTTGTGTATTCATTTTTAGCTCAAATATACGTAACTTTTGCTGCCACTCAAATTGGCTGGACGTTGAGGAAGTGGTAAGCTTTTGTCCGGTGGCGGGATCGGGCGGCAGACACAGACAAAATTTTTTAGTTGAAGTGCCCCAAGAAAGGCTGTGGTATTCAAAAACCTACATATCAGGAGCAGATGATGGCACAATCTTAGTATCCGTAATCGCATGGCGCTGGATGGTCGCTAGAGTAACGAGCACGGAGCTAACGTCCCCCCCCCCCCTCCCATGAAAGAAGGTTGGACGCGGTCGTACCGTGCATCTCAGTGCACGCGGCAACTCAGCGAGGTGTTAAAACGAACGCTTCTAGTCGCATTAAGCATGTGGCGGAACCAGCAAAATCCTCCTAAATCGGGCCAGCCTTGCGCGTTTGCGCGGCGCTTTGACTTCGCATTGTAGAGCGCGTCAGGACGTCACGGGTAGCGAACGGGTTCATCACCCACTATGTTAGCTACACGTAGAATTTTCTGGCTTTTGTGTACTTCGCAATCCGCTACCGTTCAAATGATGCGTGACAAACGCAAAAAAAAAATTGTCCGGTAGATGACACTTAGGCCGCGTTCACACCGAGCATTCCGGCCGCCAAAAGTGCTCCGAATCCAGTTCGGTGGCGGCTAGATTCGCCGAAAGAGCCTTCTCCGCACCGATCGCTCTCGGACCGATTTTGTTGCGGTCTTGTAGAGCAAAACAAACCCACCAACGCCGCTGGCGTCGGTAGCTTTCTATGCTCTTCATGCATTACATGACAGCCACTTGCCAGCAAAGTAAGCAGTACTATCTTTTCTTGCTTCCTGCGTACGAGAATCATCGAAGACTAGACCACCGGATAGCCTAGCGGCATTTGCGAACCACGACAACAACCGGGTTACAGCGCATCCATCCCACGTTCACCCCGAGGTAGAAGGCATATTCGGCGGCGCGGTGCGCGTCCAGTGCGAACGACGCTGCGTTTCAACGGCGGGAGAATTTTGGTCGCTGTAGAAAGCGGATGTTTCAGTGTGAACTAGGCGTAACTATAGCTGATGCACAGCGCTGCTGATTATCAATGAATAAATAAAACCATAAAAGCAATAGTGTGCGGGGGACAATGCTAGGAGATTCAGCATTTAGAAGCAAAACTAGAAAATCCAAGTAAAAGTTGCAAGGAACTAATGATCAGCGCTGTAGTTCTGTGTGCCTCACGTACCGAATTTTCACCTGTGTTCCAAGCAGCAGCGCACGAAATGGACTGCGAACTGCTACCGACTCGCCAAGTACATTGGAAACACGTAGGAGCTAGATATCGCACATGGCCATTTCCCTGCTATTTCACTGCAATGGGTGACCAGTAAAAGAGCGAGGGATTGTGGGATGCACCGTCTGCTTCCGGTTCGAGAAGAGTAGACGACGGTGAACGACATCTCCGCGAGCCTCAGATTATTACGGATTCGCGCGCGCGGCCACCCGTTTATCTTCGTACTGATAAGCAATGGTCGGTTGTTCAGTCGTTGGCTGCTTTTACTCGAGCATGAAAGGCAAACGCAGGTATATTTCCCATGAAACGAAGAAAAAAATCAGGTGGGCCGCGGCTGTGAAGCGACAGGTTGCCTTTGAGTACGGAACCTAGAAGCCAGAGTGTGCGAAAACCATATATCACAGTTACGTGTATATTCCACGCTAAAAAAAAGCTTACGCATGAATTTGCTGCGAATATATTATTGAGAAATAAATTGTTGCTCAGGCGCGCCTAGCAAAAGTATTATGGGAACGCGCGGGCTAGCTCTACCTGCCATACGAGGTGAGCGCCGGCCATGGCACCCATATACAAGAGAGAAAACGCGAAAGCTTCCCTCAAGAGTAAGTTTACAAGAAGCGCTGGACGAGTTCATTTGTGTTTATCTTGGTCAAACTGTGCGCCATGCAGGACGGCCGCCAAAGGAAGAAGTGCGTTAAACAAGCGTAGGGTTTCGATTATTCGGCGCCATCTATTTCTGACTGTATTGCTTATGTGCCACCGTGCCGTGCAGCTTGACCGAGATCAGCGTTCAAATAAGCATCTGGCTTCGACTAAGAAGTGCATCTTATAGCGCATGAAGGCTAGAAAAATAAAAATTTCAACGTGCTCAATAAGTGTAGCGCTTCATGCTGATGAACTGACGAGTTCAGCCGTAGCAGAGATCCCGAAATGAACTCTTAGCAAACTGCTACAGCAACCCCTATCCCCTGAGACCTTTAAAATGGTGACTTTTTATCTGCAGTACCGTAACATACAAGGAAAGCTGTTTTGCGTATCGACTGATCTGCTAGCCAAACTGAGAGCACCCCCGAGCAGCATAAAAGCATTGCACATCATTTTAGTGCGAGAAAGTTTGCCGACCGTTCATGGCTTTCGTAGTTTGTCATTGTCACAGTCACGTTTGCCAAAAAAAACTTCTAAAGCACTGACATTGCACAGCGAGAAGCTTTTTTTCAACGTAGCAGTACCGAAATTCGCGCGTGCCGGTGCTGATGCGTGTGGTGCATCGAACTGGAAGCCATCGTATCCCACAGTTCTCTGTGATTGCCTATTTTACCGGTCACCTATTGCACTCCCGTCGCCAGTGGTTGATAACAAGATGTCTAGCACCGCAGTGTGAATTGGCTCGGTGAACCTACGTTCGTTATTTAACCCACTAAGAAAGAGATATTTACGAACGCCGTTTAAAATTGGCAGTACTCAGAGCTTGGTCGCATGGCCCGCCGCGGTGGTCTAGTGGCTAAGGTACTCGGCTGCTGACCCGCTGGTCGCACGATCGAATGCCGGATGCGGCGGCTGCATTTCCAATGGAGGCGGAAATTTTGTAGGCCCGTGTGCTCAGATTCGGGTGCACGTTAAAGAACCCCAGGTGGTCGAAACCTCCGGAGCCCTCCAGTGCGGCGTCTCATAATTATATGGTGGTTTTGGGACGGTAAGGCCACATATCAATCAATCAAATCAGAGCTTCGTGACCTCAGCGTGTTCTTATCACAATAGAGATAGCGCGAAGAGCGCGTTATTTGAGCTCTAAGGGTCATCGCCCCACTCATTCCGATGCCCACGCGCCTCAACATGGCAAGATCAATCGTCCGCGCATTTACTTATCTCGGGATGTGGATGGTTTGCTCTGCATCTGCTTTCAGCACGAATTTGCGTCGAATATAGAGAAAGCGCAAAGGTCATTTCATTTGTTCCAGCAGACGCGTTTTCGAAGATAGCGAGCCGCTCGCCCACGAAGAAGCAACAAGAGCGAGAGTTCTTGGTCAGTGCTCATGCATACTTGTGTGATAGTTGGCTGCGTATTTCTTTGTAATTGAGAAAAGTTAATTGTCAAGCTGTGACGTCCGTTGGTTTACGCTTATCCTGTCAGTTCTTTTCGTGCCTGGTTTTCGCTTGTGGATTGCACTGCAAGATCACAGCAGCGTCCTTTTCTTCACGTTCTTCATGTGTCATTGCAATTGATCTCTATAACAGTATTCCATCCGTGTTGTAAAACAAAACACAATCAATGCTCCACTACGTCATTGAAAACACGTTTTCAATTCGGATTTTTACAGAGTTTTATAACAGGCATAAGCCAAGTATTTCTTATTCAAGCAATGATTGTGTAAAAATGGGCTGGTCGTTACGATAGCTCTCCGAATATATTTACTAGCCTTCTTGCCAATATTTCTATTTTTGTAGGTCTGCAAGACCACACCGACCGGGTGATAGGTTCTGCATGTATAGGACTGGGCTTTGATAATGCAAGTTGTAGCTGTTATTTCTTACCATGCAGTTTAAAAAACCTTATGCCGAAAATAGTCTGCTAAACTGCGACAAATTCAAGCTTTTCTTGCGAACATTTACATTGCTTATCTAGCATTCACTATTGACTCAGATGGACAATCACCTGTGGAAAAAAAAGAACCCTTTTCTTTCAATATCCAAAATATTGTGGCCAGTCATGTTGTCTTAAAAAGCACCAAGTTGATGGGATAACCAACGCTGTGTGTTTTTTTATTTGTTTGAAGGTTTACTGTTGGAATCACAGATCGGGCTGCAAGTTCAAGGGCCCCATTGAGGATCTTGTGCAGCACTACGAGAACGATTGCGTCTTCCACTTGCTGCGTTGCGAAACAGGAAGGCACTGCCTGCCACGCGAACTCGCTGTAGAGCACTTCATTAATATGTGTGACAAGAGACTTCCGTGCTCCGAGTTGTATCACTCGGCCTTGCAAACTACAGCAGCTGCTTCTGCAGATACCAGCGTCCATGAGGACCGTTCGCAAACTACAACTGCTGCTTCTGCAGATACCAGCGTCTATGAAGACCGCTCGGAAACTACAGCTGCTGCTTCTGCGGATACCAGCGTCTATGAAGACCGCTCGGAAACTACAGCAGCTGCTTCTGCAGATAATAGCGTCAACGATAACCGCTCGCATACCACAGCTGCTGCTTCTACAGATGCCAGCGTCAACGAGAACCGCTCGCATACTACAGCTGCTGCTTCTGCAGGTACCAGCGTCAATGTGGAACACGATAAGGCGCAGTTAAGAGACATTCTCAAAGAAATGCAGCTGTCTGCACTTCAGGACCAGATGGCTGTGCTCATAAAACGTGTCGCTCATCAGCATGCCGTACTAAAGGAAGTCATTGACGGGCAAAAAGTAGTAGCGCTTACTCTGAGGGATACCCTGACCGAGGTCGTAACAAGAGCGATTTCCGAAAGTTTGCCACGACAGCCAAAGTCAAAAAATTTCACGGATGACGACGCCACATCGTCGGCCCTGTCACTGTCCTCGGAGAAGGTAGTCATACTTAGAAAGCTTGAACATTACGCCAACGTAACGCTCGGCACTCTCGAAGAGTTACGTCAGAACATGCGTCAATTTGATCATCCTGCTGTAATTGCTCGTTGTGAGCCCGTGCATCCTAGTCGCGATAGGCTTCGTCTTTTGACTCAAGTACAACCAACCAACTCTCAAGTTGGAGCGGAAATACCAAGCGTCACCTATAATCTGACACTTAAAAATGCCGACGAAATCTTTTCGAGTGGGATGGAGGACCGTACGTTTGCTGATGTGACCACGTGGCACATGAGAGACACGTACTTTGTGGTCACTGTCGGAAAGCACGTTGCTCACGGCGCTACGCTTTTCGCGATAGAGATCGAGTTTAATGATTTGCGTGAAGGTGCTCAGTGGTTGCCTTCCTCTCGGTCGGTTACCGTGATACATTCGAACGGAAGGAGATGGGATCTACTCGAAGTCGCTGACCTGCCTTGTAGCTGTAAGCGCAGTCTTGATAAGCTACATCATGCTCACGTGTCATTCTTGGCAGACATCAATATCTTCAATCAGGGCTTTTGCCAAGACAAAAAGATGCTGATCGAGATAAAGCTAACGACATAACCGAGGTAGCTTCCTGAAAAATTCCATTTCATCATACTGTCATAATTAATCGTCTCCTGCTTCAATGCATACTCATGTTGCACACTCTGTTTGCGATATCAACGAATGGTGATTTTATTCGACATGCTTTTATTTCTTTCCTGCCTATCAATTACTCCTTATATCGAGCAGCGTCTTTTAAAAGCACAGGCTTACAAGTCAGCTAGGAAGCTACAAGAAATAAACTAAAAGAAAAAACTGTAGTCATACTGTTTCTGTGCGAAAGAACTTTTTATCCATGCTGTGTGCTTGCCATAAAATGAGCAGTATTATTTCAGAAATGTGCCCTCGATAATTTTTTACCAGCTTACAACGTCACTGCTTTGTGCAGGAAGCTTTTCCAAATACTCTGATTGACGAGTTTTACCTATATGTACGAATAGAGCTATGCTCGCGAATTAAAATTGAGATTGCAATTTATTGATATGTGCAGTTCAACGTCCCAAAATGAGCATATGAATATGAAAAACGCCATGATGGAGTGCTCCGGAAATTTCGACCACCAGGGCTTCATTAACGTACACCCAAATCTGAGCAAATGGGCGTACAGCATTTTCGCCACCATCAAAACTGCAGCCGCCAAAGCCGGGATTTGATCCCGCGACCGACGGGTCAGCAGCCGAGTACCTTAGCCACTACACTACCACGGCGGGGTGATCTTAAGAATGAGATGTCTCGTGGCTTCTGGACAAATGTGTAGATAATGAATTGTTTCTGGGTCATCATATCAACACACCCACTTTTATTGCTGTAGCATTACACCTCGTTTCACGGAAATACCGGCTTTGCGTCTGCGATGGTGTTGTTGGTTGTTGTTGAAAAAGAATCAGCGTTATGTAAGGTACCGAATAAATTAGTCCTGCGGTATATATATATATATATATATATATATATATATATATATATATATATATATATATATATATATAACCAATAAGAATATTTCACTCTGAGTGAGAATATACATCTTCAATATAAAGCGCAAGGATGCTTTGATGTTTTACCTGGACGAGCGCAAGCACGTGCTGGTACATGTATTCTCGAGCTTTCAATGCACCAGACAAAATATTTTACGGTTTTCTCAAAGCTTTCACCCTACGTTTTGCGCTTCTGCCGAAGAAAATAACACTATATAGGCGCTTGTACGAGCCCATGTGCTAAAGCCTATGGTACTTGCCAGGTGTTATATAACGCTGGATGTGAGTTTTCATTTCGGAAGTGGCTCGATTGTGTGATAGGAAGCGTCCCTGAATGTCGGATACTCTTTTTCGGCATGCATAAACATGTCTAAATGTACAAGACTCGAATAAATTCGCTTGTAGATTCTTCGGCCTACCTGCTTTTTTCAATGGCTAGAATGTCCCAGTGAACCTGTGCCCTCTACAACTCGATAATATGACCTGCGGTACAAGATAACTTATGTAAGTAGTATAAAAACGGTTTACCACTTATGTGGAACCTGGGGTACAAGATAAGTGGTACAAAATTACAAAATAAGCAGACCTGTTAATTTGCATTAGGCGACTATATATTTGAGTAATCGAACAATATTTATTGGGAGGCAACTACTGTAGTTGACATGGCGAAGGACGTTGGCAGGATAACCACTTGTCATTTAGGGTAACTGACTGGAATCCCAGGAAATTCAAACGCAGAAAGGGGAGACAAAGTTATGTGGGCCGATGAGATAAAAAAGTTTGCACATGTAACGTGGCTGCAGAAAAGACAAGACATGCTTGATTGGCGAATCATGGGAAAGGCCTTTGCCCTGCAATGGGCGTAGTTTGGCTGATGCTGCTGATCATGATTTATTCGGCACGTTCAGAGTAGTTTGAAATTGCCCACCTGTCACGCGTTGGGTACATCACAGCGTCTATGATTGTGTCAGCAGCTGATTCAGCTTAAGATATCTTCCCTTGCCGAAAATGAAGTATTCGGTAGGTCGAAGGTAGGACTGCGCAAAATCGAAGATACATGTAACGTTTTGCTGCCTAGAGGGCACATCAAACTTTGAGCACAAGAGTGAAAGTGTCGCGCTAAACATTTATATGCTATTACTTGTTTGAGCGATTGCTGCGAAACAAAATTTTGCTTAACCTCAAGGTGTTACTATTTCACTACTATGATAGTTTATCAAGTTTTGTTTGACTTCTCTTTTTTTTGTCATCGTGAAAAGTTGCGTAATGCTGCATGTTTAACAATTTTCATAAAAACCAGAAATTGTTTTGCCAGTAGTATATTTACTATTTCTGTTTTATGTGTTTCCATATTCAGTGATTAAAATATTGCGGGAGTGAATCCAGCAAAACCTTTGCGAATATATTGTGACAAAGTTGCGGAAAGTTAGGATTTTACTCACATTGTGGCTCATTTTTCGCAGTGTACCAATAAAATTGAAAATTTGGATTATTTATTGTTGTATAGTCTGCTTTTTATTAAGATATTGAGAATGTTTTAAAATTGTGGTTGTTGTTTTGTGGGAGTATGGAGTTGTCTGTCTACAACCACAAGGTAGTAGAAAGCTTGCCTTTGCCTCACCTTCACTCTATAGCATGCCAGCGCCAGGTCTCAGTGCATGTTTTTTGCATAACATTGCGTGCGAGTTCTTTTGTTAATATTTCATATGACTACAGCTGTACAAACGTGAAAAGGGGGCAATACGGTGTATCTCCTCTTTGAACAATCCAAGGTAAGGTTATATTTGACTGCTTCGTAGTCCCAAGGGGCCGGATTATAATGCAGTAGATGACCTGCAACATAGTATTATGATGTTGTGTTTGGTTTTTGATAATGATACACGTATTCCTAATTTTATTTATTGTCATAGTTTAGGTGTAGTTTACTTAAGGCATATTTATGATGTTTCAGGTTAGGTTGGTACGACTGCTGTGCACGACGAAATGATCTATTCTAGGGGTACACATTCAAGATGATTCGATATCAGGCCCACAAACTACACTTAAGTCACCATTTCCGGTGGGCGGTGATGATGATGATGAATCCCCAGCCATGGCTCTTACCCTTTAGGGGGATTTGGTCAAGAATCGATTACTCACTTCAGAGACTTCTTTCATATTCAATATTTATACCTCTACTCCCCTGCCCCACAAAAGGACACCAGTGGGATACCAACAACTTGATCCTACTCTTCCTTAATGGCCTGAAGGTGTTGAAGATGTTTTAATTAAAAGCGTTCGCCATAATTTCGATGTGCTTTCAACCATTTCAACACCATAAGACAATTAAGAAAAAAGATCAAGCAAAGTTTAAATCAGATCGGGCAATGTGAAATAGGTGTCATTTTTGGGCATGATATCGAATGATCTCCAACAAGTGTGCCTAGCATACATCATTTCATCATGCACAGCAATAGTAAGCGATCACGCGTCAGCCTATCCTTGAAACAACAGCAAAAAAATTCGGTAAACTATAGTTTAACTATATCGGTAATAATTATAAGGAATGTGCGTATTTATTATTATAAGTGACACACAAGACCCCATTCTGTGTTGCAGACCCTCGACAACATTATAACTCTGCTCAAGAGGACTAAGAAGCGCTTGAATATAACCTGGCCTTTATTGGTACAAGGCTGAAGATATATTTTCTATTTTTTTATGTTCTCTACAAATAAAACTAAAAAGTGACACGCAGTTGCATGACATGCATTATTCGCTACCGCGAAGCCACCGCTGGGCCCTAGTGCTACGTGTTTGGCAGTAAAGGCAGGGCAAAGGTAACCTTCTTAAGGTGAAAAATATTTTTATCCCTTAAAATGTACTAGTTTGAAGCTTTCTGTCTTTCTAACAAAGAATACCATGCAGAAATATTGCTACACGCATGAAGGTGAAGGAAGCTGAAACCGATATGTAGGAATGGGCAGTCCACACTAGAGATCTATCGAACTTTTAAGCAGGAAGTTGCCAAGGAAAGGACCTATGATATTACTCGGGAGAGTTCTCAACTGTTTGAGGCCAGAATGGAAGTATTGCGAACCAAGGCATATCGCGCCAAATGCGAAGGGATAGACACGGTATTCTGTGCGTGTGGAGAGGAAGAGAAAACTGCCGAACACTTGATAATGTTCTGTAAAGGGCTTCACCCTATAGTTCAGGATGATGGCGCAGAGTTTTTCAAAGTACTGGGGTTTAGGGACAGGGAGGGCTAAATACACTTTAAGCGGGTAGAATTAACAAGAATAAGGTTATCTGATTGGTGGCTAAAGTCAAGGCATGGGTGAAAATTAAACCCTTCACTGCAAAGTACGATTCCTCAACCTCACTGTTTAAAGAAAAAAATAATAAATCTAGTTTTTGTTTCACTAAGTATTACGGCTTGGTGGCGTGAGCCACCGCCTAATCTAAAGGGTGCAGCCTTATCAATCCATCCATCCATCCATCCTATGGAGTTACTGTATAGTGCCTAGAATACACTGGCTAGTGTGCCGTCCGCGGCCTTCTAGGTTGCACCAGACTGGATGAATGTCGGTGACTGCCGCTTGGAGCGCTGCAGCGAGGGAGGGTGCCGCGGCGCCACTCACTTCTCATAGCCCGCCATGTATCCACACATCGGCAAGGGAGCCGCTGCCCGTTTTGATGCTAGAAGCGGAATATTTTTTGTTCAGTGAAGCAACCATAGGCTTATTTATTTTAATGAAACACAATAGTGCCGCTATACATGACGGCGGCAGAATTTTTAAACCGAAAGCTTTTAATGTCTTCTACGCACGTTGCACAGCCGTGGCGTGCGTTGGATGCTAGCATGCCCTGCCTCGAATAGTACTTGCACAAGCTTCTCTTTAGCTTATGTTAGCACATATAGTTCATTCAAATCATTAAAAAAAGTTGGCACTGAGGCCAAATATCACCCTCGAAACTCTGCAGGTACGTACCTTCGCAGACAACTTCACCCACGCAGTACCATGATGACTTCTTAGCGGAGATGTTCACACAACTTCGGGCTTCGCATCTTCACTATGCATTCCACAATCCACTCATCGTTGTCCTGCATGTCTTTATGTGACTACCGTCATGCGGCAAGCTCTTGACAGCGAGTTGTTGTTTTGGGGAAAGAGACCTAATAATACTTTCGAATGCCTCTTCGCTCACTCATTTTGCACTTTCATACAACTTCTCTTTTGCGTTCACGAGTCTCTTCTTGGTTCTCAACAAATTTGGAGAAATGTTGTTGTTGTTGTTGTTGTTGTTGTTGTTGTTGTTGTTGTTGTTGTTGTTGTTGTTGTTGTTGTTGTTGTTGTTGTTGTTGTTGTTGTTGTTGTTGTTGTTGTTGTTGTTGTTGTTGTTGTTGTTGTTGTGGAGATGTTGAGGTCCATATTGCCTCGGCTACTATATATTCACACGACCATGTAGTGGGTTTCTGGCTGTTGCGTGGCTAGTGTCATCATTACTTGTGCGTGTCGAAGAATTTGGTCGGCAGAAAGTCGACGATGAACTCGCGCTGCTCGATCAAAACTGTTCCACTGATTGCTACACTGTTACTTGCACTGATTTTATAACCGTGACAAACTGGTGTAAGTGCTGGGTACAATCCCAATTCGCTAGTTTTAACTCAAGCCGCTTGAAGCTTGTGCCACCATTTCAACAATTCCGGAGGAAAACCTGGCCCTTCGCCTCAGCCGCCACTTGCTAGGACTACCTCCGGCATTTCGTTCCATGAGCTCGGCAAGACTGACTACCACAACAGCAAGTCATACGCAAGAGAGCAACGTACACCAACTCGTATCCACCCCAAGCGTCGTCTACACAGCACGCACTCCGAAGCCGTTTCACGGTGATGTATTTGTGGACGTAGATGACTGCTAGACAAGTTCGATCGGGTCGCAGCCGCCAACTAATGGAACGACACCAAGAAGCTTCGCTACGTTCGTTTCGCACTTGAAGATTGTGCTCGCATCTGCTAAGAGAACCATGAGCCGTTTATCACCAACTGGCGAGAATTTCAGCGACAGTTATGCCAGGCATTCATAAATCCCGAAAGGAGAAAAAAGGACCAGTAGGCTTTGCAGAGCCGGATTCAGAAGTCAAATGCAAACATGGCGTTTGTCGAAGACATGTCACGCTTGTTTAAGCGCGCTGACCCAGGGATGGATGAAACAAATAAAGTTCGACTCCTCCTGCGAAGCGTCAAAGAGCAACTTTTGCTGGACTCATACGGAAGCCCCCAACTACTGTCGATGAGTTCATCGCGGAAGCTACTACCATGAAACGGACACTTCAGCAACACTCTCTACAGTACGACTGCCAAGCTTCTGTTGCCATGGTGTCACATTTCACCTGTGGACAGGATTTATTAGCACTCCGCGAGCTTGTGCGGAGCGTGGTCCGCGAGGAGCTCGAAAAAGTCCGTCCCACTTCTGCTCAACCGAGTGCAACGATTCTGGGAGATATTATTCGCGCAGAACAGACGAATGTGACCCAACCATTGCTCCCAATGCGTGCGGAATCTCCTGCTCTGTCTTACGCCGTAGCATTGAGGAGTCCTCAACCCTTTACCGGACGCTGGTCAGCCTCTACTTTTTCATCCTCGCCCCGTCAATTCGCACCTGCGAATAACTACGAAAGCACTTTCTGGTATGACGTTTCCCGTGAAGTCGCCCGTAAATCTGACGTATGGCGCACCTTTGACAACAGGCCTCTTTGCTACAACTGCGGCGAAGCGGGCCATCTGTACCGCCAGTGTGCGTATCACAGCATGGGCCTTGAGGGCTTTCACCCTAACGCACGTCGACCCAGCAACGGGGAGCGTCCTCGCGAGTGTCAGCAATACCTAGCAGCGCAGAAGCCATTTTCTCCTGCACGAGGCCACTAGCCACGCTCACCTTCTATTCGGCGCCTCGGCTCGCCTATAGTCATTACGCCACGTTCTCTGGTGTACGAAACAAGTCCCCGAGTCCTGGCCCACGCCAGGAAAACTGAAGGCAGGGGCCTCTGGGGGTAGGGCCGCTGTTGACCGAACTGACAAACATCCTCTGCCGTGACACGTTGACAACGCCGATATTTCTCTCACGAAATTTTTTGAACGTGACACAGCAATTTCCGCCGATATTTCTATAACCGTCGTCAATCACTCGACCACCGCACTTGTGGATACTGGCACCGATTACTCCATTATGAGTGGTAACTTCGCGGCTGCTCTCTAAATGTGCTGACGCCATGGAACGGCCCGCAGCTCCGTACCGCGGGTAGTCGTCTAGTGGCGCCGATTGGGAGCTGCACTGCCCCAGTACATATTGGCGCTTCGACCTTCATTGGGACTTTCGTCGTACTGCGGAAATGCTTCAGGCAGGTCATCTTGGGATTAGAATTCCTTCGAGAATATGGGGCTGTTTTATATCTCGAAGACTTGCAGGTGACGCTTTCACGTAACGAACATTCTCGGGATTGTGAATCGCGTATGATGGCATTACGTGTATACGACGATTCAGTGACAGTACCACCCCGTTCTAGTGTTCAGGTTAACGTGCTGAGTGACATCAACCGAACGGCTCTCGGAGTTGTGGAAGGCAATGTGTCCGTGCTCTTGTCTCGTCAAGTATGCGTCACTCGTGGTCTCATAGAATTGACACAAGAACCTGCGAAAATTCTACTAACAAATTTCCGTCATGAATACAAGCACTTCATGAGGCAGTGTGTCATCGCTTACTTCGTAGAAATCGGAGGCCCGAAAGCCAGCTTCTCACTCGCGCAACTCTCTTCCGGTCGTCGCGATGACAAACAGTCTCCGGTTAAACTTGATGTGAACTGCGCCCTGTCGACTTCACAGCAAGAGAGTCTTCGCTCCCTCCTGCTTTCCTTCAGTGATTGCTTTGCCACGACGTCTAAAATCAAACAGACACCCGTCGCAAAGCACAGAATCATAACAGAGCCCAGCGAAAGGCCTATTCGACAACATGCTTATCGAGTTTCCCGCAGAGAATGAAACGCCATCCACGACCACGTACAACAAATGCTTGCTCGGACGACATCATTCAGCTATCTACAAGCCCATGGGCATCACCGGTTGTGTGGGTGAAAAAGAAAAACGGCACATTGTCTTTCTGTGTTGATTATTGCAAACTGAACACCGTGACAAAGAAAGACGTTTATCCGCTTCCTCGCATCGACTACTCACTTGACCACCTTAGAAACGCCAGATACTTTTTATTCATGGATCTACGCAGTGTTTACTGGCAAATTGAGGTCGACGAGCGTAACCGGGAAAAGACCACCTTCATTACTGCTGACGGGCTCTTCGAATTCAAGGTGCTTCCCTTTTTACTGTGCTCTACTCCCGCGACGTTTCAACGAATGATGGACACAGTTTTGTTTGGTCTCAAGTGGCAACCTTGTCTTGTCTATTTAAACGACTTCGTCATTTTTTCATCAACTTTCGAGCAACACCTTCAGCGTGTTCGTCCAGTACTTGAGGTGCGACGAACAGCTGGTCTGTCGCTCAAGCCCGAAAAATGCCACTTCGGCTACGAGGAGCTCAAGTTTCTCGGCCATGTCATCAACAGTGACAGAACTCGCCCAGACCCCGAGAAAACACTGGCTGTCACTGCCTTCCCAACTCCGACGAACAAACACGACGTACGCCGTTTTCTGGGCGTTTGTGCGTACTATCGTCGCTTCGTTCCAAACTTTTCCAAAATAGCAGTGCCCTTAACCCAACTCACGAGAGACAACGTTGCTTTTGTGTGGGCCCCAGAACAACACGAAGCTTTTTGCGAGCTACGATGACGCCTCGAAACTCCTCCAATCTTGCGTCATTTCGACGGAAATGCCGACACTGAAGTGCATACAGATGCAAGTAATGTCCACCTCGGAGCCGTCCTTGTGCAATGACAGGAAGGTATCGAGCGAGTGATCACCTACGCTTGTCGTACGTTCTTATCGGCTGAAACGAACTATTCCACCACAGAAAAGGAATGCCTAACTGTCGTGTAGGCAATAGCCAAGTTCCGACCATATTTGTATGGGCTACCGTTCAAAGTAGTCACTGACTACGATTCTTTGTGCTGGCTTGCAGGCCTCAAAGGCCCCTCAGGCCGCCTTGCTCGATATTGTCTCCACTTACAAAAATTTAACGTTACGGTGGTTTACAACTCAGAACGCAAGCACGCCGATGCTGACTGCCTGTCACGTGCCCCAATCGAGTCGATTCCTCTTGACCAAACTGACGACGAAAGTTTCCTCATAGCCGTCACAGCCTCCGACTTGGCTCAAAAACGACGTGATGACACAGGACTTCACCCGATCACCGACAATCTCGAAGACATGCTTGAACAGCCACCACGAACATTCAGGCGCACAATTTCATCATTTTTCCTTCGTGACAACGTCCTGTACAAGCAGAGCTTTGATCCCAACGCTCTAACCGCCCTACTGGCCGTACCATCTGTGATGCGAGACGACATCCTTAAAGCGTGCCATGACGAACCATCTTCCGGGTATTAAGGTTACACGCGTACTCTGGCACGTATCCACCACACGTACTAATGTCCCAAACTGCCCCGTACCGTGAAGCACTACGTCAAAACCTGCCGAGACTGTCAGCGTCGCAAAACTCCACCCATGAAATCTGCTGGTCTTTTACACCCTGTGGAGCCTACCCAAGAACCATTTCAACAAGTTGGCATGGCCTTGCTAGGTCCATTTTCTAAATAAACAGCGGGGAATAGCTGGGTAATAATTGCGACTGACTATTTAACCCGTTACTTTGAAACAAGAGCACTCCAGCGTTGTACGGCAAGCGATGTCGCAGATTTCTTAATTCATGCTGTCATCCTCCGCTATGGTGCACCGGCCATGGTTCTAACAGACAGAATCACGGCCTTCACTGCCCAACTACTGGAAGAAGTGATGACACTCAGCGGCACCGTACATCACCGAACGACAGCTTACCATCCACAAGATAACGGATTAACAGAACGGCTCAATAAGACCATCACAGACATTATTTCCTTGTATGTCGACGTATACCATAGGAACTGGGACAGTGTCCTCCCTTTCATATCTTTCGAATATAACACCGCCGTGCAAGAAACTACAGGGTTTACACCTTTCCGCCTGCTTCACGGCCGCGAAGTTACTACGATGTTAGACGTCATGCTCTTATCTGACGCATTTACGACCACCACCGAAAATGCTGACCTGTATGCGCAGCGCGCCGAAAAAGCTCGACAACTACCTCGCTTGCCCATTCGCTCTCAGCAACAACACGATGCTCATAGGTACAACTTTCGGCAGAGAGAAGTCACCTACCACCCCGGAGAAAAAGTATGGCTTTGGAGTCCCGTACGCCAACGCGGCCACTCTGAGAAGCTCTTGCGTCGTTATTTCGGCCCTTACCGGGTTCTTCAGCGCCTCACTGATTTAAACTTTGAAGTTATCGCAGAGCCCAGCGTGCAGTCCTCCCGTCGTGGTGCCCATCCAGGCATCGTTCACGCAGTTAGGATGAAGTCGTATTACTCACGCTGAAGACTTGCTCTTGCCTTCTTACATTTGAAAGCATCGAGCCGATGTTTTTCGAGAAAAGGAGTAATGACACGAACATGTAGTGGGTTTCTGGCTATTGCGTGGCTAGTGTCATTATTACTTGTGTGTGTCGAAGGATTTGTTCGGCAGCAAGTCAATGACGAACTCGCGCTGCTCGATCGAAGCTGTTCCGTTGATTGCTACACTGTTACTTGCACTGAATTTATTACCGTGAAAATATATCACGAAGTTCTGCAGCAAAAAAACTGAACGGTACTCGAAATCGAACAATCCAAAAAAAAAACATAATAGCACACTCAAACCAGTTCAAATATCAGGCCAATACACAGTTTGCTGACAGCAGTTCACACTGTCAGTAACTGTTTACACGCACACCTTCCTTTTCTACTGTCAGTATATGCACTAACACATTTCATATATATCAATTCCTGGCTGTCTATCACAGGCGCTTATTCAGTCTAGTCTCCACTAAAAAGTATGTCGCCCCGCCACGGTGGTCTAGTGGCTAAGGTACTCGGCTGCTGACCCGCAGGTCGTGGGTTCAAAGCCCGGCTGTGGCGGCTGCATTTCCGATGGAGGCGGAAATGTTGTAGGCCCGTGTACTCTGATTTGGGTGCACGTTAAAGAACCCCAGGTGGTCGAAATTTTCGGAGCCCTCTACTACGGCGTCTCTCATAATCATATGGTGGTTTTGGGGCGTTAAACCCCACAAATCAATCAAATCAATCAACTAAAAAGTATGTCAGGAAGGTGTTCGCCTTTTTCTGAAGATGCATCTCAGGCCATGGTCCAAGTAATTTATTTATAGTGAGGGGCTGTCTGCCCAAACTTGCTAATTTGTTCTTTATTTTTTCTATTTCATTCGCGTATTAAACGCACTCCAAATGACTGTGGCGAACATTTTCTTCTGCATGACCACAATGGCACTCCAGTGAGTTGGATCGATGCATTTTGTGCAGGAAGCTGTTTGTGTGCTACTTCCAATCGAAGTCTGGGGATTAATGTCTCTAAGTGTTGTGGGAAATCTGTCGCTATGAAAAATTTTCTGTGTAGATCAACTCCATAAAGTACTGTTTCCTTTATTTAGGGCTATCAAACTACTTCTCAATCTAACAATGGTTATATAGCTCCTTGCGTAATAAAATGTCAAATATCCACCCCAGACATAGGTGTTGCGCAATCCCGTCCTTCTTTGATTGCTTTCTTCGCCAAGCTCACAGCCTCTTTATTTCTCTTTATTCCTATGTGACTGGGCATATCCATCGGAATACGATGTGGTGACCCTGCGCTGAGGCATATTCCACAGTTTCTGCTATACATTGTGCTATTTCACCGTTTTTGTAAAGTGATCTCGCAATTCTGATTAGCTGAAGGGCAAGTTCGCTATTCGTGTATATCAGCCACTTTCGTGGCTCAGAATTCCCGCAGATAAGCTTCACTGCTTCAAAGATAGCCACCCATTCTGCTGTAGTCGATAAAAAATGTGCAATAATTTGTACATTCTCTTTTTCTGAATTTCGGATATAGAGGCCGCATAGGCTGACGCTTCTTCCGTGCACGAGGCGTCTGTATGTATCTTCGTTCTTTCATTATGAAATATACGAGAATAACGAAGTACCATCTGTGCCAATGATATTTTTCCCCAAACGTCAAGTCACAATCTCTCAAATTTTTAAATAATATATTATTAGATTACTTGGAGCATGCAGAAACGCAAAATATAGTAGCCACAGATGCTTCAGTAAAAAAATTCGGCAGATCCCACGTACCTGGCAATCTACTTTATGTGAAGCACGCGGAGGGAAGGTGACCATTTTGCATGTTTCTTTTGAGCGACACATCATAAAGTTACGCTTGATATATGTACAAATGTTGCACGCAGAGACCCATGTTGAAAAGTTTCAGATGTTTATATAACCAGTTTTCCACTTGGACAACGAGGTCAGCTGGAAATGTGTTTTAGCAACAACAGAAGCTGATATGAAGCGCTGATGGTCGCCATGATGCTGGCCCTTGACACTGCTACTTAAATCAATTTCAGCACATGGCACCGTACACAATATACTTTAACCCAACGTGACGGCTGTATGAGAGGAGTACTATGCAATGTTTATAAAATTGGGTAGGCAGCACTGCAACCACTATTGATGTTTCACGAAGATTAGCGTCTATTTGGAAAGTAGTTCTGAGACCTCCAGTAGCTCTGTGGTAGAATGCTTGACTGCCTCGCAGAATTCTTGGGTTCGATTCCTGCTGGGACCCTGAAATTTATTATTTGCATTTGTCGGGTAGCCAACGCTGCCTATGTCAGGTTTTCCTTAACGCTGACATTTATTCTATGCCTTCGTTGGGTCGATGCTACCGATGTCGGGTATTGCTTAATGCCCAAGCGTTAAAATTACCCATGTGAGTTCTCGTCGTTTCTGGGTAGATACCAAGTGTCAATCACCTGTGGTACATACCCACTTACCAGTGGCACATACCCACCCGTGAGTAAATGCCACTGTCTGACGGGAAGTGTTTGACGACGTACGCGACAGGATTGTGATATTATTCATGTCTTGATCAGCGTGTCACAAGTGTCAAACTATATTACCCTCCCATGCTAGTTTTGGTTGACGCCAAGTTAAGGGAGTGACCACGAATGCACACAACGGAAACGGCTAGATAGATAGATAGATAGATAGATAGATAGATAGATAGATAGATAGATAGATAGATAGATAGATAGATAGATAGATTGATAGATTGATAGATAGATAGATAGATAGATAGATAGATAGATAGATAGATAGATAGATAGATAGATAGATAGATAGATAGATAGATAGATAGATAGATAGATAGATAGATAGATAGATAGATAGATAGATAGATAGATAGATAGATAGATAGATAGATAGATAAATGCTAAGAAATGCTTCGCATTTAATGATCAAAAGGCAGGTGTAGGCATTGTCTCTGATTCGCTTGACTGGTCCTTCTCAGTGAGACTGCCTGATTTTACTCCAGTTTTTGAACTCACGGCGATTACTTTAGCTCTTCGAAAATTTCCGTCAAATAAAAACAACGCTATCATAATGACGGATTCGCTTTCAGTTTGTGCAGAACTGACAACTTCTGAGAACTCTCGAATTTTAAGGACATTCAGAACATTAGTGCCACCGCAGTTGTGACTCGTGAGGTTACTGTGGGTTCTGGGTCGCTGTGGATTAAGAAGAAATGGACTGGCTGATTCCTTAGCCGAGCCACACTTGATGGCCCAACGTTCTCCGTACTGCCAGATGTTGAATATATTACGGCAATAAAAGATCGAAAATCAGCAATCTGCACTGATATGATGAAAAAGTAACTACATGGACAAAATATAACCCCCTCAAGGTTCCATGGCGACCCCACTGGAGCCAGTCCAGAAAGCTCGAAGTTTTAATTACCAAATTCCGATGTCGCCCCCCTCCTAAACCTGTATCTACACAGAGCTGGTCAGACAATATCCCCCCTCTGCGAATTCTGCGGAGAAATGGAATCGATTGAACGTTATTTTTTGTATTGTCACTGTTACGCTATACTTAGAAAAAGGCTTCTAGTTATTCCATTCCTAAAAATAGGCGCTACATTGACGGCGGAAACTGCGCTAAGCTTTGGTGCCTCAGTTTTGGAACATCGCCTCAGGGATGCTTTCAATGCCGTTTGCGATTATATTCAGGCATCTAAACGTATACCTTTGTGATCTTCTATCAAATAACTATTATTTATTACCAAAAATTCTAAATGGTGATGTGAAGTAAACGCAGCTGAGTGGTAATCACAACATCTGAAATCTCTGAATTTCTCAACTTGACTTTTCTTTTTTTTTTCCGTTTGCTCACTTTTTATGTGGTCTTCTTTACATTTGTCATAATATAGTACAAATTCATTACACACTGTTGTAATGCTCACAGAAAAAATGCACCGTGCTTTCTTTGCAAATACCCCTGAGTGGGTGTGAGCCATGAGTCCGAGAAAACAAACAAACAAAGCCGCTATTAGAGGCGAGCAATGTTCTTACAGTGCTTCTTTTCGGCATCATCTCTCGCGAATTTTTTTTTTGCCTTTTTCTTTCTCTTGTAGGTCTGGTTTTGAACCAGAACCCTTCGGCACTTTCGAAAAAACGCAAGGTTTTCCGTCTGACTGCACTGTCAACAAAAATTTTTCAGAAAAAAAACTTGTTTCGGAATGAGTTGTGTTTTGGCGGAACTGGCTTTAAGTCACAACCACCACAAAGAGCTGTCACTGAAACATCTTTGACGAGAGCTTCAGCCTCATCACTACGTGTGAGCATTTTTTTTTTTGCTTTGATTTCTCTTGTCCTCTTAGATATAGTGTTGCGACTACTGATTGCCGTTCGGGCCAAAGCTTTTCAAAGTTTACCGTTATTTTTTTACAAACAGGTGACAAATTATTCACTTCACTTTCACAGTAGGCATAACCTGCATTTTCTGCTGGCAGAAACGGCACCTTAAAAGGAATATTGAGGTCTCAGAGTGGGTGTCGATGGGTGCATTGTGGGTGCTGATCGAGCTTCAGTGCTTTGCACGTTTTCTGTTTCTGATTCACGGGATGTGGCGCACTCTTCAAGCACAGAAGATTTATCCTCAGCACATGATTATTTAATGGTAGAAATCACTTCCGAGGTATTAGCGCTGTGGTGCTTTGCTGCAATGCCTGCATGCTGAAGGCAAACCTTTCTTGTTTTTCGTTTTGTTGGCGATTTCGGAACGAGGTACTGAGGATATTCAGGCAATATTGTGGGCACCGCATCAGGTTTGAGGCGCGGTTATTCGCGGGGGATCTTGTTGACGACGCCATTTATGGTGATGGTGAACGCACGCTCGATAAAACTCTCATCAAAGTGTTTATCACAAACCGCAGCAGTTAGAGTCAGTCTCCTGTCCGCCTATAGTTATTAGTCTTTCCCAATCCCCGAGACTTGCTTCATCTGCTGGGGCCATGAATAATGATAATTGATGTTTGTTCGAACGGTAACCATGCAGTTGTACAGAACGGTACGAAGCAGGTCCTTTCCTTCGATCGCTTTAACTTCGACATTCGATCATTCACGTCATAGTTCCCTCTGTAACAGGCACAGAAACACGAGAACTTCTCACTCACCCTTTGATAACGCGAACAACAAACACACTACTTGGTAATATCACTGAAAATACGAACACAGAAATCCACGCGACCCCGGTAAATCGGCTGTGCGAAGCAGACGACACATGCGGTCAGCACCCTCCCGCTTTGCAGCGCGCCCCGCGGGCATTCATCCAAATCTGTGCCACCCTCCTCCGTTGAAAAAAGCTGGCGAACGGCACCCTCGCCAGCATATTCTACGCACTATAGTTATTGTGTATGCTACCTTTGCTACCTAAAGGTTGCATATACAGTAACTCTATTGCTCTAGCAGACGCCACTCGCCGCCGCTCGCGCGCCGGTTTTCGGCACTTTTCTTCTCATCTGCTTACAGTAATCGCAAACCTTGCTCGGAGTTCTAGCTATCGCATTTAAAGAAGCAGTATTCAGCCGTAACAAATAATAAAGGTGAAATTAACGGTCAATATGCCTCTTACCGAAGTGATTATTCGCGTCCAAGTCACCTAGCAGAAAAGTTTAATGAACACCTCCTCTAGGAAGATGCCTGAGGAATGGCTCGCGCTCCCAGCGGAGTTGGCCTGCCTTCAGTTTTGAGCAAGCGCCGCGAGGTGGCGCTCGCGACCGACACTATTGGCACCGCATCAGGTTTGAGGCGGTGCATCAGGTTTGAGGCGGTTCAGTTCGGGATGTCAAGGTGGATGGACGTGTTTTTTGAGCGCTCCGGATCGGCTGCGCAGATAAGTGTTTTTGCATGTTTTGAGCTTGTCTCTATAATTATAAGGCAGCGGTTGAAATCTTTGTAGCACTTATTTTATGGTACGGCTTTTTCGGGGGCCAGTCACCAGGTGTTTATTAGTTAGTGTGAGTGTGTGTGTTTGAATTTTTTTGTTGCTGTTTTTTTTTCTTTTGCCACCCCGTGGGGGAGGTGCACGTACATTGAACACGCAAATTTTTGTAGTAGAGCTTGGACTTTCTTTTTTTTCTCGTAGCGCAGGGCTCGAGTTTAGTAATTATCGAGTATAGGGACAATTGGTGTCAGAAAAGCATGATTAAAAAGACCGTAAAGTGTTCAGGATGTGGAGTGTGTTTGAAAGTGGACCCAAACGTAGAAGTGGATGGAGAAGAGGCTGACGCGAAGTGTAGGCAATATGAGGTCGAGGAAAAAATGGAGAAAGTGATGGTTGCCTAGAGTGAACTGCTGATGAGAATCGACGAGCTCGAGTCTGCGTTGGCGACAGAGCAAGAGAAAACGAGAGCGAAGGGAGAAAGACTGAAGTCCGCCGAGGAAGCGCTAACGAAGCTGAACAAAGAAGCGACCTACCGAGAGAACAGTAGGGAACCGGCAACCAGAACGGTGGAGAAGGAAAAGCAAGCAAGCTTGGAAAAAACAGGTTTAGCCGGTTCAACTGTCGCAAGGCCCAGCTTCAGCGATGTAGTGGTGGGGCAGGGAGGGACAAAGCAGCCGGCGTCACAGGTGCAAGTAGCCCCCAGGTGCAGAACGCTCCACCGGAAAAGTCACAGCATGTGATAATCGCCGGAGACTCCAATTTAAATCGATGCACAGAAGCCATCAAAGAGAGGGTAAGAGGTGACAAGAGGGTTGCAGTAGGGGCGTTCCCAGGACGCAAGCTGGAAGCAGTCATGAAGCAAGCGAGCGCAAAGCTCAAAACGACAGCTGATAGACGAAACCTCGTGATAATTTCAGGCGGTTTAAACGATGTCCTAAATGAAGATGCAGCAGGACTAGCAGCCACACTGGCGAAAGGCGTCGATGACATGCGCGCCACTTCTCCTAAGGTGCAGGTAGTGATATGCACGATACCGGAGGTACCAGTGCTTGATAACAACCTGCAAAGAGCGGTGGTCAACGCAAACCAAGAGATATGGCGGATGAGTCGAGAGAAAGGCTTTGAGGTGGTAGAAATAAACAGAGAGGTGCATAGGTGGGGGGGGGGGGTTTCAACGAGACAGAATTCACTTCGATGGGCGGCTAGGTCATGAGGGGGGTTGGCGACTTGCAGGACGCGCAGTAGCTTTTTTGGGGGGCAAGCGAGCCCTTCGGGGTGCAGGATAGCTAGTAACGGGGAAAACAACCAGGGAGACTCTTCGACAGGTAGTATGGACAGATACGATCCCAAAGTGGCACCAATATCTAAGATAGGTAGAGTCCGGGGCATAAATAGACGTAGCCACGAGCGCCGAGCCAATTCAGACATAGGGTATATTAACATGCAGGGTGGTAGGAACAGGCTGAAGTGGGAAGAGATAGAAGAACAGCTAAGGGAAGAGAGGCCGATGGTATACGGTTTTGTAGAAACACATCTCAGGGACATGGAACAACCCCCGAACAATCCGGACTACGCGTGGGAATATTGTAATAGAACAGAAGGCAGCAGAAAGGGAGGTGGTATTGGGGCATTCATTCATAAAAGTACAGACTGGCAAAGGGTCAAGCAGGAGTGCAAGGAACATTTATGGCTAAAAGGGAAAGTGGCAGGTCAAATGACACTCCTTGGTTTCGTGTACTTGTGGACGGGAGCAAAGGCCAGAGAGGAAAACCAGGCAATGGTAGAGTGTATATTAAAGGACATTCAGGAGTTAGGAAGAGAGTGCGAGATAATTATACTAGGAGACATGAATGCGCAAGATATAGATGGGTATACCGATCCGACAGGCAAAATGATCATGGATATGTGTGAAAGGCTTAATTTGATCAATTGCAACAGTACCGAGAAGTGTGAAGGGCAAATAACATGGAAGGTGGGAAGACTTCAGTCGACGATAGATTATGCACTGATGTCACATAGCATGTATGATAAGCTCAGGGGAATGCACATAGATGAAGGTGGCTCCAGAAGTCTGGGTAGCGATCACAAACGTATCAAGCTAAGTTTTGGAAGAGCAGTGAAAGTGGGAAGGAGACAAGATGAGCAACTACAGGAAAATTTTTATCCAGAAAGGCAAATTGAAATAGCCACTAAACAAATTGAGAAAGTAATCACGGAGGATAATAAGACAGTGTGGACATACACGAATCTAATTAGACTCTTTGAGCTAGAGCTTGCTAAGACGCGTGGCAAGTCACCCCGGAAAAGAAGACACAAACCCAAAAGTTGGTGCGATGAGGAAGTTAAGAGAGCCATAGCAAAACGTCAGGAAGCCTCTAGGGAACACAGACATGCTAAGCAGCGGGGTGAACCGACAGATGATGTTGAAAGACAATCGGCAACCTTTCTAAGCTGTAGAAGGGATGCATCCCTTCTGATCAATGAAAAGATTAGAAGGAAGGGAGCTCAGTGGCTGGCAGAAGTACATAAAAAAAATAGAAAGGCAGCTGCGAAATTTCGGAACCATCTAAACTCCCTAAGAAATGAGACGAGCCTAGAGCAGAGTTTTATAACTACAGCCCAAGGTGCTAGGCTAGAAGGGGACGAAGCTATTGAATATATAAGAACAGGGGTGACAGAAAAATTTCAACAAAGAAGTACTTTATGCACCACAATAGACAAAGACGAATCAAGTGGTGCAATGGCTCCATTTTCACAACAAGAGTGGGAAAGGGCAGAGAAAAGGGTTCCTAGTAGTACATCAACAGGCCCAGATGGCATTCAAATTAGGCTGATAAAGACATTAGGTCCAAAGTCTAATCAGGCTTTGAGAGAGGCAGTGAGCACAATAATAATCGATGGTGAAGTTCCCGATGAATGGAAACTTAGAAGGATGAGCATGATCTATAAAGGAAAGGGGGACAAAGCTGACATAAACAACTACCGGCCTATAACAGTGACATCAGTGGTCTACAGGCTGGCGATGCAGATTATAAAGGAAAGACTGCAGGCGTGGATAGAGGATGAGGGGGTGCTGAAGGAACTGCAGAATGGGTTTCGGAAACACAGGAGGTTGGAAGACAATCTGTTCTCACTGACGCAGTGCATCGAAATAGCAGAAAAGGAACACAGGCCCCAGTGGCTAGCATTTTTGGATACCAAGGGAGCGTACGATAGCGTGGTTCAAGAGGAATTGTGGGGAATACTGGACACACTAGGCGTGGAACATGTAGTCACTAATCTTTTAAAGGGTATCTATAAAGGTAACAAGGTAGTTATAAAGTGGAAAAAACAGGTATTCAAGCCTGCAGAGGTAAACCGGGGGCTTAGGCAGGGGTGCCCCCTGTCACCCTTATTATTCATGATGTACCTACAAGGATTAGAGGCAAAATTAGAGGGAAGTGGACTGGGCTTCAACCTCTCTTTAGTCAAACAAGGAACACTTATTGATCAGGCACTACCAGCATTAATGTACGCAGATGATATAGTGCTAATGGCCAACAACAAGGAAGAATTGCAGAGATTGATGGACATCTGCGGTAATGAGGGAGATAGGTTAGATTTTAGATTCAGTAAGGAAAAATCGGCAGTCACGATTTTCAATGACAACGAAAGTAGTGAGCTTAGAATACAGGAGGTCACGCTAGAGATAACAGAAAAATACAAATATCTGGGCGTATGGATAAGCAACGGGACCGAGTATCTGAGGGAACACGAAATATACGTGACGACTAAAGGTAACAGGAATGCAGCAGTCATGAAAAATACGGCACTGTGGAGTTACAATAGGTATGATGTTGTGAGAGGAATATGGAAAGGGGTCATGGTTCCTGGGCTGACGTTCGGCAATGCGGTCTTGTGCATGAGATCAGAAATTCAAGCAAGATTAGAAATTAAGCAACGTGGAATAGGTAGGCTTGCTTTAGGAGCTCACGGGAATACACCAAATCAGGGAGTACAAGGTGATATGGGATGGACATCATTTGAGGGCAGGGTAGCTAGCAGCAAGATAAAATTTGAGAAGCGATTGAGAGAAATGGGGGAAGAGCGTTGGGCTAGGAATGTTTTCAGCTACTTGTACATGAAGAATGTCGATACAAAATGGAGGAAGCGAACCAGAAAGTTGACTGGTAAATACTTAGAAAACAGCAGGTGGCCAAACCAAAAAGAACTATCGTTTAAGAAGAAAGTGAAGGAAACGGAGACTGACGTGTTGAGAATGGGCATGATAGAGAAGTCCGCACTAGAGATCTATCGAACTTTTAAGCAGGAAATTGCCAAGGAAAGGATCTATGACAATACTCGGGGTTGTTCTCTACTGTTTGAGGCCAGGACGGGAGTACTGCGAACCAAGACATATCGGGCCAAATACGAAGGGGTACACACAGTATGCAGTGCGTGTGGAGAGGAAGAAGAAACTGCCGAACACTTGATAATGTTCTGTAAAGGGCTTCACCCTATAGTTCAGGATGATGGCGCAGAGTTTTTCAAAGCACTGGGATTTCGGGACAGCGAGGGCAAAATAGACTTTAAGCGGGTAGACTTAACTAGAAGGAGGTTATCTGATTGGTGGCTAAAGTCAAGGCACGAGTGAAAATTAAATCCTTCACTGCGCAGTACGAATCCTCAACTTTATTATTTAAAGGAAAAAAAGATAAATGTAATGGTTAGTTCACTAAGTATTACGGCTAGGTGGCGTTAGCCGCCGCCCGATCTAAAGGGTACAGCCACATCCATCCATCCATCCATCCATCCATTATCACGGCAGCGGGTGGTACCACACCACGTCGGCTGCTGCTGACGTTCAGGCGCGCGCTGTGCTCTGCACGATTGTATGAGCGCGTTTTTAAATGTTGCTTAATTGTGTCTAGAAAAGCAATGGCATACTGTGAGCAGCGAGAACTCGGTCGTGGTGAAATAGTACATGGAGCGACAATCAACGCAACTTCCAAAAACGCACTGAAGATTACGTGCAGACTAGGCCAACCGCGTTGGTATTTTCAGCGTCACTGCCAAAAGGTTTCCTTTCGAAATGCCTGCACGCGTTGCTTTGAAATGAACATCGGAGTGAACGTATTTGTGCCTATGTTTTTCAGTTGTTACACCGGGTTAAATTTGGGTAGATTCAATAAATAGCTTCAAAAACGAGAGCAATGATTTTTATATGAATGTTCAGAAATCTGAACACAAGCAGCAATGAACACAAGCAAAAATGAACACAAGCAGCAACATAAATTAACACGCACAGGCAGGCCCCTAACTAGGGGGGGGGGGGGTTGAGGGGGTTCTGACGTCCCTCCCCCGAAATTGTTTTGAGGCTTTACCTTTTCGGGTGATACTAAAATAGTTACACGCCTTCACAGCTACCACCAGCTGTCAAAGTTGCACTGCAACTTCCCTGGCATTGCTTCCCTCTTCTTCCTTTCTTCAAACCTACCCTTTTACCAGAACGCCTCAGCGCCCCCTCTGCCGCACGCGCACCTGCCCTGTTTGTACAGCTTTGCACTTCGCCCTCGCGTTCCTTCGAGTCTTTTTTTTTTCGTCTTTCACGCCGTAGAATCTCCTTTATTGATTCCAGATGCTTTCCTTGTGCATTGCCGCTGGAGAAGTTATCTGTCTGTGCGGACCGCACGTGTCGGCTTTGGGTTCCTACGAAAAGCGCGTCTACTTCGGTGAAGGTAAACAGTTCGACAGCAACGGCAACACCAACACGATGTGCGCAAAGTTGCCAGGGAACGAAACCCCTAAGCGGAAAAACTCAGCGGCGCATTCCGAGGACGCAGGCTGCAGGGCAAACTTTTCTCAAACTGTAGTCCTCGCCACCGAAACGAATCATCGAAGATGACATCTACTGAAAGACTGGCATATCCGAGCAACTTCGAACAACCTTAACCACACGCAAGGAAATCTACCTCTTCTGAACACAGAAGGTATATGCGCCTCCCTACAAAGCGCACAAAGCGAGGATACAGCCGGCACACAATCCGGCACCAGCGGTCAACTTTCACAGGAGAAAAAAAAACGCCGCCAAGCTGGGCTGCGCGCAGGAGTACAGAGGCTGACGTCACAGCTTACAAAGTGCATTTTTGGGGGGTCACGGCTATTTTATTAGCGCAGCCCAGAGAGAATTATGCAGGCGCCCAGGGAGCCGTCTGTGAAAAGGTGACTTTTTCACAAGAACGGAGCAACACCTCCTTTCTGGACTGTACCACGGGAGTGCAAATGTCTCGGCAGTGCATTCTTGGGGGTTCACGTATATTAAGGGGAGTATGCAGTGCCCATGGAGTCTTCTGTGAAAAGGTCTTTAAGTAGCGTTAATCCAGTTTGCGGTAGCTGGAGTACAATAATGGGCCTGCATGCACACCAGCTGTAGCGGCGTTCAGAAAACACATTCGCCACGCGGGAGCCGGCACGTTCATCACACTTCTACATTATAGCCACTGTAAAGTGGATAAGAGAGGAAGAAAACATCGCTCGCCGTTCACGCCAGGCCGTCGAATCAGTCGCAAACGTCTTTTTGGAGCTACTGGCCACTTCTGTGTGCTTGCACAGGATTGCGGCAGCAAAATGAAAAGACACTCTGCAACAACGAAGCAAAGGATTCTTGCGTCTTACTTCAAGAAAGTTCGAACCGATGAAGCGGACGGAGAAGAACCGCCTCCTTCGAAGGATAAAACTTCGCCTTCCTCAGCACTGGTGGAAAGCCAAGCGCGTCCGAACTTCTGTAGCGACTCAGGAGAATGCACCGGTTTATATGAATCACCTGAGAACGAACACAAGCAGGACACCCATGCGCCGCCGGGAAATGATGGTGGCCGCAGTGCAACTCCAAGTGATCTTTGTTCTACAGTCAACGCTGGGCAAAGTGACGCCTTTACCACTGGGCAATGCCCAAGGAAGGTGAGTGGCATGGAACCTACACATTCTGGTTCACCTTCCCTCTGTACGACGAGTGCGAATATTTTCGACTTGGGACTGTTTGCCTCGAAAAGCAATAATTTAAATGATCCATAGACGATGGAGGAGCTGCTGCTCAATCCGTGGACCCCTCCGGCTAACTATGATTATCCAGCCACAGGAAAAAGGAATCTGAAGTTCCAACCTCACTGGGTAGATCGTCCCCCATGGCTTGTTTATTCAGAGAAGCTTCAAGGAGCATTATGCAAATATTGCGTAGTCTTCGCAAGCGAGTGTGCAGGAAAAGCGGAGCACCAGCGCTTGGGCTGTTTTGTAACTAAGGAGTTCACCAATTACAAGAAAGCCATGGACGCCTTTAAGAGCCACGCATGCAGCAGTTATCACGCCTTGTCAACAACGCTATCGGAGAACTTTTTAGCAGTCCGGTACCGCTCACAGCATGATATCTTAACACAACTTGACCACGGCCTTAAAAAGCAGGTGGAAGAAAACCGCAAGAACTTGCTGCCAATAATAGAAACAATCCTTTTCTGTGGCAGGCAAGAAGTACCGTTTCACGGCACAGACGACTCTGGTCCGATAAATATGTCTGAAGTGCTGCCATTCAAAAATGATGGCAATTTCCGCGCACTGCTTAGGATGAGAGCAAAATGTGGAGATGCCACCTGGAGAGCTCACATGGAAACATCTCCGGCGAATGCGCTGTACACGAGCCCAAAAATTCAAAATGAGTTGATCACCCTGTGTGGTAAAATCATACAAAGAAATTTAAGATAGTGGAAAACGTCAACTCAGGTTCGTGTTTTTCAGTTCTAGCTGACGAGGCCACTGATATATCTCGCACCGCCCACATTTCCCTATGTGTAAGGTACGTTAGACACGACAGGTCAGGAGTGCCCATTCTTGAAGAAGATTTTATAGATTTCGTTCCCGTGTACGATCTCACTGGCAAGGCGCTCGCGAGCACAATCCTGAACAGCCTTAGAGGTCATGGCTTTGACCTGAACCTACTTTGCGCGCAAGGATACGACGGCGCGGCATCAATGAGCGGCCACCTTAACGGTGTTCAAGCCTTCATTCGTCAAACAGCGTCCAAAGCGTTGTACGTGCATTGTAGCGCCCACTCGTTGAACCTTGCTCTGCTTCACGCATGCAAACTCCCCAGCATCCGCTACTGTTTGGGAACTGTATCCTTAACCTGTACGTTTATGAGAGCTTCGCCACAGAGGCCGAACCAACTGCGAGACAAAGTAGAAGATTTAACACAAAAAAAGAAAATCAGTTCTCTCCTTTTGCCAAACAAGGTTGGTAGAGAGTCACGATGCACTTTAGCGTTTCCTTGAACTGTACGTGCCTATTGTACAATTCCTCAAATATTTGGAAGAAGAGGCCGCGTCATCTGATACTTCATCAAAAGCTTCTCAACTGCTCAATGCCATTACGAAGCCCGAGTTTGTCGTTTCGCTTCAGATCTGTAGCGACCTCTTCTCTTTGACACTGCCACTTTGCAAGTTTCTTCAAAAAATTGACTGTGACTTGGCTCAAGCGTGCCATCACGTAAAGAATGTTATAGACGTTCTTCCCCCAAAAAGGGCTAGTGCGGAAACGGAATTTAATAAAATTTTTCTGAAGTCGCTCTCTTTGCTGAAGATCACAAATGTTGAGATGGCCCTACCACGCATCACTGGAAGGCAGATGCAAAGAAGCAACGTACCTTCTGCTACTCCCGAAGAGTACTACCGGAAGAATGTGTATTTGCCTTTGCTGGCTGACTTCGAAAATTAATTAAGAGACCGGTTCGATGCCCATAAGAAGGTCGTGGTTGGCCTTAACATGCTGCTGCCGAAATTCTGCGCATCGGCTAGCCTTTCTGATATTGATGATGCAGTGCAGTTTTACCTTGGCGACATTACTTCGGCTAATGTCATCGAAGAATAGTTAACACTGCGGGTGAACAAATGCTGCCAGATCGAAGAAAAGAATCGCCCAGCTTGTGCTTTACAGGCCTTAGAGATGTGCAACCACGACTTTTTTTCGAACATCCACAGCCTACTTTCTATCCTGGCGACTTTACCCGTGTCGACGTCGACCCCGGAACGGAATTTTTCCACACTGAGAAGGCTGAAGAGCTACCTTCGAAATCATATGAACAACGACAGATCGACCGGACTAGCACTGCTCAGCATCCATCGAGAACTTCAAGTGACCCCAGAACAATTCCTCACAGAATTTTGCAAGTTGCCGAGAAGGAAAAACTTCCTCGTTTAAACTTCCCTCTATGTTTCAAGAGTCGATTAAAAGCTAAACCCAGCTAGCCCAAGCTTCAACCCTTCTATCCTTTCGCAATTACGAGGAAACTATCCAGCAAGCAGAATGTGTGAACGGTAACAAGAAGATCGGAATGTCGGGGGACTTGTCTGTTTGCTTGCATACATGCTGTCACGGACTGCCATTTTTGCGACCCGGCGTAACGGCAAATTAACGGGCGCCACACTCCCCCGCTGACCGGTGGAACCGTTCACTCATGAAAAGACTGGCCTTTAGTGCAGGGAAGTACTGAATGGGGTGTTCTTCTTGAAACGTTAGTCGCCGATGTTTGATCCTTTGTACCTACGGCGGCGTCGGCAGGGTCGTCAAAGGCCGCGATGCACCCCGAACTAGCTGTAGACTGCAAGACACACCGGCTGAAACCAAGGAAACTGACCATTCCCACAGGCAAAACTGCTTGTGGACAAGCCGTATGAGAGAACCCCAATAGGTTGTCACTCTCGCTCAGTTGAGGACCCTCTCCTAATTAAAAAGAGACGGGGTCAATATATTTTTAAAGTGGAGTTTCTAACAATGAAACGTGCATGATCGGACCCATGTAGAGGTCTCTTTTCCTCCAGGACGAGAATCAGGGGACACGGAGGTCGATTTAAGAGCAGGATTTCGCCTTGCTAAGCAGTCTTGTTGCTGACCAACATGGTGTAGAAGGAGATCAAAAAGTATTCCTTAAGTGGTTGTGGCTCGGTGTCGGCTGGCCACCTAAACTTAGCCATTCGTCTAGTTGTGACGCGAAATTAACATCTGTAACGTAGGCATCGGTACTTGAATCTCGAGTAAGCTCAACCTGCCCGAGATCGGCTTCAAGCACTAGCCTCCCGGAAACACCAGCGCTGCAACACCGCCGACATCGCAGTTGTGCCAGAACTCTCTGACTTCTCGCATCCGATCGTCATGGACTCAACGCTGCCGGTCATCACAGGTATTCCTTCACCTGTTTATACCTTCGGACTTTATCATCTGTAGTTTTATTGTTGGTTAGTTTTGTGTAGTTTGTAATACTTCTCTGTTGTAAGCTGATTTGTTGATTTTATATGTATTTTGTTAGTTGGTATTAAGTGTTGTACTAGATTCCTCTGCAATATTCCTAGATTCCTCTGCAGTGCTGCAATATCACTAGAGTTTTGTTTTTCCCCACATACGACTCTGATCTCTTCACTGTCTCTGCTTACGTACGGAACGACCTAATCTGCTGTCATTCCCGTCGCCGACTTCGCGCTGGCGACGCTAGAGTGGCAGCTTGTAACACATACACACCGTTTTTGTACCGCGATTACATTGTGTTACTTCATCAGGAGCCGTTGGTCGCGGTGTCCCCGGCTTTGGTGGAGCTATTGTCCAAACTTATTTCTTGCTTGAACCAGATTTTGAGGTTGACATACCAATTTCTTTATTTGGGTACAAATAATTGAAAAGTACCATCGCATTATTACAAGTAAGCGACGTACTTGTTTTATTCACGAAAATAAGCCAGTATAAATCTTTGAAAATGGCAGCCGTTCTACACGCGAACCCCCCCTCCCCCGAAAAAAATTCCTGGGTACGGCCCTGCGCACAGGTAATGAGTCAAGCTGTGTTACAACTTTAGCACTTTTCGAAAGAGAGGCTTGTTCTCCAATATTCTCACAGCAGCATTTCTGTCAGTCACACCGAGTGCATAATTACTGAGCATTGGCTTTATGAACTTTTTTGAAGTGAGCTCGAAGAGCTGCTTTCGGTGGTCGACGTCTGCGTTCGCACAACTCAGAACTGGAAGTACCACAAGTAGTTCAACAGTGCGCTTCACGCAAACTTCAAGGGGCTTTGTGATGTCTCTTCTGTGCGCCAAAACACAGTCTACAAACTTCCTGAGCCCTACTAAAAGCTTCAAGAGTTCTTGGCTTAGATATAGCAGTCCACCACGGTCCTGATGCGCGATAAGCCCAAGAAGGGGAGTGTTGGCTTTGGGCCCTTGCAGCAGTGCGACACAATTCTGACAGGAAATACTCTCGCTTGCAGCTCGGACAATAAACCCTCCCACCATTGCCACGCTTGCAACATCGGGATTCGAACGACATGGTCCTTCCGAAAGGCAGTGCTCCTTTGTTGTGGCAACTGTCATGTCTAAGATCTTTTCAGCCGCACCCGGGTTGGTAGTAGGACCTGATTGAGAAGGAAGAAGTTGTCTCAATGCAAAGGACGTCGAGCTTTGAACGTTGCTTTCTTTGGAAGCAGCAATGATGCCAGTTTTCAACATTTTTTCTAGACCACACGCAGTGCTCTTCACGTCCAACAAGTCGTTGCTGCCGGCTCTTCGCCGTAAAAAGCGAAAAAGTGACTCGATTAGATCACTTGACAACTTTCGCGTGAGCATGAACTTCAAATGCTTCACGGTGAGCAAATGGCGTATGCAGTCCACGTTTCATTTAGTTGCGAAGACAATGGCATGATACGTCTCTTTACTGAAAAAGTTTCCTGTCAAATTTTCATTCTTCAAATCATCGATTTAATCGAGGAAGACAGTTTCCAACCATTCAAGCCTCGGGTCTTCGACGTCTGTGAACGGCCGAGAGCCTTTGTTGTTGCAGTGAATATACTTTTGGAAGTTGCTCACGTCCATGAGGGCAAACCATTTTTGCATCATTTTCATGAACTCGATGGTAGGGCCCGCTGACGCGAACTCCAAGTCACAGGTGTGTCCGGCCTGGTCTTTAAGATAGCTGACAGCTGCGGTCACTGCTGCCGAGAACAACTGCACAGCAGGCCTAACGCTCATTTTTTCGATATTTGAAGGGTAGACAAGCTTGCGGGTTAAAAATCTCACGGGCCTCATTGAAGAATGCTTCTGCATCCTATACAATCGTTTAACATACTTTGATGACACCTGCTTACTTCTACGAAGTCCTTTGCCAAGAACTGAGACCTGACATTTTTTATAATATGACTCTGGTCAAAGGAGAGGTAGATTTCTTTAGAAGAATCGGCGGGATGTGGAGCTCTTATAGCTGCTTCGCCATTGCACATGATGTCCATGGCTGCCACGTTTATCTTGTGATTATCTGTCACAAGGTGGACAACGTCAAAACCGGCATCTGCTGTCTTTTTTAGCACGTGGCTTATGACCAGAGCAAGTTGCTGACCGGTGCAGCCCTTTGTAAAAACCTGGCGCATAGGCCACACAGAAGGTAACACAAAAGCGAGTTGGCCAGATACTCTCCTGATTTGGGAGTTAGTTGTTCAAATCCAGGACCCATGTCCACGTCGCCAACAAAGTCATCCCGCTGCTTGTGATACAGCAGTTTTTGCTGTATCCTCATCTCATGAACAATGAGGCGGCAAACTTTTGACTGGGGCGTGTCTAAACGTTCCCGTTCTGTTTGGAGGCGCAGTTGAACAAGCTCGCTGAAACCGACTTCTCCAGAGCTGCTGCCAATATACTTTTGAAGAGTAGTGTGACATGGGAAAGTTAGTAATTTTTCAGACCTAATGTATTCATATGCTTTGGTAGAAAAATGTCGAATGACAATGCAGTGCCTCGTTGTTTCTGACCAGGACGGTCTCTTCTTATTGTAATTCATTTGATCTAACAGTAACACAGCTTTTGTGCTTCCCTGTTTGGCGCCGGCCACAACTTCCAAAAATGCGCTTACAGAGCACTCTTCTTTAAGTTTTTGGAGCTCGTTCTTGTAGGCGTCCACAGTTTTTCGCAGCCTTTCAATTTTAGCTTTCAGAGTGCGTTCCTTTTCGTGTCATCGCTTGCGCTGAACAAAAAAATGCGATGAAGGCTCACTTAGGGCTGTTTGAGTCTTCACAGAGCGCTTGCTGGGCTGGGTCACTTTTTTCTGGCGCTCTTTCTTGTGCTAACCACGACAAGCAGCACATCTTGCTTGTTTGCATCCTGGGTGCATGTTAAACTCGTCAACACTGCAGGCCCTGTCATGGCGAGCAAACCTACGTCATGGTTGCCACTCAATAAACTGGTACTTTCTTGCCCGGGTTCACTAAGGTTCATGTTCTCGCTTGTTGGAGACTCGTTAGCTTTAGGAAAACTTGCCTCCATCTCGCTTCCTCCTGTCGACAAGGCTGCGGTATCATTGTCGTCGTGGCTGTCGGCGTTGCTTGGAGAAGGCTCACGCTTTCTTTTCCGTATTCTTCTATCCCGCTTTACTGCGACCCTTTCGATGTCCACAGTCTCACGAGTCGGGTCGTCAAACACGCATGGAACAGCACCCGGTTTTAGAAGTCGTCTTGTGCAACCGTCTTTGAAGTCAGATGGAAGAAAGTGCAGACTACATACCACAGAGTAGTTTGAGGTACTGTTTGGCACCCACTCTTCTCTTGAAATGGCCGTTAACCATCGCTCGCGTGAAGTGCTCTCAGCCGGTATCTCATGAAAAGATACACCGTCTTGTTTTCGCCACTGACCAGACCTGCACTTTGGCATGCAACAATAGCACATGTCCGAATGTATATGGTATATAAGCAACGAAATGAAAGGCTGCAGGCAACAGTAGCTGCCTACGATTTCTGAAAGAGCTGCATAGATTAAAGGAAGAGTGCAATGGAAGCAAATTTCTTCAAGTAGCCAGAGACTGTGATCAGGGCTGCACTAAAGCCAGAGTGATAAGCGACCAACACCTAAACTACAAGATGAAAAAATCAAAGTAGTGCGAAACCACTATACGGCAGTGCGTGATTTTGAGAAGCCTCTCAACAAAGCCGAACGAGTATATCACGACTGAGCTCCTCGTACTCCCGTGCAGAACTACGCTACAAAGATACATGGGAACAACTGCCGGAGAAGTAGGCTTCAGTGAGCTAGTGGAGCACAGGCTCAACATTGAAATCAAGTGCCTCGGGACGGAGCAAGCCGAAATTTTTAGCCTCATCGTAGACGAAACGAGAACAAAGCAAAGGCTTGAATACCAGAAACAACGATACGCCTTCTTGGGGGACATAGACATGGGTGCTCTCAACCAAGTGTTGTCAGACTCGGAAAGAAGTGAACTTGCGAACACGCTTTTGTGCTTTTTGATCCGTGCCCTTCACGCTAAGTTTCGGATCACAGTGGGATACTCCTTTACCAGATCATGCACTGGCGAACTACTTGCGGAAATGACCAAGCACGTCGTCAAAAAAACTGAAGAAATTCGAGATAGTTCTAGTTGTGACGGACAACCACAAAGTAAACGTCGCTGCAATGGAAATATTATCAGGTGGGCAACCGGAAACCCGAGTGCCTCACCCACTGACCCAAGCCGCAGTTTGTTTCTGGCGTTCGATCAGAGTCACATCCTCAAAAAGATTCCATTGCCATTTCTGGCACGAGAATTGGGAAGAAATAGCGAAATTCCTTCAGCCTTCATAAAGGACGTGTGGGAAGCCGCAACTGTGTCCGTGTTCCGCGTGGAGCTCCCCGGCATCAGCATTCTGCGACCGCGGTAACTTTGAGCATGGTGCAATTAACACTTGAACGCGGTTGCTGTTACGTTGAGATTACATGCAATGCTGGGGGAGAGTATACGAAGCGGAACAAAAAAGGTGTTATAATACGCACATGCAAATTGTTACTGTACACACACAACACGAAACTACAAATGTGCACATGGTCCTCATTGCGTCTTGCTGGGCTCAACTGCGTCGTTCGTTGTCACAAGCAGGAGTACTGCCCAACCGTCACTGATCTGCAAAGCGTTCGTCGTCGTTTCGCTTCGTCATGGTGCCCAACGCAATTTCGCTGAACAATAATTGCTTCATCCGTGTCATCCGCCACATGACACATCAATATGCACTCGTTCTACGCACTGTTGAAACCCCGTGCTAAACAACATGATTTGTAAACGTTGCTAAGAGTACAGTAACTGCCAGGAGAACGCTGCGTAACCAATAACGCACGGACATTGTCCGCCACTGCTCAGCACGAGACCTGGGGAGGCACACATGCCGCCGCTAGCCGCGGCCCCTCACTGCTAGACCAGCTCCACTGCGCAATACGTAACCATAGCAACGCCGCCATTGTTCCCAGTGAATATGACCACTATGACGTCATTTCCGCCACATTTTTCACGCCACGCGCCGGCTGGGCATGCCCTCTCCTACCTTTCCATCCTCCGTGCCTTCTAGCCACTATACCCTCGCTTTTCTCGTTTTTCCCTCCTCGCCTCCAGCCTGCTCTCGCCCTTCAACTGGCGCATGATGGCTGCGCCCCTCGCTACACTCCGTGACTCCCCTGAAGAGGCTGAACAAGCCGCCTCCCTCCGATTTAGGCATGCGTTTCAAAGCTCTTGTGCCCTTTTCGCCATCACACCACCACCCATCCCATCCCCCCCCCCCCCCAGCGTCCACATTATCAGATTATGCCTCATCTTAAATTCGCCTCTTGGAATATCAGGGGCTTCCGGGACAGAGCAAAACAGGAGAGCATTCTAGCGTTCGCCCAAGCTCAGGGGATCACTGTCCTGTTCATCCAAGAGACAAACTTCTGGTCGCCGCTACACCTTGCCGCCTTCTAGATGGAGTTCCAGGTTGACGCCTTCTCTCTGACGAACGCGAGGGCCAGTGGCGTGGGGGCCATTTTTGTTTCAGGCCGCTTACGCTACGAGGCGTTTTGTACCTTCGGCGCGAATGGCAGAACACTCTTACTAGACCTCTTCGTGAACGGAAAGCGGCGCCGCTTTGTGAATGTTTATGCCCCGGTAAAGAGGGCTGACACCAATTCTTTTTTTCAAGCGTTACGCCCATACCTCTTGGAGCCGCTTTCGCATGTACTACTGGCGATTTCAACTGCGTCATCGAATCCCAGTGGGACGTGAGGGGGCCCGGTCAATGCGGGTCCACTTATGACGCCAGAGAACTCGGAAAGGTCTTGACACACCTCAGCCTGACAGACGCTTGGCTCCTCACGCGCGGCGATCTTTTCATCCCGACATGCACCTCGCAGCTATTGGCGAGCAGATTAGACTGCACCTACCTGCCCGACTTCCTCCTCTCCTCGGTGGTTGCGTGCGAGGTCCTCTCTCCCCCCGCCGATCTAGCAAGGAAATCCGACGACCTCCCGCTCGCCACCGCCTTGAGCGGTTCCTCCGGAGCCCGCAGAACTGACCAGGGCTGGCGCCTCGATGCAGCTTTGTTACAAGATGAGGAAAGCGTCGAGCGAATTAGAAACCGACTGCGGGCATCTGTGGCGGCTGCGCCTGGCATGACCCCATGTATCCGTGACACTTTAAAAATTGAGTGGAAGGCAATACTACAAGACGAAGACAGGGAGAGAAAGCGGCGTATCACAGCCAGGATCAATGAGACGGTACGCAGGATTAGAATCGTCAAAGGGGCTGAGACACTTACGCTGTGCATGTAGAACATTGATTGATTGATATGTGGGGTTTAACGTCCCAAAACCACTATTTGATTATGAGAGACGCTTGTGCATGTAGAACAACCTGACCACGCTGGAAGCCGAATATACCCGACTATTACAACAGCAGCGAGCGGCTAGACCACCAGCGGAGTGGGCCAAGGCACCCAGCCTAGCAGATGAGAACCTTAATGAGGTATGCGAGCATGGATGTGTCATCGATGCTCGCTGTTTACAATGCTTTATTATGACAAATTGTTGCATATTCTGCAACACACTTACACGGCCTTTTCCGCACTTCAGAGGAGCGACTTCAAAGACTATTAGCTAGGGGACTGCACGTCTGTCTAGGTGTTCCACGAGCAACTTCCAACAGCCTTGTCATAGCAGAGACTCGACAACCATCCTTTCCAGTAATGAGAACAATCTAAACATGCCGCCATTTTTTTCGCTTACAGGCGCAACACAAGGACCACCCATTGGCACTTGAGATTTTACGAAGGGATAAAAGCAATGCTCATGAAGAAATGCAGAGTAATATACATATACTACCAGGAAATTAATTTTGGAGCTCTGAAATGGACTATCCTCTATGGCTGGTTGCAACACAAAGCATTGAATTCTCAGTAGATGGTATTAAAAAAAGAGACATGTTCATCCAAGCTGCTCAACAATTAGCGCTTTATCAGATACACATGCGTTATCCAGGATAAATACACATTTAAACAGATGGCTCAAATATTACAACGTCTTCAACATCAGCATTTATTATACCACAACTCAATATTCCGGAATATTTTAAAATATGTCGCACGACGTCTTCTACTACAGCTGAACTTTTCGCTATTCTGTATGCTATAAAGTTGTTAAACTCGGCAGCAGACACGAGAAAATGGGTACCTTTCAGTGATTCACAGGCCGCTTTAAGATCATTCTATAGTACAAACACGACAGTAATTAGTGATAGTATGACATACGAAACGCTGAAAGAGCTCACCAAAGCAAACAAGGCACAACATGAGATCAAATTTCAGTGTATACCTGGCCAAAGAAGCAGCACGACAAGCACATCGTAAGGATGTTACGGTTTCTTTACCAATCTCGAAAAATGAATCGCGTAGTATTATAAAGACTACAACTTTCAGAATGAGCAAAACTGTTTGGTTTGACCAAAATACAGAGAACTGTGACTTATATACCACCGATCCATTTATCGAATTCAAAATCACGCTGGCAAGTATGGAAACTATAATTCACTGGTTGAGGCTAGGCACCACATACAAAAAAAATTTTTGCGCAGAATTGGCAGAGCTGAAACTCCCGAATGCGAATGTTGATTTATAAATGAAGACGTATCTCACCTTCTTATGGACTGTCCACATCATGACACGTCGAGACGTCGTCTTAAATCGGAACTGTTGGCATTAGACCGCAGAACGTTTAGCATGAAAACTTCTGGGTCCATGGGCAACTAGAGTTTTACAGTCGCACGCTTTGAAAGCATTAACACGTTTAATACAAAAACAGCGGAATTGCTGACAAGTACTAAGAAATAACGAACTTTCATTTGTATAACACGTGTACTTATTATGTCCAGTATCATGTGACACCCATCATATCTGTGTTCTGAACTCAATGACGAGCCGACTAATATGTACACACGAGCGAATACGTCTTCATAAAGACCAGACATGTGCTCTGCTAATTTGTGCTCGTTGGACCGAATAAAATAAGGGACATTACCACAGACTTTATTCATTCACTTTTGAACGTTTTCTTAACGTTTTGTAGTGATATGTGCGTATAAGTGTGTATTTGCCTATCTGTGCCCAATTGCTCTATTTCCCATGCACTGCTTTGTATGTTATACTTCAATATACGGGTTCAAGTTTCACACAAGGGCCATAATTGTGTGCTACCATCTTCTTATATATCATACCAATAAAAAAAAGCAAGACCTGGTCAACAACACTTTCTACACAACGGGACAGCACAAGGTCATCTCTGAGTGGTGTCACATCAAAAAATATCACATCAACACAAACCAAATGGGCAGCATTCAAGTCGCTCCCACAATTTTTATGACATGGCACGGCATGTATGCACTGAACAGGAATCTGTACAAAAGACTCTGCATTGAAACCCCTCTCATGCCCTCATGACAGCTGGTCACTGTTTTTTCATGAGGCTTCAAATAATTAACCCTACAAATCTTTTCTCTCAGTAAAACAAATTATAACGGCAAGAAAAAATTATGACTGCATAAATTGACATATGTTTCATATGTCTGTTAAAGTGATACATGAAAACTGTAATCCTTTATTGAACATATCCCAAAAGGACCAACGACACCATTTCGTCCGGTTTTGTGCTTGGCTGGCAGCGTAACTCCAACCCAAGCCGTCCATCGTCCTGTGGCCAAGTGCAGTTTCTTTGTGTCCTACGGTTTCTGGTCAAATTATTGAACCGAAGAGCAACATGAGGATAACGTTGAGCATGCATGCTTCCTTCCTCCACATTCTTTGGCACAGGAAGAGAGAGGGGCATGGGCGCGTGCTCTCCATTTTCTTGAGTTTCAGTTTTCCAGACTCTAGTGTAAAAACTAAATGTCTCTGTTGTAGTGAAGAAGATGAGTGCTACTCAGAAAGGCAGGGGGTATGACTCAGTCGGTGAAGAAGACGACGTTTGGTTGGCTGGGTACTCAGACTGGTTCCGCCATTACCACTTGACGTGTCGTGACCGCTCTCCTGTTTTATAAAAGAGTGCCACTCTAAAACGCTTCATTATAATTGGTGGAGAGTGCTGGGTAACGCCTAATCCTGGAATTGCGAAACCGTACGTTGCCTCCAGTTGCTACGATTTGCACGAACGACGATCAGCAGGCGGCCGCCTCGGCTCCAACTACTGCAGCTCCTGTCTGTCTCGGCTCCTTTCGGCAACGCGATCCGCCTACCTTCAGTGAAACCGATGACAAAGACGTGGAAGACTGGCTCGACGAATACGACCGGGTGAGCAAGCACAACAAGTGGGACGATGCGCACAAGCTTACCGTCGTCCAATTTTATTTGACTGATGTAGCCAGTCTGTGGTACCGCAATCACGAGAGAGACCTACCCACCTGGTCGGCCTTCCGAACGGCGTTCGCGGACTTGTTTGGCCGTCCAGCGCTTCGCAAACTACGGGCAGAACAGCGCTTGCGTGCTAGGGCTCAGCAGTATGGTGAGAATCACACCTGTTATATCGAAGATGTGGTCGACCTTTGCCGGCCTGTCAACTCGGCCACGACAGAAGCCGAGAAGATCAAACACATCTTGAAAGGCGTGACTGAGGACGCATTTCAGATGCTTGTCGCCAAAAGCCCGCGAACGGTAGCGGAAGTGATCCAACTTTGTCAGAGCTATGATGAGCTCTGGAAACAGCGTGACACCACTCGTCGTGCCAACGCGCCATGTGCAACAATCTCCGCTTTAACGTCGCTTTAACTACTATAGACCACAGCACTTTGCTTCTCGAGATCAAGCGATTTGTACGAGAGGAGGTCGCACGCCAATTGTCCCTCGTGCCTTATACCTCCGAAAGTGCCCCATCTACTTTAGCGCCATCAATACAGCGAGTAGTCCAGGAGCAAGTGTCCAGGCGCTACCAGCAGCTCACGCACCACCTGTGGCTGCTCCATTGACCTATGCCGAAGCACTGAACGGAACCCGACGTCCACTTGTCGCGAACGGCCACGCCTATTTGTCACGAACGCCTACGTCCACGCGCCCCTTTGTCGTACCGACTGAGCATAAGTACCAGGCTGCCCGTCTTTTCTTCCGACCACCACCTCCGCGCTTTCAGAACCCTTGGCGCACTCAAGACAACCGCCCCATATGCTTCGCCTGTGGAATTGCGGGGCACGTGGCACGATTTTGTCGACGGCGTGAGTTTTTCCTGCGTGACGACGTCAGGCCCAACAATTATGCGTTCCCACAACGACCAGAGCCTGCTGTATCTGGCGAGACTGCGACCATGGACACATTTTCACCTCGCCGGAACTTCAACAGACACTGGTCGCCTTCACCTCAACGCCGTTCCCTTTCCCCTATGCTACGTCGACCTCGCCCTGTCCCTGAGGAAAACTAGAAGCCGCAGTTCCGGGGGCAAGAACTGCGGATCTTTCGAACTCCACAAGACCTTGTTTTTCGCCGTCCAACGTCGTTGCTGTCTCCGTTGAAGGTATACCTGTTTTTGCATTGGTCGATACTGGCGCCGCAGTGTCTGTAATGACTGAAAAACTTTGCCGTCGACTAAAAAAAGTCACAATGCCTCTTCACGACTTCGTTTTGAGCACTGCGAGCGAGCAACGAATTCGCCCTTCTGCTGCATGCACAGCACGTGTCGCTATTGCGGACGATATTTATGTCGTCGAGTTTGTAGTGCTCCCGCAGTGTTCCCATGACATTATATTAGGCTGGGACTTTCTCTGCACTCATCATGCCGTCATCGACTGTGCTCGCGCCGAAGTGGAATTCGCGCCGTTATGCGACGCTACTTCACTCGACTCTTCCCTTCCAGCTGCAAAAGTTTTCACTGCCGCTGACACTTCGATACCCCCGTTCTCATCCACCCTAGTTCCGCTTTCCTGTGACGTCTCTAGTGGCTCAACTGTTCTTTTTACGCCTTCTGAAACCGCTGTTCGCCGCAAGTGCTTCCTGATTCCTTTCGCCGTTCTGAATGTTCACGAGGCATCAAGTGCAATTTATGTTTCAAATCCGTTTCCCTCGCCTTCCAAGTTACTGTACGGAGAGTGCTTGGGCTTTGCCGATGACATTGATCCCTCGAGTGCACGTGTAGTTCCTGACCACTCGACTACGCTATTTATTGACGCTGTTGATTGCTGCGCGTCATCCTCTTCCCCATCATTCACCGACGCAATTTCGCTCTGGCCGAAAACATTCCGACGCAGACGCTTTGTCCCGATCACCTCTACGATGTAGTGACAAGTCGCCGTCTTCGCCTGCCCCCGACGTATCTGCACTTAGTGTCAGCGACATGCTACAAGAGCAACGAAAAGATCCTTGGATCGCTTCACTTATCAACTTGTTGAGTCGAGCTCCCTCGCAAAATATCCCTAGAGGTATGCGCCGTCAAATACAGCACTTCGTTATCAAAGATGGTTTGTTATACAGACGGAATTATCTCTCCGAAGGACGCCGATGGCTCCTAGTCATTCCAAGTCGTCTCCGCTCAGACATATGCGCCTCCTTTCACGCCGACCCACAATGCGCCCATGCTGGAGTGTTAAAAACCTACACCCGCCTGTCCCACCCCTACTACTGGCGTGGAATGTATCGCTTCGTTCGTCGCTACGTACGTTCCTGTCTCGCTTGCCAACGCCGGAAGAAACCTACTCCAAGTTCTCCAGCTCCACTACAACCCTTACCTTGTCCTGCCCGACCGTTTGACCGCGTTGGTATCGACCTGTATGGACCTCTTCCGATTACACCGGCTGGAAATCGCTGGGTAATCGTCGCTATCGATCACCTTACGCGCTATGCAGAAACTTCACTACTCTCTTCTGCATCAGCCAGTGACGTCGGTCGTTTCATACTGCATCAGATCATTTTACGTCACGGTGCATCACGTGAACTCCTGAGTGACCGAGGCCGTGTGTTTTTGTCGGACGCCGTCGAATCGCTTCTCAAGGAATGCCAAGTCATTCATCGCACCACCACCGCGTATCACCCTCAAACTAATGGCATTACAGAACGATTCAACCGTACATTAGGAGATATGCTGTCAATGTACGTCGCAACTAATCACACCAACTGGGACAGTATTCTCCCTTTTGTAACATACGCGCATAATACTGCTGTCCAGACAACCACTGGTTTCTCTCCATACTTCCTCCTTTATGGTCGCGAGCCCTCTTGCACGCTAGACACCATCCTTCCTTACCACCCGGATGTTGCTGAGTCGACGACGATGTCACAAGCTGCTAAATACGCGGAAGAGTGTCGTCAGCTTGCCCGCTCCTTCACAAGTGCTGAACAGCAACGACAGAAACACCACCGCGATAGCCCGACGCCTCCGGCTTCTTATGCACCAGATGACCTTGTCTGGCTTCGCATCCCTTCAACCCGCCCTGGTCTCTCAACGAAACTGACATACAAGTATGACGGCTCTTATCGTGTGGTTAAGCAAACTTCACCCGTCAATTACATCGTCGAGCCGCTAGAGCAGCCCCATGATCAACGACGCCGTGGACGTAAGACCGTCCACATAGACCGCCTAAAACCGTATTACGATCCCTCTATTGTCTCCTGCCCATGAGTCGCCAGGACGGCTCTTTTCCGGAGGGGAGGAAAATGTAGTGAAGAAGATGAGTGCTACTCAGAAAGGCAGGGGGTATGACTCAGTCGGTGAAGAAGACGACGTTTGGTTAGCTGGCTACTCAGACTGGTTCCGCCATTACCACTTGACGTGTCGTGACCGCTCTCCTGTTTTATAAAAGAGTGCCACTCTAAAACGCCTCATTGATATATATATACATATATATATATATATATATATATATATATATATATATATATATGCACACGCGAACGCTGACATCAACGGCAACATCGACGCCGCAATTTCTGTGAAACAAGCTCTTTAACGTTTTCTCGAGTAATGAGTTGAAAATTTGCAGAAATGTAGTTGTCTAGCACTTTTTCAATGAGAGGTGTGTGAGAGAAGACATAATATAGGTATTCAATCTGAAACACTTGATATGCAGGAGCGTACAGTTCACTAGAAGGTACCTGACACATTTTATTTACCTATAATAAAGACAAATAATTATGCTATTTTGATGGCTCTTATAAATTAATTGTACAGGCATGTTTTACTTGAATTCAAATAAAGTTTTATTCGCAGTTAGTCTGGCACGAAAGTGATGCTAAAGACATGTTTTGCTATCCATATTTACCAAGTAACCGATTGCAAGAATTTGTCCACTCAAAAATTATGACTGATCCAAGACATGTCGCTAGGTAGACGCCCTCCTAGATATATAGATGCCTTGCACTGAGCTAAATTGGGACTTTTAATTAGTTGGGGGTAAAAAAGCACCGCATTAGGACAACAGTGATGAACAAATGCAGAAGAGCAACTTACTTACGTTGAATAACGTGCCCGATTGCTGGATTAGGAGGAGGCCCTGCTGGAGAGTAAAGCAGTCATGAATTTGGTTATGGTGCAAAAAAATACCATATGCAGCAAGGCACACATCGGATGAAACACTAACTGGAAAGTCCTTAATGTATGTGTGATCGAGGAGCGCAGTCCAAGAACTAAGCCTTGGGCGGCTTCTCAATCATTTCAACCTACAAACAGGGTAACTACAGAAATTGGACAGGTTTATAAAAATGTAAATATAATCTTTACTGCCATATATACATATCAACCTGCTTGTTTCTACATTGAAAATTGTTTGCTCCAAAAGAATTGAGACCTTTCATGCCCAAAGCTCTACAAGTAACACTATGTTACCGACACTTTATCCTGTTTCCATCTCTCAAATTTTGATGCTTTTGAGTATTCTGCCCATAAGGTGTGCCTAACTAGCTGTAAAAAATGGCTGCATAACTCAACAAAACATTTTTCAAGTGCTTATGCAATTAGGCACTTGGCACGTACGTATGGTCACTTAGGAACTATAGGTCGTTAGGTTTTCTTCACATTTCTTGTTAAAAACTCTGGGCTATACTCAGACATTGGGGGGCAAATATATCATTTAGGAGAACCTATGAGAATTTTGTAAATAATGAATAATACACAGGAACTCTTATTACAGCACATTTTGTAAAACAAGATAAATAAATTTTCATGTTCTATGAATACAATTATGCCAAATGTGAGTCTGCTACACGAACAAATGTCGCACTGACATCACATTTTCCTCCTCATGAATTTGCACGTTTGGCTATTTTTGGACAAGCTACATGCACTGTTATAGGATACTTTCCAAATTACTCATTCACCTACCAGGGTATCATATCATCTCGAATCAACCGTCATCGTACATTTGGTCTTGAATTAAGTGACAAATTGAAAACATATAAGGTTTTTCCTTCGGTCTCTGTGCCTTTACGGCGCATTGAGTTGGACCACTAAAGTGTCGATAAGGGAAAAAGAAACATTTGTCAGGCTTGTTTGTAGGCATTCGACAATAATTTTGTTTGCAAAACATATTGGGTAGATGCATGGGCATATTTCTGAATGGTTGTGTAAATTGATAAGATAAAGAACTATTTTCAAGGATGGGATGGTCAAAACTTATAACAAAAGGCAAGCATGTGGTTCGGATTTTTAATTTTGTAGTCAATATACAGGGCTGTTCAAGAAAATATTAACAGACAGCTGTACTCCCAAAATATCAAGAAGTTACTAGGGACAATTACATAAGTAATATGTATACATTACGTTTATTATTTAGGACACAAACATGACTTTACAAACACCAACACCTACTTTCATTTATAAAAGTTTGCACCAGTTAGTTACTGTATTTTTGGCAGGTGGATAAAATTATGTGCATTTCAGAAGTGACAACATCATTATGAGTAAAACATGAGTAAATATTAGGTGATAGTAAAGAAAAGATGCTGTGGGAGTTGATAAGGAACAGACTAGGCCTACGAGCTTGGTACTGAACCTCGTAGTACACTAGAAGTTATGCTTCAAAGTGAGGAGTAATGGCCATTTAGGAATAACAAGTGAGTACAACTTTATAGGTATATAAAGCACTAAAATATTTAAATCCAAGCTATAGATTATTAGTTTCAAAGTGAATGTTTATGACAGACCTTACCAAAACTATTACCGAATTCTAGAACAACCCAATTTGTGAATGTTGGTTGCATCGAGAGTGTGCTACGTACAATGAATGAGTAACAAAAGTAGAAATAATTTACCTTTTTTTTTTACTTTGAAGTGTAGTTTTCAATTCATGCTGAGGAGGGTAGTGTGCAGTATAGGTCAGTGTAAATCTATTCATTCACTGGAAAAAGACGTTTTGCCACAATATTAGAATGCCACTGGTCTGGAATATTTTGGGAACCAGATTATGAGATTCGTGCGTCATCAAATAAAGTAGCCTTGCGACACCACCCACATTAGCTATCACTGAAGTGTAACGGCTACTTTGTGATTCTGGAAAGAAAGACATGGGTGATTATTGCAGGAGACCGAAATTTTTCATGAATTTTTGTTAATAAAAGGTGCAGTGCATTATTTATTGGTTACTGAGATACCTAGTTACTGGTATTGCAGAGTTATATGGAAAAAATTACTGCCATCAAAGACTAAAAAACATTGATAAGTATACAAGTCACCGCATAACAAAACAGAACACTTGTTTTCTAGAAGTGGGAAAACTGCTCAATGCATACAATGAACCAAACATTGACATAAGTTTACTGGATTTTATCAATAATGAGGTCGCTCAAAAGGACTCCGCTATTATTCTTATGCTGACTTACTGGCGTGTGCTGGTCTGCTGCTATTATTACCATGTGCCACTTGTATAACAAGCTTGAGACAACATATACTTGAACACATTATAACAAGCCATTCATTACAGTTCTTTATAACAGGCACCATTTCATGCGACATCACTGATCATCTGCCAGTCTTCGCAAAATCAAAGTCCGCTAACTAAACAACAAAAGTTGATCACACGCATAGTTTTTATAACAAAAAGTAGATTTCCATATTTTGGCAGCAAGACAAAACTGCCGAGAAATGCCTTCTCCAGGATCAAATAAGAAAAGATATAGTGCATAAATTACCATTCTGCAAACGCGCATGGCGGTTAGATGACACTGCGATTACTGTTACTTGTGCACGTAGGGAGTAAGACGCCGACAAAAATGGAGTCCTTTGTGGCCGTGCCAAGCTTCGAGTGGTCGCAGAGTTCCCAACGGCCACTACGCTCAAGGCGCTCCATAAGTTCATAGGGCTCCGATCTTACTAACCATGTTTTGTCAACGATGTCGTTGAACCTAGGATGCTATCCCATGACCTGAGACGTCGCAGTAGTGACACAGTGCAAGTTAATAAACCTCATATTGATTGATTGATTGATTGATTGATTGATTGATTGATTGATTGATTGATTGATTGATTGATATGTGGGGTTTAACGTCCCAAAACCACTATATGAATATGAGAGACGCCGTAGTGGAGGGTTCCAAAAATTTAGACCACCTGGGGTTCTTTAACGTGCACCAAAATCTGAGCACACGGGCCTACAACATTTCCGCCTCCATCGGAAATGCAGTCGCCGCAGCCGGGATTTGATCCCGCGACCTGCGGGTCAGCAGCCGAGTACCTTAGCCACTAGACGACCGCGGCGGGGCACGGCGTCTCTCATAATCATATTGTCGCGGTACAACGCGAACAAAGCACAGGTACGCCTTAAGACAGCGAAAGCAGCGTGTTCTGAACATCTTAGCCGCAAGATTGTCAAGCCAGAGGCCCACTACCTAGTGTCGGCCAACTCCCCCCATCGTCGTTTTCGTTTACATGTAGACACGGGTCATTTGCCTCCCTCTCAAAGAGCATCGACCCGATGCGAAGTCAATAATGCAGTTTTGTTTTTTTTTAAGAAAAGTCTCACGCAGTCACTCGCTGACGTAAGGCTTCATGCGCACTAAGTGAACGAGTTCAGGATGGTTCTAGCGACGCTTCGTACAACACGAACTGTCGGGAACAACTTCGTAGGTGACGTCACTCAATTGTTGCAGCACTTGGTATGGCCCAAAGTATCTTCTTAAGAGTTTTTCGGAAAGTCCTCGTTTCCGCACGGGTGTCCAAACCCAGACTTTGTCGCCAGTTTGATAGACGACTGCTCTGCGGTGAGCATTGTAGCGGTCTGCATCGTACTCTTGCTGCTGGCGGATCCGTAAACGTGCAAGTTGCCTAGCTTCTTCCGCGCGTTCCGTAAACGTGTCGGCGTCTGGGTCGATGTCGTCACCTTTGTGCGGTAGCATCGCACCTAACATAGTTCGTACTTCTCGCCCATGAACGAGGCTGAACGGGGCCATGCGGGTCGTTTCTCGTTTGACCGTGTTGTACGCAAACATTATGTATGGCAAGATTGATTCCCAATTTTCGTGATCAACATCTAAGAACTTCGAAAGCATGTCTTCAATAGTTTTGTTAGACGCTCTGTCAGCCCGTTCGTTTGTGGGTGGTAGGCGGTGGTCTTACGATGTATTATTCCACTCAGCATCAGGACGTGATCCAAAAGAGCTGCCGTAAATGCGGTTGCTCTGTCTGTGATCACGATGGTTTGTGCACCATGCCTCAGTACAATATTCTCGATAAAAAATCTCGCCACCTCCGCTGCTGTACCTCTCTGGATAGCCTTTGTCTCGGCATAACGGGTCAGATAATCCGTCGTGACGATCACCCAGCGGTTCCATGCAGTAGAAGTAGGTAGTGGGCCCAAAATGTATATGCCTATCTGGTAGAATGGAGCCGTTGGAACCTGCACAGGTTGCAGGAGGTCAGCTGGTTTATTCGGTTACAGTGGCTGGGACAAGAAGTGTGATCACCGCCAAGCGGCTGCAAAGGGAGGTAGTGACGCCGCTTCGCGATATTTCCGCTAGGTGAAGCCAGGTGAGATAGGTTAAATTTTAGATTCAGTAAGAAAAAAATCAGCAGTCATGATGTTTAATGATAACGAAGGTAGTGAGCTTAGAATACAGGAGTTCACGCTAGAGATAACAGATAAATACAAATATCTGGGCGTATGGATAAGCAATGGGGCCGAGTACCTAAGAGAACACGAAATATACGTGACGACTACAGGTAACAGGAATGCAGCAGTGATGAAAAATAGGGCACTGTGGAATTACAATAGGTATGATGTTGTGAGAGGAATATGGAAAGGGGTCATGGTTTCTGGGCTGACGTTCGGCAATACGGTCTTGTGCATGAGATCAGACGTTCAAGCAAGATTAGAAATTAAGCAACGTGGAATAGGTAGGCTTGCTTTAGGTGCTCACGGGAATACACCAAATCAGGGAGTGCAAGGTGATATGGTATGGACATCATTTTAGGGTAGGGAAGCTAGCAGCAAGATAAAATTTGAGAAGCGATTGAGAGATATGGGGGAGGAGCGTTAGGCAAGGAAGGTTTTCAGGTACTTGTGCATGAAGAATGACGATACAAAATGGAGGAAGCGAACCAGGAAATTGACTGGTAAATACTTAGAAAACATCAGGTGGCCAAACCAAAAAGAACTATCGGTTAAAAAGAAAGTGATGGAAACGGAGACTGACGTGTAGAGAATTGGCATGATTAAGAAGTCCGCACTAGAGATCTATCAAAGTTTTAAGCAGGAAATTGCTAAAGAAAGAATCTATGATAATACTTGGGGTAGTTCTCTACTGTTTGAGGCCAGGACGGGAGTATTGCGAACCAAGACATATAAGGCCAAATACGAAGGGGTAGAGACAGTATGCAGCACGTGTGGAGAGGAAGAAGAAACTGCTGGACACTTGAAAGTGTTCTGTAAAGTTCTTCACTGTATAGTTGAGGATGATGGCGCATAGTTCTTCAGAGCACTGTGGTTTAGGGACAGGGAGGGCAAGATAGACTTTAAGCGGGTTGAATTACTAGAAGGAGGTTATCTGATTGGTGGCTAAAGTCAAGGCATGAGTGAAAATTAAACCCTTCAGTGCAAAGTATGAATCCTCAACATCGCTATTTAAAGGGAAAAAATAAATCTAGTTTTATGGTTCATTAAGGATTACGGCTTGGTGGCGCTAGCCACTGCCCGATTTAAAGGGTACAGTCATATCCATCTATCTATCCATACGTCAGGCTCTCAGGCTGCGCACATTATTCAACGCTGCAACTCGCCGGTCAAACGTGATTCTTTTGCCTGTTTAAGCTGTTCTTTGGTGCTGCATTTGTTGTTCGGACAGCCTTCTCGTGTCTACGTTATGTCTTTTGTGGAGTGTGTGCCATGAGCAGACGTCAGAGCCACTGTTCTGTGCCCAGATGCTCAACTGGGTACAAATTGTGCAAGCAGAAGCTTGCATTGTTTGGAGTCCCGAAAGACGACCATTTGTTCCAGCAGTGGCAGCGTAATATACCAAGAGCAGACACGCCTTTGGAAAAGACGCTGCCGTTTGCGAGCTCCACTTCTATCAGCAGTTCATCTCGCGCCACTTCGAGCACGTTATTAACGGTGAGATAGTGCGTTTGGACAGAGCTAGGCCTGTACTATTGCCGCATGCCGTCCAAACGATCTTTCCAAATGCTCCTTTCTACCTCTCGGAGCGTGTGGCGCAAAAAAGAAACCTCAAGGGGAGATCACACCCACCGCTTGTGATTCCTCAGAAAAGTTGTCGAAAGGACTACGACCGGGAGCCGCAAGAGGAGCCGCAGGATGAACCTGAGCCACCCGACCTTCCAGCTGCGCCCGTTTACGACTACAAGCACGTTCCACTTCCTTCAAATTGATGGGGAAGACACGTATTCTGTGAAGAACCGCTAAATGTCACCTACAGCTTGTGCACGCCTAGCTCAAACATGAGCCTTCTACACGCAGAGAAACTTGTTAAATTTTGTGCTAGTGGAAGTGCCATAACACTTGAAGTATTTGTGCGTGGTGTGAAGATTTCGATGAGTGGGCCATATGATCTAGCTTCTCTTCTGGAGACTGTTGATGCCATGCCAGTGTGTTCAGGGGCAAGCTTGTTGTACGAGTTTCCTTTTGCATCATCTGGTAAGAACGTGAAGGTCTGGAATGGGAAGCTCTACCATCACAAGTATAAAGGTACCTCAAGTCAAGATGAAAGACGCTTCATGAGTTGCAAGTACTTGAGAAAGCTCCTTGTCAATCAGAGATACCGGAAAAAGAAAACAGCAGGCAAACTGACCCATGCAACAAAGCTTAAAGCTAAAGCTCAAACACTACGCCACCTTAGAAACAAGGTGAAGACTCTCGACCAGACCATTGCACAGCTAAAACTAGAGAATGAAGAAATTAAAGAAAGCGCACTCTTGATCAAAACAGACAAGGTCCCATCCAAACAGAAAAACGCTATAATGCAGTGTTTTGAAGCAGCAAGGCGCAAGTCCCGAAATGGCATGCGCTAAAACCCGGAGTGGATGTTGGAGTGTGTCATCATGCACATGAAGAGCCCATGACTTTATGACCACGTGCGTAGGGAGAAAATTCTTGTGCTACCCAGTCGTACATGCCTCAGAGCATTCATGAAGTACGACAAGAGCTTTGGTTTGAATAAATGTGTCCTCTCGGGCATTTCTAAGAAGACTGCTAAAATTGGAGACTTTGAACGTCATGGTGGACTGATGGTTGACGAAATGAAACTTGCAGAAAACTTTGGTGTTCAGCGGGGAAGTGGAAAAGTTCATGGATTTGTAGACCTTGGTTCTTTCACTCCCAAGGCTGACAAAAGTGTTCCATGTGATCATGGTCTTGTGATAATTTTTCAATTTTTTTCAGGTTCATAGCACCAAATCTTGGGTGTATATGCATCTAGAGGCAATGTGAAAGCCCCACTGCTTTCGAAAATCATTTTAGAAGCAGTTATCCTGGCAGAGATTGCTGGCCTCAGGGTAGACTATGTGACATCGGATGGAGCATCTTGGAACCGTGCAATGTGCCATCGATTTGGCATATCAGGTTCGGCATCAGCTATCAAGCCTTCAGCACCTCATCCAACTGACCTCAAGAGGCGGCTTTTCTTTCTGTCTGACTTTCCACATTTAGTGAAGTGCATCAGGAACGGCGTCATCAAAAATGGCTATAAAACACCAGATGGGCATGTTGATGTTAGGCCAATCAGGATAGCTCACGACTTGGGCAAGTGTGCTACAACGTTGAAAGCTATGCCGAAGATTACAGAAGTGCACTTGAACCCCAACAATTTCGAAAAAATGAAAGTTAATTATGCATTTCATCTCATCAGCCTTGAGATTACACGCGGGCTTTTCTTATACAAAGAAGCAATCTCAAAGTCATGTTCATATAGAGAAGCGACAGAACAATTTGTTCGCTTCATGGAAAAACTAATTGTTGTGATGACGTCCGGAGTGCCTTCAACGGCACTGAGAAAAAATTCTGTACAGGAAAGAGTACTGCAGGGTGTTCTAACATACTTAGACCGTTGGGAAGCCTGCACCAGACCTACGAAGGCAGGCTTTTTGTCTGCTAGCACTACAGAAGGTATAAGAGTAACTCTGCAAGGCACTTTGGAACCTTTAACATACCTGTCAGAGGAAGTGCAGTACAAATATTTGTTGACTTCACGCCTCAGCCAAGATCCAATCGGAAAGCTATATGAGATAATTCGTCAGTTATCCGGATACAACGATCAACCCACATCTACCCATTTCCTTACTGCCGTGAATTCCTTCAGCTTTTACAATTTGGTAAAAGCACCAAATACGGGCAACTGTGCAGGTGGCACACTTACGTCATTAGTTGGAACTGATGAAGTGGCCAATCATGTCGACAATTTACTGGACACTGGAAACCTGGACGAAGCTTCAAGTGTACTACAGGCACCGACTGTCCTTTGTGCCCATGTGTATCCTGTGCAAGTCAGTGACGCAAGACTGTTGTACTATTTGGCTGGCTATGTGGTGCGGAGGAAAGTTATGGCAATGAAACGCCGGGACTGTTTGAGCAGCAGTTGAGCAGCTGCTCACATTCCTCGAGAACGCAGATAAGGACCTTGCGTCATTCACAGCATTCTGTGATGTTGGAGGGCTCTTTTACCCGTCACCTGAGCTATTTTCATTTGTGGAGGCACTGGAGGACACATTTACATTGTGGTTCAGTTATAATAAGCTCCAAAGGGACACTATAGTTGAACTTCTTAATTCAATGCAGACCGTACCATCTGTAGGGTGTGACTCACACAAGCAAGATCTGACGAGCAACATAATCACGTTTTATGTTCTCACATGGCTTCACTTCTTCACGAAATCTCTAAGCAAACAGAGCAGTTCTGCAAGAGAAAGATCAAAGCACCTCAAGCTTCGAAGAACGATGTGATGTGCATCACACTGTAGTGTGCTAGCTTTGTTTCCTTCTATGCTGCCCCCAACTTCAAATAAAATTTGTAAGAAAAGTAAAACGCTGTCCGATTTTCTGTGCAGTTGTTAATCAAAAAATACTTCTACTGTGAATACGCAAGAATAATTAAGTCCTTAAAAACTATCTCGTGCAAAATGTAAGTATAACAACAATAAAGAAATTGATATTAATGTCACAGTAGCATTGTATGCTTCTTGAGCTTGCTTATAACCTTGCGAAATGGCAATTCCCGAAAATGTTAATTGGTTACATTTCTTAGCACCAAGGAACGATCGCTAGCAGTGGCAAGCTTAGCTGGCCGCGATGTTTGCGATTGATGTAAAGCTTCACTTATGATGCTGTGGGTATGGTCACATCATACGGTGATAATGTTTGATAATATGTGCCGCGAAGTTCATTTATATATGATGCACTTACGCCCTGCAATGTAGTAGAGCCACATAAAATTTACGGTACAAACAAAACCATATCAGCCACAAATCAGCCTTGGCATGGCAGCTTCGCTGCAGCGAGCCGCCGAGCGAGCGACGTGGATGGCTGGATGGATGGATGTGGCTGTACCCTTTAGATCGGGTGGCAGCTAACGCCACTTAGCCGTAATACTTAGTCAACTAACCATTAGATTTATCTTTTTTTTCTTTAAATAGTGAGGTTGAGGATTCATATTTTGCAGTGAAGGATTTAATTTTCACTCGTGCCTTGACTTTAGCCACCAATCAGATAACCTCCTTCTAGTTAGGTCTACCCACTTAAAGTCTATTTTGCCCTCCCTCTCAGTAAACCCCAGTGCTTTGAAAAACTCTGCGCCATCAAGCTGAAGTATAGGGTGAAGCCCTTTACAAAACATTATCAAGTTTTCGGCAGTTGTTTCTTCCTCTCCACACTCACTGCAAACTGTGTCTACCCCTTCGTATTTGGCCCGATATGTCTTGGTTCACAACACTCCCTTCCTGATTTCAAACAGTAGAGAACTACCCCGAGTATTATCATAGATGCTTTCCTTGGCAATTTCCTGCTTAAACGTTCGGTAGATCTCACGTGCGAGCTTCTTAATCATGCCCATTCTCCACATGTCAGTCTCCATTTCCCTCACTTTCTTCTTAACCGATAGGTGTTTTTGGTTTGGCCACCTGCTGTTTTCTAGGTATTTACCAGTCAATTTTCTGGTTCGCTTCCTCCATTTTGTATCGACATTCTTCATGCACAAGTAGCTGAAACCCTTCCTAGCCCAACGCTCCCCCCCATTTCTCTCAATCGTTTCTCAAATTTTATCTTGCTGCTAGCTTCCCTGCCCTAAAATGATGTCCATTCCATATCACCTTGTACTCCCGGATTTGGTATATTCCCGTGAACTCCTAAAGCAAGCCTACCTATTCCACGTTGCTTAATTTCTAATATTGCTTGAACTTCTGATCTCATCCACAAGACAGCATTGCCGAACGTCAGCCCAGGAACCATGACCCCTAACCATATTCCTCTCACAACATCATACCTATTGTAATTCCACAGTGCCCTATTTTTCATCACTGCTGCATTCCTGTTACCTTTAGTCGTCACGTATATTTCGTGTTACCTTAGGTACTCGGTCCCATTGCTTATGCATACGCCCAGATATTTGTATTTATCAGTTATCTCTAGCGTGACCTCCTGTATTCTAAGCTCACTACCTTCGTTATCATCGAAAATCATGACTGCTGATTTTTCCTTACTGAGTCTAAAATTTAACCTATATCCCTTATTACCGCAGATGTCCATCAATCTCTGCAAATCTTTCTTGATGTCGGCCATTAGCACTATATAATCTGCGTACATTAAGCCTGGTAGTGCCTGATCTATGAGTTTTCCTTGTTTCACAAAAGTGAGGTTGAAGCCCAGTCCACTTCCTTCCAATTTCGCATCTAATCCTTGTAGGTACATCATTAATAATAAGGGTGACAGGGGACACCCCTGCCTAAGCCTCCGTTTTACCTCTGCAGGCTTTGATACCTGTTTTTTCCACTTTATAACTACCTTGTTACCTTTATAGATATCCTTTAAAAGATTAGTGACTACATGTTCCACGCCTAGTGTGTCTAGTAATCCCCACAATTCCGCTTGAACCACGCTATCCTACACTTCCTTGATATCCAAAAATGCTAACCACAGGGCCCTGTGTTCCTTTTCTGCTATTTAGATGCACTGCGTCAGTGAGAACAGATTGTCTTCCAACCTCCTGTGTTTCCGAAAAGCATTCTGCAGTTCCCCCCGCACCCCCTCATCTTCTATTCATGCCTGCAGTTTTTCCTTTATAATCTGCATCGCCAGCCTGTAGACCACTGATGTCACTGTTATAGGACGGTAGTTGTTTATGTCAGCTTTGTCCGCCTTTCCTTTATAGATCATGCTCATCCTGCTAAGTATCCATCCATCGGGAACTTCACCATCGAATATTAGTTTGCTCAATGCCTCTCTCAAAGCCTGCTTACACTTCCGACCTAATGTCTCTATCAGCATAATTGGAATCCCATTTGGGCCTGTTCATGTACTACTAGGAACCCTTTTCTCAGCCCCTTCCTACACTCGTTGTGAAAATGGAGCCATTACACCACTTGATTCATCCTTGTCTATTGTGGTGCATAAAGCACTTCTTTGTTTGAAATATTTATGTCACCCTTGCTCTTATATATTCAATAGCTTCGTCCCCTTCTAGTCTAGCACCTTGGGTTGTAGTTATAAACCTCTGCTCTAGGCTCGTCTCATTTCTTAGGGAGTTTAGATGGTTCCAAAATTTCGCAGCTGCCTTTCTATCTTTTTATGTATTTTTGCCAGCCACTGAGCTCCCTTCCTTCTAATCTTTTCATTGATCAGAAGGGATGCATCCCTTCTACAGCTTAGAAAGCTTTCCCATTTTCTTTCAACATCATCTGTCGGTTCACCCCGCTGCTTAGCATGTCTGTGTTCCTTAGAGGCTTCCTGACGTTTTGCTATGACTTTCTTAACTTTCTCATCCCACCAACTTTTGGGTTTGTGTCTTCTTTTCCGGGGTGACTTGTCACGCGTCTTAGCAAGCTCTAGCTCAAACAGTCTAATTAGATTTGTGTATGTTCAAACTGTTTTATTATCCTTCGCTATTACTTTCTCGATTTGTTTAGTGGCTATTTCAATTTGTCTTTCTGGATAAAAATTTTCCTGTAGTTGCTCATCTTGTGTCCTTCCCACTTTCACTGCTCTTCCAAAACTTAGCTTGATACGTTTGGGATCACTACCGAGACTTCTGGAGCCACCTTCATCTATGTGCAGTCCCCTGAGCTTACCATACATCCTATGTGACATCAGTACATAATCTATCGTCGGCTGAAGCATTCCTACCTCCCATTTTATTTGCCCTTCACACTTCTCGGTACTGTTGCAAATGATCAAATCAAACCTTTCACACATATCTACGATCATTTCGCCTGTCATGTCGGTATACCCATCTATATCTTCTATGTGCGCATTCACGTCTCCTAGTATAATTTTGTTGCACTCTCTTCCTATCTCCTGATTGTACTTTGATATACACTCTACCATTGCCTGGTTTTCCTCTCTAGCCTTTGCTCCCGTCCCCAAGTGCACTAAACCAAGGATTGTCATTCGACCTGCCATTTTCCCTTTTACCCATAAATGTTCCTTGCCCTCCTGCTTGACCCTTTGCCAGTCTGTACTTTTATGAATGAATGCCCCAATACCACCCCCCTTTCTGCTGCTTTCTGTTCTAATACAATATTCCCACGCGTAGTCCGGATTGTTCGGAGGCTGTTCCATGTTCCTGAGATGTGTTTCTACAAAACCGTATACCATCGGCCTCTCTTTCCTTAGCTGTTCTTCTATCTCTTCCCATTTCAACCTGTTCCTACCACCCTGCATGTTAATATACCCTATGCCTGAATTGACTCGGCACTCGTGGCTACGCCTATTTATGCCCGGACTCTACCTATCTTAGATAATGGTGCCACTTTGGAATCGTATCTGTCCATACCACCTGTCAAAGAGTCTCCCTGGTCGTTTTCCTCGTTACTAGCTATCCTGCACCCCGAAGGGCCCGCTTGCCCCCCGAAAAAACTACTGCGCGTCCTGCAAGTCGCCAACCCACCGCATGACCTAGCCGCCCAACGAAGTGAATTCAGTCTCGTTGAAAACCACCCCACCTATGCACCTCTCTGTTTATTTCCACCACCTCAAAGCCTTTCTCTCGACTCATCCGCCATATCTCTTGGTTTGCTTTGACAACCGCTCTTTGCAGGTAGCTATCACGCACCGGTACCTCCGGTATCGTGCATATCACTACCTGTACCTGAGGAGAAGTGTCGCGCATGTCATCGACGCCTTTCGCCAGTGTGATTGCTAGTCCGGCTGTATCTTCATATAAGACATCGTTTAAACCGCCGGAAATTATCACGAGGTTTCGTCTACCAGCTTTAATTTTGAGTTTTGCGCTCGCTTGCCTCATGACTGCTTCTAGCTTGCGTCCTGGGAACGCCCCTACTGCAACCCTCTTGTCACCTCTTACCCTCTCTTTGATGGCTTCTGTGCATCGATTTAAATTCGAGTCCCCGGTGATTGTCACATGCTGTGACTTTTCAGGTGGACCATCCTGCACCTGGGGGCTACTTGCCCCTGTGACACTGGCTGCTTTGTCCTCTCCCAGCCCCACCACTACCTCGCTGAAGCTGGGCCTTGCGACAATTGAACTGGCTGAACCTGTTTTTTTTTTTTCAAATTTGCTTGCTCTTCCTTCTCCGCCGTTATGGTTGCCGGTTCCCTACTATTCTCTTCATAGGCCGCTCCTTTGTTCAGCTTCGCTAGTGCTTCCCCGGCGGACTTCAGGCTTTCTCCCATTGCCCTCGTTTTCTCTTGCTCTGTCGCCAATGCAGTCTCGAGCTCGGCGATTCTCATCAGCAGTTCACTCTGGGCAACCATCATTTTCTCCATTTTTTCCTCGACCTCACATTGCCTACATTTCGCGTCAGCCTCTTCTCCATGCGCTTCTACACTTGGGTCCACTTTCAAACCCATTCCACATCCTGAACACTTTACAGTCATTTTAACCATGTCTTTATGACACCAAGTGTCCCTATACTCGATAATTATAAACTCGAGCCCGGCATTACGAAAAAATAAGGAAAGTCTAAGCTCTACTACAAAAATTTGCATGTTCAATGTACGCGCACATCCCCCACGGGGTGGCAAAAGCAAAAACAACAACGAAAAATTCAAACATACACACCCACACTAATAAATACCTGGTGACTGGCCCCCGAAAAAGCCGTACCACAAAACAAGTGCTACGAAAATTTCAACTGCTGCCTTATAATTATAAAGACAATCTCAAAACATGCAAAAACACTTATCTGCGCAGTCGATCGGGAGCGCTCAAAAAACACGTCCATCCACCGTGACAGTCCGAACCAAACCCGTGTAAGCTACAACCAGCGCCATCTAGACAGCGCCGGTCGAGGCATCGGTGGAGAGCGTCAGCGCAGGCGGCGTGGTCTTCACACTTCCCCTATTTTAGCCACTGTAATTTGGTGGTGACTTGCGGCACTGGCGGTCAAGACAGGTACGAACATGGTGCTTCACGGCTGTGGACAGTCTCAGCCAGTAATACCTTTGCTGTACTCTGGCCAACGTCTTCGTGTAACCGAAATGGCCAGAGGTCACCTCGTTGTGGCATGCTTTGAGTACTTTGGTGCGAAGGGCTGCTGGGATGACGAGCAGATAGGCGGATCCCGTCAACGAAAAGTTTCTTTTGTACTTCATCCCGTAAACAAAACGATGACAGCACCCTTGCGAAAACTCTCGGTGCCTTCTGAGATCTGCCATCCAAGTACTTTAATTAAGCCAAGCAATTCAGCGTAGTCCCGTTGTTGCTGCGCCATTGTGGTCGTCTTGAGGGCACCGAGAAATGCCGTTTCCTCCTCCTCGGTAGCGTTGCTGACTCAATGGGTTAATGGGACAGACAGTCGATCAGCATCCATATGTCGCTTGCCTGACTTATGTATGACTTCCATATCGAGCTCTTGCAGCCTGAGACTCCAACGCGCTAATCACCCTGTAGGGTCTTTAAGGCTTGTTACCCAACACAGTGAGTGGTGGTCGCTAATTACTTTACAGGGGCGGCCATATAAATACGGGCGAAATTCTGTAACCGCCCATACCACGACGAGACATTCCTTCTCGGTCGTGGAGTAATTAGTCTCAGCACGTGTCAACGTTCTGCTTGCGTGTGCGATTACCCTTTCTGTGCCCTCTCGCTGCTGCACAAGCACAGCTCCCAGACCGACATTGCTAGCATCGGTATGGAGCATCGTAGGGGCTCTCTCGTCAAAGTGGGCAAGGACTGGCGGTGTTTGTAGTCGCTGACGAAGATTGTGAAAAGCAGCTTCCTCTTCGTTCTTCCACTCAAAAGTGACGTCTTCTCTCGTGAGGCGAGTTAATGGTGATGCTATGCATGCGAAGTCTGTGATAAATCGTCGATAATATGCACAGAGGCCAAGAAAGCGTCTGACAGCCTTTTTATCGGTTGGCACAGGGAACTGTGCACGGCTGCGATTTTCTCAGGATCGGGACGAACACTTCCATGACTGACGACGTGACCGAAAAATTGCAGCTCTTCTTAGCAAAAGTGGCACTTCTCAGGCTTCAACGTCAAGTCCGCGGACCGTATGGCTCGTAAGACCACTTCAAGCCTTTCAAGGTGCTCGTCAAACGTTGCAGAGAACACTATGACATCGTCCAGATATACTAAGCAGGTTTTTCACTTCAACCCGGAAACCACGGTATCCATCAGTCTTTGAAAGGTAGCAGGCGCCGAACACAAACCGAATGGCAAAACCTAAATTCATATAACCCATCTGGTGTCACAAAAGGGGTCTTCGCGCAGTCTCTCGGGTCCACCTCGATTTGCCAATATCCACTGCGCAAGTCCATTGAAGAGAAGTATCGAGCATGTCGAAGTCTGTTGAGAGAGTCATCTATACGAAATAGTGGACATACGTCTTTCTTGGTCACCTGATTTAGCTTCCGGTAATCCACACAGAAGCGCAGGCTTCCGTCCTTTTTTTTAACGAGGACCACAGGTGACGCCCAGGGGCTCTGTGAAGGCTGAATGAGGTCATCTTCAAGCATTCTGTCTAGCTGATGTTGTATCGCTTCCTGTTCTTTTGGAGCCACGCGATAAGGGTTCTGATGAATAGGTCTCGCCATTTCCTCGGTAATTATCCGATGCTTGGTTAGAGGCGTGCGGCCAACTGTTGATGTTGTCGAAAAGCAATCTTGGTATTTGGCCAATAACTCAAGGAGTCTGCGTCGCTCGTTTTTGGCAAAGTAATGCTAAGGTCTAGAACAGGCACTGAATCAAGATTTAGCGCCTCGTCGACTACCGCCAAGCAGCCTTCGGCATCTATGACATCGTCGAAGTATGCGACAGCCGTGCCTTTTGGAAGGTGCCGGCGCTCAGCGCTAAAATTGGTCAGCAGTAGGTACGTGCATCCAGCAGCAACTCTTACGATACCTCGTGCGACAGAAATACCGTGGGTGAAGAGAAGCGAGCTTATTTGGTCTGCAACTCCTTCGGCGTCAAACTGGACAGCCACAGAAACAAGCGTGCATGACCTAGGAGGGAGGACCACGTCGTCACCAGTAAGACGCAGGTGGTTTGCTCGCGCCTCTGGAAAATCGGGTAAGCTCGTACTGCTGCAGAAAGTAATCAAACTCTTTGGCATGTCAATGACGGCGCCATATTCTCGTAAAAATTCATGCCAAGGATTACATCTCTGCAGCATGCGGCAATAACGACGAACGACGCAGTGAAAGGAGAACCTCTGATGTCAATTCTTGCTGTACATCTTCCAGAGGGCATCAATAACTGGCCCCCTGCCATTCTTATATGAGCGCCCGTCCACGGCATCTTCACTTTTCTGGGGCTGTCGGCGAGGTCCTGACTGATAATAGAGAAGTCGGCACCGGTGTCGACTATATATTATCTGCAAGGATACACAGGATATGGTGGTTTTGGACGTTAAACCTCAAAAATCAATCAATCAATGTGGAAACATAACGTTTATGTTTCACATTCACATTACGAATGGGTCTAATAACTTCCCCTATACAATTCCTTGCATTATTGTCTGTCAGATCTCTATGCATATATAGATATATATATATGTGTGTGTGTGTGTGTGTGTGTGTGTGTGTGTGTGTGTGTGTGTGTGTGTGTGTGTGTGTGTGTGTGTGTGTGTGTGTGTGTGTGTGTGTGTGTGTGTGTGTGTGTGTGTGTGTGTGTGTGTGTGTGTGTGTGTGTGTGTGTGTGTGTGTGTGTGTGTGTGTGTGTGTGTGTGTGTGTGTGTGTGTGTGTGTGTGTGTGTGTGTGTGTGTGTGTGTGTGTGTGTGTGTGTGTGTGTGTGTGTGTGTGTGTGTGTGTGTGTGTGTGTGTGTGTGTGTGTGTGTGTGTGTGTGTGTGTGTGTGTGTGTGTGTGTGTGTGTGTGTGTGTGTGTGTGTGTGTGTGTGTGTGTGTGTGTGTGTGTGTGTGTGTGTGTGTGTGTAAAGGAAAGATGTGTATACCTGAGGGCTCGTTTTTCCGTGTTTTAAAACAATAATAACGTGATCTAATAGACATAAATGCCAAGAAATGTATGGGGGAAGTTGTTAGAACCACTGTAATGTAAGAAAAAAGAAAACTGGGTGTAAAATAATTTGCCATGAGCAGGAATCAAACCTACGACCTTTGAATAACGCCTTCGATGTTCTAACCACTGAGCTATTCGGCGGCCTTTACCACATTCACTTTTTTGGGTTTGTATCTGAATTTAAACGTGGTAGCCCCAACTGTAGCCAATTGCCGAGTGCGGAACACCCTTTTATGAGCCTGTGTGGCATCACGTAGCACGCGAACTATATATATATATATATATATATATATATATATATATATATATATATATATATATATATATATATATATCAAGAGAGAGGGGGGTGAGAGAGAGCATCGAACGCGTTATTCGAAGGTCGTAGGTTCGATTCCTGCTTACGGCTGGTTATTTTTCCACCCACTTTTCTTTCTTCTTATTGACATTCCATTCCCATATATATATATATATATATATACATATATATATATATATATATATATATATATACACACATCTTTGTGTGATGTGTGTAAAAAGCGAGTCATCACATCTATGTATAACGAGTAGAGGCTTTCTGCAAGAATCGATTCCAGGGCTAGTCCTACCCTATATTACTATTCTACCACCCCCAACATCTGAAGATTGCATCCTTTGCACAGAATACACTAGTACATTTACAACAGCCAAGAATAAACATACACTTCAAGACAGAGCAGCTTCACAGGTCTAAAAAAACTAAAAACTTGGCTTCATGCAAAAACACATCCTCGCGAAGAGCTGTAAAGAGTAATTGTGCTGTCTTTGCTCCCAAAACAGTCACCTTACTTTAAGTAGTAATCTTGAAACGAATAACGCAGTACTAGAAAGGGCTGGTAACACAACATTTCTTGATATCTACTTGAATGCGAAACGTTCATGGCACATATGCGTCTTTTAATAAAAGTTTGTACAAAAACATCAAGCGTGCGATTTCTTTTTCTGTTGACAACTTGATAAGAGTAGCTCTTCAAAGTAACGCGGTCACTAGCTGCATTTTCCCGTGTTACCTATAAGTAAACTTTATATTTATTTGTTCTAGGTATTTGTTGAAGCTCATCGACTATTTGAATGTGTGCATCACAAATTATACTGCACTCTAGTATTTAGCACACAGCTGATTTATATAGACCATCAGCTTTGCCCCGCAGGGGCGCCTCTGCAAGCAGGCGTTTGGTGTGTAGCGACACCACGGACCCGAGCTAACGGGGGAGTTTTGACTCCCTCCCACGCCTAGCCGTGCGTGGCTTTGCCGTGTCCAGGGAAAAGGGGATCCTGGTGGTTGAGCCGACGCTGGGTGCTTGGACCTTTAAGGCCCCCCGGCAGAGGCAATACACCCCTTTGGCCCCGGCTTCACGTAGACGGCACCCCTGGGCTGACCCACCCAGGGGAAATCGGCAGTCGCCTTTTCCTATCTCTCTCTCCCTACATCTTCGTCTTTTGTTCTCACTTTAAATCTTTCCTGTCTTCTCCTCACTTCATTTTACTTCCAATTTTTCCTGGCGGCAAGGGTTAACCTGGTGTAAATATCCAAACTTGGATAGATATATTAGGTTATGGCAGTGGCGTACTACTGGCGTTGTGCAGACATGTTTACATGTTCTGCCACGTCCCCTTGTTGGGCTCCGTGGTGGGTGGTAGGCGCCATTACTGAAGGAACTGCACTTTTCTATGGGATCACGAAACCCCTTATCCATTGATCGCCCCTTCAAAAGGTGGCGCACCGAAGCAAATGTAATGCCGATTTCCGAAAAACAAGACCATTTCCTTAAGTACCACGTTATTCATTGCGAAAACTCGGACAAAAAAAAGCTCGCAACATCTCCCCATTTCTCGTGTCCAGGTGCCTAACCGAGACTATCGGAACTGGCTATAAGGCTACAAAGATGACAAGCGGAGACTTGCTAGTGGAAGTTAAAGACAAGACACAGTTTCAGAAACTAGAAAAATTAGTAGCATTTGGGGACAAGCCCGTAACCGTCTCTGCGCACCGAACGATGACACTGTCAAAGGCGTTGTGTCAGACAATGACCTAAAAGACCTAACAAATGATGAGCTTCTGGTTGGCTGGAAGGACGAAAACGTCGTTCACGTACAGCGTATCGTAGTGAGAAGAGAAAACAAAGAAATTCCAATTAAGCACATAACTGTGACCTTCGGGTGCTCCACACTACCGCAAGAATTAGTTACCGGCTATCTAAAACTGTCCGTGAGACCCTACATTCCGAATCCGCGGCGCTGCTTCAAGTGCCAAAGATTCGGACATGCTTCTCAGAGTTGCCGTGGGCAGCTCTCCTGTGCACGGTGTGGTATCACAGGCCACTCTGCAGATGATGACTGCAAGGCCGAACCCCACTGTGCAAACTGCGATGGAGAACACGCGGCGTATTCTAGATCCTGCACAGCATGGAAAAAAGAAAAAGAAATTATTACCGTCAAAGTCACCCACAACATCCGTTTCCGCGAAGCAAGGCATCGGGTCTCCCCTTTCTATGCAACGAAATCATTTGCGGAAGTGGTGCAACAGGGGGCAGCACCACGACAGCATCAGGTGGCCGCCCAAGCTACGCACAGCGTGCTGGAGCGACCGCCGCTTGCCCCTACTGCGGGAGCAGCCAAGGCTGCTCCGGCCTCAGTAAACAAGGCCTCACCACGGGCGTCGACATGCATTGGCACGAGCCAGGGCAACGGGCAGACTGCGGGAACCCCGTCGACGTCCGGTGTAGAGGGTTTAAAGGCTTCGTATCTTGAGCCGAAGCCCACAACGCCCAGGGATCGCTCAGCAGAGCGACGGTCCAACGCTTCTCATGAAGCTATGGACACAACGACCAGTCAAACGGCGCCTGCAGCGCCGAAGGAGCGGCGAGTTTCTCTCGACCGCTCCAAAAAAGACAAAAGACAAATTACAGGGCCTCCAAAAAGCCCTGTAAAATAAGTTTCGTTTTCCATAACCTGAAAGGTTATGGTACCATTCTGTTTTGACTTTAGCATCACACACATGTCACCAAGGTTTTATAGCCAACAAATCAACTCTTACTCCACTTTTCCGCTCAAATTCACTGCCCAAAATGGCTTTTCTTGTCCATTGGAATTGCAGAGGACTCATTCGCAACATAGGTAACATAAAAGATTTACTAAGTAGTCTCTCTCCAATGGCTATGTGCTTACAGGAGACCAATCTGGGAGAAAAACACACCAACTTCCTCAGAGGTTTCACCGTAGTACGGCGCGAACGCGTCCACGCTAGCCGGTCGTCCGGCGGCGTGGCTATTGTCGTCAAAAGTGGAATTGCAGTGCGAGAGATCACCATCAACAGTCACATCGAGGCCGTGGCCGTCACCATTTTAGCTCACAAAACTATCACCATATGTTCCATTTATATCCCCCCACACACGCATTTTTCAATTAAAGATATAGAGCATATTTTGGACCAACTGCCTGAACCGTTTGTTATTGCAGGGGATTTTAACGTGCACGGAATGCTTTGGGGAAGCAGTACAACTGACACCAGAGGACAAACCCTCGAAGATTTTATTCTGAAGAATGACGTATGTCTTTTAAATACTGGTAGCGTCACCTACTGCTCCCCAAGCACAGGAGCCACTAGCTGCTTAGATCTAGCGCTGTGCTCACCTTCGCTCTTTTTCGACCTAAAGTGGAGCGTGATAGATAATGTCTACGGCAGTGACCATATGCCTGCTCTCATAAAATTAACACAAACCCTCCCCACCACTCAATCCCGACCACCGCGTTGGAAACTTCATCTGGCAGACTGGCCACTGTTCACTGAAAAAGCTGCCCTAGAAAAGGAGATGCTTGATGGCCTAAGCATAGAGGAAATGAACGAGACAGTCACCGCCTGCATACTTGCGGCAGCCGAACAAACTATACCACAATCCTCCGGCATTATAAAGAAAAAACTTAAACCCTGGTGGACAAAAGAGTACACACAAGCTAAAGAAATGCAAAACAAGGAGTGGGGCGTTTTTCGTAAATATCCTACAGGAGAGAACCTCCTAGCATTTAAAAAGGCGAGAGCAAAGGCAAGATTTATTCGCAGGCAGGCTGAAAAACTCTCGTGGAAAAAGTACATTTCATCCATTAACAGTTCCATTACATCTAAAAGAATGTGGGATCAGGTGCACAAGTTGAACGGCAACTACAGTTCATATACCATCCTCATTCTCTCAACCCCTGGCATCCAGACAACTTTAGGCGAACAGGCAGACCTACTAGCGCAGCACTTTTGCGCTATTTCGAGCTCAGCAAACTATTCGGCAGCTTTCCTAAAACATAAACAATTTACAGAAAAACAAAAGCTTCCTATTACAGGTTATCACAACAGATCATACAACTTCCCCTTAACCCTGCAGGAAATTAACAGAGTGCTTTCTCAAGGTAAAAAAACAGCACCTGGCCCAGACAAACTACATTACCAAATGCTCGCCCATTTGTCCCAGGAAGCGGTGAAGGCATTGCTGCACTTCTTTGACGCTATTTGGATCACTGGCAGAATGCCAACAGAGTGGAAAAAAGCCATTATAATTCCATTTCTCAAAGCCGGAAAAAACCCTACATTAAAAACAAGCTATAGGCCCATAGCACTTACAAGTTGTATGGCGAAATCCTACGAAAGCGTTATTAATATTAGGCTAACATACATCCTGGAAACCGATAACTTGATAGATGTCCATCAATGTGGTTACAAGAAAGGATGTTCCACCACCGATCACCTTGTTCGCCTTGAACATACAGTACGAGAAGCTTTCCTGTACAAGCAGCACTGCTTAGCAGTATTTTTCGAACTTGAAAAGGCATATGACACAACGTGGAAGTACGGTATCTTACGAGACCTGGCAGATCTTGGAATTCGCGGAAGGATGCTCAACTGCTTGTCCGACTTCCTATCGAACCGAACTTTTCAGGTTCGTTTGAGCACCACACTTTCAGGAACTTTTACTCAAGAGAACGGTGTGCCTCAGGGCTGTGTCTTAAGTACAACTCTCTTTGTCGTCAAAATGAACTCTGTGAACCAGGTCATACCATCTACTCTTATGCACTCACTATATGTGGATGATCTCCAAACAGCGTGCCGGTCATCTAACATGACGACGTGCGAGCGACAGATTCAAATAGCACTAAACAAGCTAACACAATGGGCTAACAAAAACGGCTTCCGATTTTCTGAGGAAAAGACGGTTGCTGTAGCGTTCTCCCAGAAACGAGGCTTACAACCAGACCCCGTACTCAAAATAAACGAAACAGTATTGCCAATAAAACAATAACAGAAGTTTCTGGGGGTCGTATTTGATAAGAAGCTCAATTTTCTTTCACACATTAATAATCTCAAGGTGAAATCCAACAGCGCCCTCAATATCCTCAAAGTCTTGTCTCGAAAGCACTGGGGTTCCGACCGTAAGTGCCTCCTGCTCATCTACCGCTCTTTAGTACGCAGCAAATTAGACTATGGTAGTATAATCTACGGTTCAGCAAGAGACTCGTACCTTAAGCGCCTAGACCCTGTCCATAACAAAGGGTTACGCCTCGCAACAGGTGCCTATCGAACCTCACCTATTTCGAGCTTATACGCCGAAAGTAACGAACCATCCTTAGAGTATAGGAGAACAAAACTAATGCTCACGTATGTCCTTAGAGTTCGTTCTTCACCAGATCATATATGCCACAGTATTGTCACACGCTGTGACCTACGACAACACTACGCCAACAAACCAAACGTAATTAAGCCACTAATACTAAGATTTGAAGAAAAATTTCACACCCTAAATGTTCCTAACGAAGCACTCTCCATCGCCAGAAGGCCACCCAGTTTGGCCCCATGGAGTGATTTCTCCAAATTCTTAGATTTTTCACTCACACATATAAAAAAACGAAACACCCCACGTGAACATATACTACAAGAATTCCTTACATTACAACAAACGTACAACACTTAAGAAGAATTTTATACTGATGGTTCGAAGACATCTGCTTATGTCGGAAGTAGTGTGATAGGAGCAACACACAAGCAAATAACTAGACTACCGCAGTTCGTATCCATCTACACCGCTGAGTGCTATGCGTTATGGATGGCAGAACGATACATTATAAGCTCAAAACATAAAAAAGCTGTAATATTTACAGACTCGTTAAGCGCGCTGAAAAGTCTCAATTATAAATCTCAGTGTGAGCCATTCATAGGCGATATTTTAAACATGCTATCCCACACACCTGATGACCACACCATACGCCTCTGTTGGGTCCCGAGTCATGTCGGGATTCCAGGCAATGAAAGGGCAGACCAACTAGCTGCAAAAGCAAAAAATATGTGCGAGTCAAAAACCAACATACCTGCCAGAGATGGGATTCAAGCTGTTCGACGGGCCACAACTTTTCACTGGCAGCAGGAATGTAAATCACAACAAAACAACAAACTTCACCTAATTAAACCTATTCTTGGTGAATGGAAGACCTGTCTTTATCAAGCGCGTTTTATCGAAGTAGTTATATGTTGACTACGAATAGGTCATACGCACATCACACATAACTATCTATTGGCAGGCGAAGAAGCCCCAACATGCGACAAGTGTCAGGAGCAACTAACTGTAAAGCACATTTTAATAGCTTGCCCACACATGGAAACATTAGGAGAAAAACATTTCCGTATGTTTTACAGGTTAAATATTCCCTTTCATCCAATGCTACTCTTGGGCGATGACGCCCTAGTACCCATAGCTGATGTGATCAGCTTTTTAAATGAAGCACAACTTCTGAACATGATCCAACTACACTAAACTTTGCTACCGCTAAACATAGGAAAACTTGACTGATGTGTCTCGTAGCACAGCCTCTTCGGAGAGGCATCTGCTGCAGCTGGAATTTACAACGAGGGACTTGCCTTCCTGCCCTTAGGTTATAAGGACACGGGTATGGTATCAGTGCTATGTAAAAGCCGTTACGGTTTAACATAACCTCATGCACCAACCATACACATTGACTACCTCGAGCATCACACACATATTCTTAGAAGAGATATATACTTCAGGCGTTTACGCAGCCAATCCTTTTAAGCCTTTATACAGCCACGCTTCACCACTCATCATATCCCATATGTCATCGCCGTCAAGACATTTCAGAGTCATTGTCCTAGCCCTGTCCGCTGTAAGTATTCTCACCATGAGTCTGGCGCAACATAGCCTTAGTTGCTCTTGCGCCACAAAACCCAACATAACTTTCCATCAGCTTTGTGTCAGGCCAGGCATTTTTTAAGTTTTGCCTTAGAACGCCCCGATTACATTCCGCCAAACCACAAATTTTTTCAATAATCTCGTGCCAAGTTAGATTTAAAGTAATTGTAGTAACAATGTAATGTATCTAAACGCAATGCTTAATTACTGCATTTTTATATTATGCATAAATAGCAGAGGCTCTTTGTTATTCAATGCAGGTATTTTCGTTAAAATTGATTTCCATGCCACATTTTGCACGCCATTTGTCAACAATACACAAAGCTTACAAGCAAGACCTGGTTAACAACACTTTCTACACAAGGGGATAGCACAAGGTTATCTCTGAGTGGTGTCACATCGAAAAATATCACATAAACACAAAGCAAATGGGCAGGATTCAAGTCGCTCCCACACTTTTTTTACGACATGGCACAATATGTACGCACTGAACAGGAATGTGTACAACAGGCTCTGCATTGAAACCCCTCGCATGGCCTCATAACAGCTTGTCACTGTTTCTCCATGGGGCTTCAAATAATTACCACTAGAAAACTTTGCTATCAGTAAAACAAATTATAACTGCAAGAAAAATGTTATAAAGGCGAAAGTTCGCATGTGTTTCATATGTCTGTTAAAGTGATAGATGAAAACTGTATCCCTTTATTGAACAGATGCCAAAATGACCAACGACACCATTTCCCTTGCTTTTGTGCTTGGCTGGCAGTGTAACTCCAACCCAAGCCGACCATCGTCCTGTGGCCAAGTGCAGTTTCTTTGTGTCCTACGGTTACTGAGCAAATTATTGAACTGCAGAGCAACATGGGGATAATGTTGAGCATGCATGCTACCTTCCTCCACATTCTTTGGCACAGGAAGAGAGGGGCATGGGCTCGTGCTCTCCATTTTTTATAGTTTCAGTTTTGTATACTCCAATGTAAGACCTAAAATTCTCTGTAACAATTCGTCGTTGCCTGCAATCTAGTCACGATTCTTGTAAATACTTGCACCTATGTGGTGTGTTTTTCTGCACTTACAAAGAAAATAAAATATTGGTGGCGTGAAATTCAGTTTCTTGCTACAATGTACTTTGTGCAGAGAAAGTGCCAATGTACTGACAATTTCAAAGGACAGTAAAATATTTTATTATGTACCCAAGGAACAATCTGGAGGCTGTCTTGGCATGTGTATGTTTAAGTCATGAAAAATTATGTCGTACACATTGCATGTTATTGATCCTTATACACGTTCACAACACCCACATTTTCCAATTAGGTATTTGATAGTTATTAAAAATGCCCACATGTGATTTCTCTTCTAACCCATCCTACTCCTGGGCCCTTTCAATCTTCCAAACATTACCTAGGATGGTAATCTTACAAAGCTACATTTCTCTTTGGTCATAATCTAAGAGCTAAGACTATGGTGCTGTGCTTGTTTCATTACCACAGTTAGTACTACAACCGACCCTGTATCAATTTTACACGTACACACACGGCCTTGACATTGTTTTCATTTACCTTGACACAACGTCAGATATTAGGTACCTACCCAGTATAAGTGACTTCTGCATACCTGAATTTTGATTTATTCGCCCATTTATTCATCATACCTCAAGGGTTCCAACAAAGGATCTTCCATGAGTGTTGGGCACACCAAAGAAATGGCTGGTTGGGTTTGATGTAGCAAGTTTATTGATAGTATTCAAAGAATGATTTGGAACGGGAACTATATAGGTGATCAGGGCATGATCAGATGAAAGTGCATGACATTGTTGGGAACTATGCAGAAAAAAAAACTGATATATATAGTAGATTGGACAAATTGCAGATTTCCAAACTTATGGATGAATATGGTGAGAAAAATATTTGCTAAAATATTGATTTAGTTTTCTAGAGTAATGAGTTGAAAATTTGCAGAAATGTAGTTGTCTAGCACTTTTTCAGTGAGAGGTGTGTGAGAGAAGACATAATATAGGTATTCAACCTGAAACACTTGATATGCAGGAGCATACAGTTCACTAGAAGGTACCTGACACATTTTATTTACCTATAATAAAGACAAATAATTATGCTATTTTGATGGCTCTTATAAATTAATTGTACAGGCATGTTTTACATGAATTGAAATATAGTTTTATTCGTAGCTAGTCTGGCACGAAAGTGATGCTAAAGACATGTTTTGCTATCCATATTTACCAAGTAACCGATTGCAAGAATTTGTCCACTCAAAACTTATGACTGGTCCAAGACATGTCGATAGGTAGACGCCCTCCTAGATATATAGATGCCTTGCACTGAGCTAAATTGTGACATTTAATTAGTTGGGGGTAGAAAAGCACCGCATTAGGACAACAGTGATGAACAAATGCAGAAGAGCAACTTACTTACGTTGAATAACGTGCCCGATTGCTGGATTAGGAGGAGGCCCTGCTGGAGAGTAAAACAGTCATGAATTCGCTTATGGTGCAACTAATTACCACGTGCAGCAAGGCACACGTCGTATGAAACACTAACTGGAAAGTCCTTAATGTATGTGTGATCGAGGAGCGCAGTCCAAGAACTAAGCCTTGGGCGGCTTCTCAATCATTTCAACCTACAAACAGGGTAAGTACAGAAATTGGACAGGTTTATAAAAATGTAAATATAATTTTTACTGCCATGTATACATATTGAACTGCTTGTTTCTACATTGAAAATTGTTTGCTCCAAAAGAATTGAGACCTTTCATGGCCAAAGATCTACAAGTAACACTAGGTTACCGACACTTTATCCTGTTTCCATCTCTCAAAGTTTGATGCTTTTGAGTATTCTGCCCATGAGGTGTGCCTAACTAGCTGTAAAAAATGGCTGCATAACTCCACAAAACATTTTTCAAGTGCTTATGCAATTAGGCACTTGGCATGTACGTATGGTCACTTAGGAACTATAGGTCGTTTGGTTTTCTTCACATTTCTTGTTAAAATACTCTGCTCAGACATTGGGGGGCAAACATATCATTCAGGAAAACCTATGAGAATCTATGTAAATAATGAATAATACACAGGAACTCTTATTACAGCACATATTGTAAAACAAGATAATTAAATTTTCATGTTCTATGAATACAATCATGCCAAAAGTGAGTCTGCTACACGAACAAATGTCGCACTGACATCACATTTTCCTCCTCATGAGTTTGCACGTTTGGCTATTTTTGACAAGCTACATGCACTGTTATAGGATACTTTCCAACTTACTCATTCACCTACCAGGGTATCATATCATCTCGAATCAACCGTCATCGTACATTTGGTCTTGAATTAGGTGACAAATTGAAAACTTATAAGGTTTTTCCTTCGGTCTCCGTGCCTTTACGGCGCATTGAGTTGGACCACTAAAGTGTCGATAAGGAAAAAAGAAACATTTGTCAGGCTTGTTTGTAGGCATTCGACAATAAGTTTGTTTGCAAAACATATTGGGTGGATGCATGGGCATATTTCTGAATGGTTGTGTAAATTGATAAGATAAAGAACTATTTTCAAGGATGGGATGGTCAAAACTTATAACAAAAGGCAAGCATGTGGTTCGGATTTCTAATTTTGTAGTCAATATACAGGGCTGTTCAAGAAAATATTAACAGACAGCTGTACTCCCAAAATATCAAGAAGTTACTAGGGACAATTACATAAGTATTATGTATACATTACGTTTATTATTTAGGACACAAACATGACTTTACAAACACCAACACCTACTTTCATTTATAAAAGTTTGCACCAGTTAGTTACTGTATTTTTGGTAGGTGGATAAAATTATGTGCATTTCAGAAGTGATAACATCATTATGAGTAAAACATGAGTAAATATTAGGTGATAGTAAAGAAAAGATGCTGTGGGGGTTGTTAAGGAACAGACTAGGCCTACGAGCTTGGTACTGAACCTTGTAGTACACTAAAAGTTATGCTTCAAAGTGAGGAGTAATGGCCATTTGGAAATAACAAGCGAGTACAACTTTATAGGTATATAATGCACTAAAATATTTAAATCCAAGCTATAGATTATTAGTTTCAAAGTGGATGTTTATGACAGATCTTACCAAAACTATTACCGAATTCGTGAACAACCCAATTTGTGAACGTTGGTTGCATCGAGAGTGTGGTACGTACAATGAATGAGTACCAAAAGTAGAAATAATTTACCTTTTTTTTTTTTTTTACTTTGAAGTGTAGTTTTCAATTCATGCTGAGGAGGGTAGTGTGCAGTATAGGTCAGAGTAAATGTATTCATTCACTGGAAAAAGACGCTTTGCCACAATATTAGAATGCCACTGGTCTGGAATATTTTGGGAACCAGATTATGAGATTTGTGCGTCATCAAATAAAGTAGTCTTGCGACACCACCAACATTAGCTATCACTGAAGTGTAACGGCTGCTTTGTGATTCTGGAAAGAAAGACATGGGTGATCATTGCAGGAGACCGAAATTTTTCATGAATTTTTGTTAATAAAAGGTGCAGTGCATTATTTATTGGTTACTGAGATACCTAGTTACTGGTATTGCAGAGTTATATGGAAAAAATTACTGCCATCAAAGACTAAAAAACATTGATAAGTATACAAGTCACCGCATAACAAAACAGAACACTTGTTTTCTAGAAGTGGGAAAACTGCTCAATGCATACAATGAACCGAACATTGACATCATTTTACTGGATTTTATCAATAATGAGGTCGCTCAAAAGGACTCCGCTATTATTCTTATGCTGACTTGCTGGCGTGTGCTGGTCTGCTGCTATTATTACCATGTGCCACTTGTATAAGAAGCTTGAGACAACATATACTTGAACACATTATAACAAGCCATCCATTACAGTTCTTTATAACAGGCACCATTTCATGCGACATCACTGATCATCTGCCAGTCTTCGCAAAATCAATGTCCGCTAAATAAACAACAAAAGTTGATCACACGCATAATTTTTATAACAAAAAGTAGATTTCCATATTTTGGCAGCAAGACAAAACTGCCGAGAAGTGCCTTCTCCAGGATCAACCAAGAAAAGATATAGTGCATAAATTACCATTCTGCAAATGCGCATGGTGGTTAGATGACACTGCGATCACTGTTACTTGTGCCCGTAGGGAGGAAGACGCCGACAAAAATGGAGTCCTTTCTGGCCCTGCCAAGCTTCGAGTGGTCGCAGAGTTCCCAACTTCCACTACGCTCAAGGCGCTCCATAAGTTCATAGGGCTCCGATCTTACTAACCATGTTTTGTCAACGATGTCATTGAACTTAGGACGCTATCTCATGACCTTAGATGTCGCAGTCGTGACACGGTGCATGTTAGCATACTGAAGCTATGGTATCGCACTTTGATCCTACCTTTGCCTTAGTCACCAGGATGGCTCCTCTTCACTCCTGGGGCACATCTTAGTGGTGAAGACGAGTTTCTGCGGTTGTTGCTGTGCGTGGCATTGTAATCCTGTCGAATTGGCGCTACTCTGACTGCCAAGTCCTCACTGCTTTCCCAATAAATAGTCCTGCAACACTAGAATTGATTTCAAATTCAAACTGGGGTGGACTTCTCCACTATATCAATCACAAGGACAACATGTATAAAATTTAAGGCGTCACCTGCATGACATCAATCTCTAAGCGCGGTACAAGCAATGCAACGACTGCCTCCACAGAGTTTAGCAAATTTTGCTGCATGGCTATTTCAGTTCAGAAATAGCACAAGCCCACAACAACAATAAGGTGATGTGGAAAGTTATTGATTAGCCATCCATAAAGGAAAGAAATACGTGGATAGTAACATTGTGGGAATTATCGTTTGTGATACCATCATGGTTGAAACTACCGCTATAAGAAATGTTCTTCGCGATCACTTTGCGAATGTAGGCAGTACGAACAACACAATATCATACAACAACACTCGTGCCTTCGTCACACAAAAAAACTAGAAATCAATTTTTCTTTAACCATAAACCAATGAGAAAATAATAAATAGAACAATTCTTACACTAAAGACACCAAACCAGAAAGAGATGATAGTGTATCAGTTCCAATTGTAAAAGACCTATCTCAATTTCTAGCTGAGCCATTAACAAATGCCATCAATGATATTTTCGAATTGGCTTGGTTTCCTTCAAAATAAATGTCACCAAAGCAATAGGCATACTTAGGAAAGGTTGGAAAAACAATTTTTGAATATGTCTCACCACCATAATGCCAGCACTGACGAAAGTTGTTTGAAAGAGAATGTACTGTAGAATCAATGTTTTTTTTTTTTTTTCATAAACCATATGTACACAATTGAGTAATATGGCTTCAGAAGGAAAGAAATCAAAAGAATATATATATATATATATATATATATATACATATAATCTCAAAAGTTTCACCTGCGTATCCAATGCTATCTATGCATTGATAAACAACAGACACACGAGCGAAAATTTTCAATACTTCCAGCAGGCCCTCCTGTCGAAATGAAGGAAGTATTAAAGATTTTCGTACGTTCTTTTTTTGTTTTATTGTATATATATATATATATATATATGTATATATATATATATATGTATATATATATATTAATCAGAGAAACAAGTGTATACCTTATTGAGGGCTTCTTTTTGCGTGTTTTGACACAATATTAATGAGATCAAACAGCCAATGATGCCAAGGAGTGTATAGGGTAAGTCATTAGGCCGAATGGTATATTTTTTTTATTTATTTACAGTACCTTACAGCTCTCGAGGGGCATTGTGTAAGGGGGGCGGTACAGATAATATGTTAGAAAAATACATATACGTAATATCTACACATACATAGGCAAATAATGAATACAATAGAAAATGCAGTTCTACTTATGAACATGTAAGCAAAATACATACTACAGAAGTGAGTACAGTATGTGAAGGTGAAATACAAAAATAACTATTATGACAGTAACTACAACCTAGCAATAGTGAAAAAACATCGGCAACAGTCCTAGAAACACTGATGATTACGAAGATGCGACAGAGCAGTTTTTGGTGCATAAGTATTTTTTAAGGGTATGATAGTATGAGTATGATTTCTTTGGTGTGCCCAACACTCATGGAAGATCCTTTGTTGGAACCCTTGAGGTATGATGAATAAATGGGCGAATAAATCAAAATTCAGGTATGCAGACTGGCCGATATTGAATGTGAAGAAAGAGCCCCCCCGCGGTGGTCTAGTGGCCAATTAAGGCACTCGGCTGCTCACCCGCAGATCGCGGGATCGAATGCCGGATGCGGCGGCTGTATTTCCGATGGAGGCGGAAATGTTGTAGGCCCGTGTGAAGATTTCGGTGCACGTTAATGAATCCCAGCTGGTCGAAATTTCCGGAGCCCTCCACTACGGCGTCTCTCATAATCGTATGGTGGTTTTGAGACGTTAAACCTCCAAAATCAATCAATCAATGCGAAAAAATAACTTTTATTTCTTCACATTGACATTACGATTGGGTCTAATAACTTCCCCTATACAATTCCTGGCATTGTTGTCTGTTCTAAAAAGTACTTGTGCTTTAAAAAGTAATTGTGCTATCTTTGTACCCCGAACCAATCACCTTACTTCAAGTAATCATCTTGAAACGAATAACGCAGTACTAGAAAGGCCTGGTAACACATTTCTTGATATCTACTTGAATGCGAAACGTTCATGGCACATATGCGTATTCATGAAAGGACACCGAAGTTTCATGAAACAATACTTATTCTTTACAAGCTACGCTCGGGAACGCGTTCCCGGTTTCAGGCACTCTATTCGTTTTGAAAGCGCGCGTCCCTCACGTGACTTAGAACGTCAGATCCCTCTACGTCAATCGCGTCTCACTCTTTTGTTTTCTGTTTTCCTTAATTTGTCTTGCGGTTTCACACGAAATAAATAAAAAAGCAGCGTCGTTACAGCTCTCTTCCCTCAACTCACTTCATCGCCTGTAAAAAATCCGCTCCGGCGCCGCACTTGGCGCAGTTGAAGCTCTACGGGTCACGTAAATACACGGCTCCGTGCGTTAATATTACTGTTTTTGTTTTCTTTTTGCGTATTATGATGCACAATTGAGATCTGCTTATAAAGGTGTACGTATCAAGGTCGCGCCTATGAAGCAATGTTAATCAACTTGTTTTTGCTGCTGTCGTCGCGCTTCTATTTTGTCTTATTTTGTGGTCGTAACTTGAGTTTCTTTGGGCAGTGCTGTAGTAGACGACACGCACGGTGCACTGTCACTATCAACCTCCCCATGATGTCTTCGAGAACCCTGGACACGGTGTGGGTGATCAGCATAAACATTGCGATGACGAATATTCGCGGTGAGTGCAGTCGGGAACCCTGGATTCGGTGTGGGTGCTCTCTGCACGTATGATTGCGTTGAATATCTGAGCAATGTCTGGGAGAGTGGTAAAGCAATGCTCGCGTATGTTTCTGGCAGATTATAGTCTTTACTCTACGCCTGCCGATGTGATGTTGACGAGGTCAATAAGTGGTCCGGCGACTAAGAAAGCAAATTGTGTGTGCTGAGCATGACACGGAAACTACTTAGCTGACGCCTGACTAACGTACTGGCATATGTATAACTGTAGTGGTGACAGATTACTACTTCCTCTCCCATAGTTGAGTACAAAATACTAAACATCGTTAAACACTTTTTTTAAACGCATACGCTGTGAGAGCAGTCGAGAACCCAAGATTTGGCATCGGTGCCCATGCATGAGAGAGTGCGTAGGATATCTTAAAATTCGGAGCTAGGGAAATGAAAGCACTTACTTTTTGAGGTGGTGCGTGCGCAATGGTGCCTTCCAGCATACACAGCAGTCATATGTGGTGTGTTCTTAGACGTTCAAAAGCACGGCTACTCTTTCGCTCTGCAGGGCGCAGAAAATCGACCGCGAATTATGTGCCCTGCCGGGCTTTATCTGCCTAGCTCACCCTCTCTTGGTTAGCGCATGCGTTTGTTTGCACATGCTGGATTTATATGGCCGGTCGATTTCGCATTACATTCATTCAAACACACATGAGAATGTTAAGTGCTCATGCATGTTCTTCACTATGATGTATTCATTCTACTGCACAGCCGCCTTTGTTTTATATGCGAAGCATTTCTTAGCAAAATTCGGCGAATTTCGGAATATCTATCAGGGCGCCTACGACTTTTAGCCCTCCTGGGCATTTGGATAACGGGATCTATATTAAAATTGGTATTTCATAACATGACTGTGTGACGAGCATAATAAATGACTATTCATAACATGAAAATCATCTTATTTATGTCATGATTTACATTTCCTGGTCTTGCTGCTCTTCTGGTGGTTTTGTTCTTATGACATACTGAAAACTGGTATAGCATGACATGACGTAAGTGGCAGATCTTAACGTGTAAATCATGACATGCATGTCATCTAACTCGTGACTACTCCCAACGTCCATTGGTGCGCCCGCGGTCGTCTTGTTAGCTTCACATACACAAAGTTCAGTATTACGGGGCTTGAATGGATGATGAAGTTATATGACTGGTGCAAACATGATAATCATGAGATGCTTATCGCGTAAGAACACGACTACATGCTGCGCTCACGATGTGCTCATGACGGTTTAGCTAGCTTCACATGTACCGAATTTCGTATCACGTGACGTGAACAGACAGCAAAGGTAGATGACACGTCCAAACATAATAATCACGTCAGGCAAGCCATGCAAAAAATGACAACATGTTACGCCCATAGCGCACTTGCCGCCGTTTAACTAGCTCTACATATACCAAATGTGTCCAAACATGACAATAATGACACGGAATCCATGTAAGGCATACTTTACGTCCGCCTCGTAACGTTGTGCCTATTTTAAAGTGACATATCAACCTTCCTCCTTCGTACTTCGCATATTATCGATTCTCACTAGACACGAATCTGCCAATTTTTTTTCTTGCAATGAACAATCCAGTGCAGCTTCTGTTCTGCTAGGCTGTTCATAGAACCGGAGAGCAGGATGCCCGAAAGACTTAGGAATCGATGCTGACTGTACAGAATAAACGAGTTCCTCCTTTGCTACCAGCTGCTGCTTACCTCGTGTTGGCCGGCGCTTCAGCGTCGTGCCCTGCGTGCTCTGTGTGGCGGGTCCGCCGCACGATACAACACTTACACGGTCACGTTAAAGAAATAGACGGCTATACAACCAATGCCGACACTTTTGTGTAGCAATAAAAGCTTTACTTCAAGGGCTGGCAATCGCTTCCACCATACATTTGCCATCCACTCTCCGCTACGGCGAGACATGGCACTGTGATTTATAAAAAAGTGCAGAGTTACTCTGAGAAAAGCTCGGTCCAATGGCATCAACTCATACTGCCGTAACGTGGTCCGTTGGACATAAGGTAACAAGACTGGTTCGAGAATTGGCATTCCTCCACGGGCTATCACCCCTTACGTACCTCTTCAGACAAAAGCACAAATTATCTTCAGGGCTCCTCAAGACTGGCCGATAAACCTACACCTGCACAATGAAGTTTTATTGGGAAGGTGCTAGTGAGCGCAATATCTATATATATATATATATATATATATATATATATATATATATATATATATATATATATATATATATATATATATATATATATATTTTTTTTTTCTTATTTAAGAGCACTATAAGTCCTTGCAGGCTGCTAAAGCTATGAGAGGACATTATAATTTACTATTCAAAATGTCACTGAGAAAACTTGAGCTAACTGACGATGAACTTGTCTTGTTGGGTCGAGCCTAATTGGTTCATTTGATAAATGTGCGAGCTGGAGAGAAAAGCTGGAGTACACCACTTTAAAACGATTTATACGTGGCGACACTGGCTGAAGGTTGGAAGTATACAAGGTGTGATCTTTTCATAAACGTTTGTACAAAAACATCAAGCGTGCGATTTCTTTTTCTGTTGACAACTTGATAAGAGTAGCTCTTCAAAGTAATGCGGTCACTAGCTGCATTTTCCCGTGTTACCTATAAGTAAACTTAATATTTATTTGTTCTAGGTATTTGTTGAAGCTCATCGACTATTTGAATGCGTGCATCACAAATGATACTGCACTCTACTATTTAGCACACAGCTGATTCATATAGACCATCAGCTTTGTGTCAGGCCAGACATTTTTTAAGTTTTGCCTTAGAACGCCCCGATTACATTCCGCCAAACCACAAATTTTTTCAATAATCTCGTGCCAAGTTAGATTTAAAGTAATTGTAGTAACAATGTAATGTATCTAAACGCAATGCTTAATTACTGCATTTTTATATTATGCATAAATAGCAGAGGCTCTTTGTTATTCAATGCAGGTATTTTCTTTAAAATTGATTTCCATGCCACATTTTGCACGCCATTTGTCAACTGTACACAAAGCTTACAAGCAAGACCTGGTTAACAACACTTTCTACACAAGGGGATAGCACAAGGTTATCCCTGAGTGGTGTCACATCGAAAAATATCACATAAACACAAAGCAAATGGGCAGGATTCAAGTCGCTCCCACACTTTTTTTACGACATGGCACAATATGTACGCACTGAACAGGAATGTGTACAACAGGCTCTGCATTGAAACCCCTCGCATGGCCTCATAACAGCTAGTCACTGTTTCTCCATGGGGCTTCAAATAATTACCACTAGAAAACTTTGTTATCAGTAAAACAAATTATAACTGCAAGAAAAATGTTATAAGTGCGAAAGTTCGCATGTGTTTCATATGTCTGTTAAAGTGATAGATGAAAACTGTATCCCTTTATTGAACAGATGCCAAAATGACCAACGACACCATTTCCCTTGCTTTTGTGCTTAACTGGCAGTGTAACTCCAACCCAAGCCGACCATCGTCCTGTGGCCAAGTGCAGTTTCTTTGTGTCCTACGGTTACTGAGCAAATTATGGAACTGCAGAGCAACATGGGGATAATGTTGAGCATGCATGCTACCTTCCTCCACATTCTTTGGCACAGGAAGAGAGGGGCATGGGCTCGTGCTCTCCATTTTTTATAGTTTCAGTTTTGTATACTCCAATGTAAGACCTAAGTGTCTCTGTAACAATTCGTCGTTGCCTGCAATCTAGTCACGATTCTTGTAAATACTTGCACCTATGTGGTGTGTTTTTCTGCACATACAAAGAAAATAAAATATTGGTGGCGTGAAATTCACTTTCTTGCTACAATGTACTTTGTGCAGAGAAAGTGCCAATGTACTGACAATTTCAAAGGAAAGTAACATATTTTATTATGTACTCAAGGAACAATCTGGAGGCTGTCTTGGCATGTGTATGTTTAAGTCATGAAAAATTATGTCGTACACATTGCATGTTATTGATCCTTATACACGTTCACAACACCCACATTTTCCAATTAGGTATTTGATAGTTATTAAAAATGCCCACATGTGATTTCTCTTCTAACCCATCCTACTCCTGGGCCCTTTCAATCTTCCAAACATTACCTAGGATGGTAATCTTACAAAGCTACATTTCTCTTTGATCATAATCTAAGAGCTAAGACTATGGTGCTGTGCTTGTTTCATTACCACAGTTAGTACTACAACCGACCCTGTATCAATTTTACACGTACACACACGGCCTTGACATTGTTTTCATTTACCTTGACACAACGTCAGATATTAGGTACCTACCCAGTATAAGTGACTTCTGCATACCTGAATTTTGATTTATTCGACCATTTATTCATCATACCTCAAGGGTTCCAACAAAGGATCTTCCATGAGTGTTGGGCACACCAAAGAAATGGCTGGTTGGGTTTGATGTAGCAAGTTTATTGATAGTATTCAAAGAATGATTTGGAACGGGAACTATATAGGTGATCAGGGCATGATCAGATGAATGTGCATGACATTGTTGGGAACTATGCAGAAAAAAAAACTGATATATATAGTAGATTGGACAAATTGCAGATTTCCAAACTTATGGATGAATATGGTGAGAAAAATATTTGCTAAAATATTGATTTAGTTTTATAGAGTAATGAGTTGAAAATTTGCAGAAATGTAGTTGTCTAGCACTTTTTCAGTGAGAGGTGTGTGAGAGAAGACATAATATAGGTATTTAACCTGAAACACTTGATATGCAGGAGCATACAGTTCACTAGAAGGTACCTGACACATTTTATTTACCTATAATAAAGACAAATAATTATGCTATTTTGATGGCTCTTATAAATTAATTGTACAGGCATGTTTTACATGAATTGAAATAAAGTTTTATTTGTAGCTAGTCTGGCACGAAAGTGATGCTAAAGACATGTTTTGCTATCCATATTTACCAAGTAACCGATTGCAAGAATTTGTCCACTCAAATATTATGACTGGTCCAAGACATGTCGATAGGTAGCCGCCCTCCTAGATATATAGATGCCTTGCACTGAGCTAAATTGTGACATTTAATTAGTTGGGGGTAGAAAAGCACCGCATTAGGACAACAGTGATGAACAAATGCAGAAGATCAACTTACTTACGTTGAATAACGTGCCCGATTGCTGGATTAGGAGGAGGCCCTGCTGGAGAGTAAAACAGTCATGAATTCGCTTATGGTGCAACTAATTACCACGTGCAGCAAGGCACACATCGTATGAAACACTAACTGGAAAGTCCTTAATGTATGTGTGATCGAGGAGCGCAGTCCAAGAACTAAGCCTTGGGCGGCTTCTCAATCATTTCAACCTACAAACAGGGTAACTACAGAAATTGGACAGGTTTATAAAAATGTAAATATAATCTTTACTGCCATATATACATAATGAACTGCTTGTTTCTACATTGAAAATTGTTTGCTCCAAAAGAATTGAGATCTTTCATGCCCAAAGCTCTACAAGTAACACTGCGTTACCGACACTTTATCCTGTTTCAATCTCTCAAATTTTGATGCTTTTGAGTATTCTGCCCATAAGGTGTGCCTAACTAGCTGTAAAAAATGGCTGCATAACTCAACAAAACATTTTTCAAGTGCTTATGCAATTAGGCACTTGGCACGTACGTATGGTCACTTAGGAACTATAGGTCGTTAGGTTTTCTTCACATTTCTTGTTAAAAAACTCTGGGCTATGCTCAGACATTGGGGGGCAAACATATCATTCAGGAAAACCTATGAGAATCCATGTAAATAATGAATAATACACATGAACTCTTATTACAGCACATTTTGTAAAACAAGATAATTAAATTTTCATGTTCTATGAATACAATCATGCCAAAAGTGAGTCTGCTGCACGAACAAATGTTGCACTGACATCACATTTTCCTCCTCATGAATTTGCATGTTTGGCTATTTTTGGACAAGCTACATGCACTGTTATAGGATACTTTCCAACTTACTCATTCACCTACCAGGGTATCATATCATCTCGAATCAACCGTCATCGTACATTTGGTCTTGAATTAGGTGACAAATTGAAAACTTATAAGGTTATTCCTTCGGTCTCCGTGCCTTTACGGCGCATTGAGTTGGACCACTAAAGTGTCGATAAGGGAAAAAGAAACATTTGTCAGGCTTGTTTGTAGGCATTTGACAATAAGTTTGTTTGCAAAACATATTGGGTAGATGCATGGGCATATTTCTGAATGGTTGTGTAAATTGATAAGATAAAGAACTATTTTCAAGGATGCGATGGTCAAAACTTATAACAAAAGGCAAGCATGTGGTTTGGATTTCTAATTTTGTAGTCAATATACAGGGCTGTTCAAGAAAATATTAACAGACAGCTGTACTCCCAAAATATCAAGAAGTTACTAGGGACAATTACATAAGTAATATGTATACAATACGTTTATTATTTAGGACACAAACATGACTTTACAAACACCAGCAACTACTTTCATTTATAAAAGTTTGCACCAATTAGTTACTGTATTTTCGGCAGGTGGATAAAATTATGTGCATTAGTTATTTCAAAAGGGATAACATCATTATGAGTAAAACATGAGTATATATTAGGTGATAGCAAAGAAAAGATGCTGTGGGGGTTGATAAGGAACAGACTAGGCCTACGAGCTTGGTACTGAACCTTGTAGTACACTAGAAGTTATGCTTCAAAGTGAGGAGTAATGGCCATTTAGGAATAACAAGTGAGTACAACTTTATAGGTATATAATGCACTAAAATATTTGAATCCAAGCTATAGATTATTAGTTTCAAAGTGAATGTTTATGACAGACCTTACCAAAACTATTACCGAATTCTAGAACAACCCAATTTGTGAATGTTGGTTGCATCGAAAGTGTGGTACGTACAATTAATGAGTAACAAGAGTAGAAATAATTTACCTTTTTTTTTTACTTTGAAGTGTAGTTTTCAATTCATGCTGAGGAGGATAGTGTGCAGTATAGGGCAGTGTAAATGTATTCATTCACTGGAAAAAGACCCTTTGCCACAATATTATAATGCCACTGGTCTGGAATATTTTGGGAACCAGATTATGAGATTTGTGCGTCATCAAATAAAGTAGTCTTGCGTCACCACCAACATTAGCTATCACTGAAGTGTAACGGCTACGTTGTCATTCTGGAAAGAAAGACACGGGTGATCATTGCAGGAGACCGAAATTTTTAATGATTTTTTGTTAATAAAAGGTGCAGTGCATTATTTATTGGTTACTCAGATACCTAGGTACTGGTATTGCAGAATTATATGGAAAAAATTACTGCCATCAAAGACTAAAAAACATTGATAAGTATACAAGTCACCGCATAACAAAACAGAACACTTGTTTTCTAGAAGTGGGAAAACTGCTCAATGAATACAATGAACCAAACATTGACATCATTTTACTGGATTTTATCAATAATGAGGTCGCTCAAAAGGACTCCGCTAAATATTCTTATGCTGATATACTGGCGTGTGCTGGTCTGCTGCTATTATTACCATGTGCCACTTGTATAACAAGCTTGAGACAACGTATACTTGAACACATTATAACAAGCCATCCATTACAGTTCTTTATAACAGGCACCATTTCATGCGACATCACTGATCATCTGCCAGTCTTCGCAAAATCAAAGTCCGCTAACTAAACAACAAAAGTTGATCACACGTATAATTTTTCTAACAAAAAGTAGATTTCCATATTTTGGCAGCAAGACAAAACTGCTGAGAAATGCCTTCTCCAGGATCAAATAAGAAAAGATATAGTGCATAAATTACCATTCTGCAAACGCGCATGGCGGTTAGATGATACTGCGATCACTGTTACTTGTGCACGTAGCGAGGAAGACGCCTACAAAAATGGGGTCCTTTCTGGCCCTGCCAAGCTTCGAGTGGTCGCAGAGTTCCCAACGGCCACTACGCTCAAGGCGCTCCATAAGTTCATATGGCTCCGATCTCACTAACCATGTTTTGTCAACGATGTCGTTGAACTTAGGACGCTATCCCATGACCTTAGATGTCGCAGTCGTGACACGGTGCATGTTACCATACTGAAGCTATGGTATCGCACTTTGATCCTACCTTTGCCTTAGTCACCAGGATGGCTCCTCTTCACTCCTGGGGCACATCTTAGTGGTGAAGACGAGTTTCTGCGGTTGTTGCCGTGCGTGACATTGTAATCCTGTCGAATTGGCGCTACTCTGACTGCCAAGTCCTCACTGCTTTCCCAATAAATAGTCCTGCAACACTAGAATTGATTTCAAATTCAAACTGGGGTGGACTTCTCCACTATATCAATCACAAGGACAACATGTATAAAATTTGAGGCGTCACCTGCATGACATCAATCTCTAAGCGCGGTACAAGCAATGCAACGACTGCCTCCACAGAGTTTAGCAAATTTTGCTGCATGGCTATTTCAGTTCAGAAATAGCACAAGCCCACAACGACAATAAGGTGACGTGGAAAGTTATTGATTAGCCATCCATAAAGGAAAGAAATAGGTGGATAGTAACATTGTGGGAATTATCGTTTGTGATACTATCATGGTTGAAACTACCGCTATAAGAAATGTTCTTCGCGATCACTTTGCGAATGTAGGCAGTACGAACAACACAATATATTACAACAACACTCGTGCTTTCCTCACACAAAAAAACTAGAAATCAATTTTCCTTTAACCATAAACCAATGAGGAAATAATAAATAGAACAATTCTTACACTAAAGACACCAAACCAGAAAGAGATGATAGTGTATCAGTTCCAACTGTAAAAGACCTATCTCAATTTCTAGCTGAGCCATTAACAAATGCCATCAATGATATTTTCGAATTGGCTTGGTTTCCCACAAAATAAATGTCACCAAAGCAATAGGCATACTTAGGAAAGGTTGGAAAAAGAATTTTTGAATTATCGTCTCACCACCATAATGCCAGCACTGATGAAAGTTGTTTGAAAGAGAATGTACTGTAAAATCAACATTTTTTTTTTTTTCATGAACCATATGTACACACTTGAGTAATATGGCTTCAGAAGGAAAGAAATCAAAAGAATATATATATATAATCTCAAAAGTTTCACCTGCGTAACCAATGCTTTCTATGCATTGAAAAACAACAGACACACGAGCGAAAATTTTTAATACTTCCAGCAGGCCCTCCTGTCGAAATGTAGGAAGTATTAAAGATTTTCGTACGTTCTTTTTTTGTTTTATTGCGTATATATATACACATATATATATATATATATATATATATATGAAACAAGTGTATACCTTATTGAGGGCTTCTTTTTGCGTGTTTTGACACAATATTAATGAGATCAAACAGCCAATGATGCCAAGGAGTGTATAGGATAAGTCATTAGGCCGAATGGTATATTGAATGTGAAGAAAGAGCCCCCCCGCGGTGGTCTAGTGGCCAATTAAGGTACTCGGCTGCTCACCCGCAGATCGCGGGATCGAATCCCGGATGTGGCAGCTGTATTTCCGATGGAGGCGGAAATGTTGTAGGCCCGTGTGAAGATTTCGGTGCACGTTAATGAATCCCAGCTGGTCGAAATTTCCGGGGCCCTCCACTACGGCGTCTCTCATAATCGTGTGGTGGTTTTGAGACGTTAAACCTCAAAAATCAATCAAGCAATGCGAAAAAATAACTTTTATTTCTTCACATTGACATTACGATTGGGTCTAATAACTTCCCCTATACAATTCCTGGCATTGTTGTCTGTTTTAAAAAGTACTTGTGCTCTAAAAAGTATTTGTGCTATCTTTGTACCCCGAACCAATCACCTTACTTCAAGTAATCATCTTGAAACGAATAACGCAGTACTAGAAAGGCCTGGTAACACAACATTTCTTGATATCTACTTGAATTTATAGAAAAGATTTATTTTCTGCCAAACCGTACAGACAATATTTCAGAGAGGTACATTTCAGCTGAAGAACCGGGAAACTTCCAGAGATAATACAACGCCTATTGTCAAAACCGATCACAAACTATGCACCAAATGCTTTCTGTTGGCTTATCCCAACACAGGAACACACAGAACAGGTACCTTTCCTAACAAATAAATAAAACCACTTGCTATCACATATACGAAAACCAGTACAACACATCATATTTCACGTCTTTCAAGTATCGGCCTTAACTCGGCCTGATAAGACCGTGTCATGGCACTGCAACATCTGGGAGCGCCACTGTGAGCCGCACTCTTTTATTAACCACTACCAAAAAAGGACACGACCAGTGCCGCAGGAAATCTGCTTCGCCGTGTGTTTCGATTTGGGACTCAAGATAACGGAGCAGTGTTTGCCTAAACTGCGCTAAAAGCGGCCACTGCAGCCGTTGCCGACGGATGCATGCTCTGCAGCGGTTCCGCCAAAGGACGTACTCGCCCGCGGCGATTACCAGCCTCCCGATGGCACCCCGTGGGCACCGGCCTCTTGTGTAGTAGCGTGCGATCCGTAACCCTGGCATACACCTGTGGATAATCCTCCAAAAGGTCTTCGCTACTACACACGTTGCAACGGCATGAGCTGCAGTTTCGTTGCTACCGCAGTTGGGGCACCTAGCGTACTGTACTAGCCCCCACCTCTGTAAACGATCTAGGGTCGGCAAAATTCGCCACGCTCGTTGCCATTGAACATCTGCTACCTCTTTGGGTAGCCTGTCTGAGGTTAGCTCTACCCAGGGGAACGTTGGTGGTGGGCTACTTTGTGACGATCTGGCAGACACCAAAAGTTCGCACATCCGTCCTGGTGACACTTCTCTAGGTTCAAGGTCGGGATCCACAGTTGCGAGTTCCTGAAACAGTACTACGAGTGCTTTGAATGCGAAACGTTCATGGCACATATGCGTATTCATGAAAGGACACCGAAGTTTCATGAAACAATACTTATTCCTTACAAGCTACGCTCGGGAACGCGTTCCCGGTTTCAGGCACTCTATTCGTTTTGAAAGCGCGCGTCCCTCACGTGACTTAGAACGTCAGATCCCTCTACGTCAATCGCGTCTCACTCTTTTGTTTTCTGTTTTCCTTAATTTGTCTTGCGGTTTCACACGAAATAAATAAAAAAGCAGCGTCGTTACAGCTCTCTTCCCTCAACTCACTTCATCGCCTGTAAAAAATCCGCTCCGGCGCCGCACTTGGCGCAGTTGAAGCTCTACGGGTCACGTAAATACACGGCTCCGTGCGTTAATATCACTGTTTTTGTTTTCTTTTTGCGTATTATGATGCACAATTGAGATCTGCTTATAAAGGTGTACGTATCAAGGTCGCGCCTATGAAGCAATGTTAATAAACTTGTTTTTGCTGCTGTCGTCGCGCTTCTATTTTGTCTTATTTTGTGGTCGTAACTTGAGTTTCTTTGGGCAGTGCTGTAGTAGACGACACGCACGGTGCACTGTCACTATCAACCTCCCCATGATGTCTTCGAGAACCCTGGACACGGTGTGGGTGATCGGTGCATCAGCATAAACATTGCGATGACGAATATTCGCGGTGAGTGCAGTCGGGAACCCTGGATTCGGTGTGGGTGCTCGGTGCACGTATGATTGCGTAGAATATCTGAGCAATGTCTGGGCGAGTGGTAAAGCAATGCTCGCGTATGTTTCTGGCAGATTATAGTCCGTATTCTACGCCTGCCGATGTGATGTGGACGAGGTCAATAAGTGGACCGGCGACTAAGAAAGCAAATTGTGTGTGCTGAGCATGACACGGAAACTTCTTAGCTGACGCCTGACTAACGTACTGGCATATGTATAACTGTAGTCGTGACAGATTGCTACTTCCTCTCCCATAGTTGAGTACAAAATACTAAGCATCGTTAAACACTTTTTTTAAACGCATACGCTGTGAGAGCAGTCGAGAACCCAAGATTTGGCATCGGCGCCCATGCATGAGAGAGTGCGTAGGATATCTTCAAATTCGGAGCTAGGGAAATGAAAGCACTTACTTTTTGAGGTGGTGCGTGCGCAATGGTGCCTTCCAGCATACACAGCAGTCATATGTGGTGTGTTCTTAGACGTTCAAAAGCACGGCTACTCTTTCGCTCTGCAGGGCGCAGAAAATCGACCGCGAATTATGTGCCCTGCCGGGCTTTATCTGCCTAGCTCACCCTCTCTTGGTTAGCGCATGCGTTTGTTTGCACATGCTGGATTTATATGGCCGGTCGATTTCGCCGATTTCGCATTATATTCATTCGAATACACATGAGAATGTTAAGTGCTCATGCATGTTCTTCACTATGATGTACTCATTCTACTGCACAGCCGCCTTTGTTTCATATGCGAAGCATTTCTTAGCGAAATTCGGCGAATTTCGGGATATCTATCAGGGCGCCTACGACTTTTAGCTCTCCTGGGCATTTGGATAACAGGATCTATATTAAAATTGGTATTTCATAACATGACTGTGTGACGAGCATAATAAATGACTATTCATAACATGAAAATCATCTTATTTATGTCATGATTTACATTTCCTGGTCTTGCTGCTCTTCTGGTGGTTTTGTTCTTATGACATACTGAAAACTGGTATAGCATGACATGACGTAAGTGGCAGATCTTAACGTGTAAATCATGACATGCATGTCATCTAACTCGTGACTACTCCCAACGTCCATGGTGCGCCCGCGGTCGTCTTGTTAGCTTCACATACACAAAGTTCAGTATTACGGGGCTTGAATGGATGATGAAGTTATATGACTGGTGCAAACATGATAATCATGAGATGCTTATCGCGTAAGAACACGACTACATGCTGCGCTCACGATGTGCTCATGACGGTTTAGCTAGCTTCACATGTACCGAATTTCGTATCACGTGACGTGAACAGACAGCAAAGGTAGATGACACGTCCAAACATAATAATCACGTCAGGCAAGCCATGCAAAAAATGACAACATGTTACGCCCATAGCGCACTTGCCGCCGTTTAACTAGCTCTACATATACCAAATGTGTCCAAACATGACAATAATGACACGGAATCCATGTAAGGCATATTTTACGTCCGCCTCGTAACGTTGTGCCTATCTTAAAGTGACATATCAACCTTCCTCCTTCGTACTTCGCATATTATCGATTCTCACTAGACACGAATCTGCAAATTTTTTTTCTTGCAATGAACAATCCAGTGCAGCTTCTGTTCTGCTAGGCTGTTCATAGAACCGGAGAGCAGAATGCCCGACAGACTTAGGAATCGATGCTGCCTGTACAGAATAAACGAGTTCCTCCTTTGCTACCAGCTGCTGCTTACCTCGTGTTGGCCGGCGCTTCAGCGTCGTGCCCTGCGTGCTCTGTGTGGCGGGTCCGCCGCACGATACAACACTTACACGGTCACGTTAAAGAAATAGACGGCTGTACAACCAATGCCGACACTTTTTTGTAGCAATAAAAGCTTTACTTCAAGGGCTGGCAATCGCTTCCACCATACATTTGCCATCCACTCTCCGCTACGGCGAGACATGGCACTGTGATTTATAAAAAAGTGCAGAGTTACTCTGAGAAAAGCTCGGTCCAATGGCATCAACTCATACTGCCGTCGCGTGGTCCGTTGGACATAAGGTAACAAGACTGGTTCGAGAATTGGCATTCCTCCACGGGCTATCACCCCTTACGTACCTCTTCAGACAAAAGCACAAATTATCTTCAGGGCTCCTCAAGACTGGCCGATAAACCTACACCTGCACAATGAAGTTTTATTGGGAAGGTGCTAGTGAGCGCAATATCTATATATATATATATATATATATATATATATATATATATATATTTTCTTATTTAAGAGCACTATAAGTCCTTGCAGGCTGTTAAAGATATGAGAGGACATTATAATTTACTATTCAAAATGTCACTGAGAAAACTTGAGCTAACTGACGATGAACTTGTCTTGTTGGGTCGAGCCTAATTGGTTCATTTGATAAATGTGCGAGCTGGAGAGAAAAGCTGGAGTACACCACTTTAAAACGATTTATACGTGGCGACACTGGCTGAAGGTTGGAAGTATACAAGGTGTGATCTTTTCATAAACGTTTGTACAAAAACATCAAGCGTGCGATTTCTTTTTCTGTTGACAACTTGATAAGAGTAGCTCTTCAAAGTAATGCGGTCACTAGCTGCATTTTCCCGTGTTACCTATAAGTAAACTTAATATTTATTTGTTCTAGGTATTTGTTGAAGCTCATCGACTATTTGAATGTGTGCATCACAAATGATACTGCACTCTAGTATTTAGCACACAGCTGATTCATATAGACCATCAGCTTTGTGTCAGGCCAGACATTTTTTAAGTTTTGCCTTAGAACGCCTCGATTACATTCCGCCAAACCACAAATTTTTTCAATAATCTCGTGCCAAGTTAGATTTAAAGTAATTGTAGTAACAATATAATTTATCTAAACTCAATGCTTAATTACTGCATTTTTATATTATGCATAAACAGCAGAGGCTCTTTGTTATTCAATGCAGGTATTTTCGTTAAAATTGATTTCCATGCCACATTTTGCACGCCATTTGTCAACTGTACACAAAGCTTACAAGCAAGACCTGGTTAACAACACTTTCTACACAAGGGGATAGCACAAGGTCATCTCTGAGTGGTGTCACATCGAAAAATATCACATAAACACAAAGCAAATGGGCAGGATTCAAGTCGCTCCCACACTTTTTTTACGACATGGCACAATATGTACGCACTGAACAGGAATGTGTACAACAGGCTCTGCATTGAAACCCCTCGCATGGCCTCATAACAGCTAGTCACTGTTTCTCCATGGGGCTTCAAATAATTACCACTAGAAAACTTTGCTATCAGTAAAACAAATTATAACTGCAAGAAAAATGTTATAAGTGCAAAAGTTCGCATGTGTTTCATATGTCTGTTAAAGTGATAGATGAAAACTGTATCCCTTTATTGAACAGATGCCAAAATGACCAACGACACCATTTCCCTTGCTTTCGTGCTTGGCTGGCAGTGTAACTCCAACCCAAGCCGACCATCGTCCTGTGGCCAAGTGCAGTTTCTTTGTGTCCTACGGTTTCTGAGCAAATTATTGAACTGCAGAGCAACATGGGGATAATGTTGAGCATGCATGCTACCTTCCTCCACATTCTTTGGCACAGGAAGAGAGGGGCATGGGCTCGTGCTCTCCATTTTTTATAGTTTCAGTTTTGTATACTCCAATGTAAGACCTAAGTGTCTCTGTAACAATTCGTCGTTGCCTGCAATCTAGTCACGATTCTTGTAAATACTTGCACCTATGTGGTGTGTTTTTCTGCACATACAAAGAAAATAAAATATTGGTGGCGTGAAATTCAGTTTCTTGCTACAATGTACTTTGTGCAGAGAAAGTGCCAATGTACTGACAATTTCAAAGGACAGTAACATATTTTATTATGTACCCAAGGAACAATCTGGAGGCTGTCTTGGCATGTGTATGTTTAAGTCATGAAAAATTATGTCGAACACATTGCATGTTATTGATCCTTATACACGTTCACAACACCCACATTTTCCAATTAGGTATTTGATAGTTATTAAAAATGCCCACATGTGATTTCTCTTCTAACCCATCCTACTCCTGGGCCCTTTCAATCTTCCAAACATTACCTAGGATGGTAATCTTACAAAGCTACATTTCTCTTTGGTCATAATCTAAGAGCTAAGACTATGGTGCTGTGCTTGTTTCATTACCACAGTTAGTACTACAACCGACCCTGTATCAATTTTACACGTACACACACGGCCTTGACATTGTTTTCATTTACCTTGACACAACGTCAGATATTAGGTACCTACCCAGTATAAGTGACTTCTGCATACCTGAATTTTGATTTATTCGCCCATTTATTCATCATACCTCAAGGGTTCCAACAAAGGATCTTCCATGAGTGTTGGGCACACCAAAGAAATGGCTGGTTGTGTTTGATGTAGCAAGTTTATTGATAGTATTCAAAGAATGATTTGGAACGGGAACTATATAGGTGATCAGGGCATGATCAGATGAAAGTGCATGACATTGTTGGGAACTATGCAGAAAAAAAAACTGATATATATAGTAGATTGGACAAATTGCAGATTTCCAAACTTATGGATGAATATGGTGAGAAAAATATTTGCTAAAATATTGATTTAGTTTTCTAGAGTAATGAGTTGAAAATTTGCAGAAATGTAGTTGTCTAGCACTTTTTCAGTGAGAGGTGTGTGAGAGAAGACTTAATATAGGTATTTAACCTGAAACACTTGATATGCAGGAGCATACAGTTCACTAGAAGGTACCTGACACATTTTATTTACCTATAATAAAGACAAATAATTATGCTATTTTGATGGCTCTTATAAATTAATTGTACAGGCATGTTTTACATGAATTGAAATAAAGTTTTATTCGTAGCTAGTCTGGCACGAAAGTGATGCTAAAGACATGTTTTGCTATCCATATTTACAAAGTAACTGATTGCAAGAATTTGTCCACTCAAAAATTATGACTGGTCCAAGACATGTCGATAGGTAGACGCCCTCCTAGATATATAGATGCCTTGCACTGAGCTAAATTGTGACATTTAATTAGTTGGGGGTAGAAAAGCACCGCATTAGGACAACAGTGATGAACAAATGCAGAAGAGCAACTTACTTACGTTGAATAACGTGCCGATTGCTGGATTAGGAGGAGGCCCTGCTGGAGAGTAAAACAGTCATGAATTCGCTTATGGTGCAACTAATTACCACGTGCAGCAAGGCACACATCGGATGAAACACTAACTGGAAAGTCCTTAATGTATGTGTGATCAAGGAGCGCAGTCCAAGAACTAAGCCTTGGGCGGCTTCTCAATCATTTCAACCTACAAACAGGGTAACTACAGAAATTGGACAGGTTTATAAAAATGTAAATATAATCTTTACTGCCATATACACATATCGAACTGCTTGTTTCTACATTGAAAATTGTTTGCTCCAAAAGAATTAAGACCTTTCATGCCCAAAGCTCTACAAGTAACACTAGGTTACCGACACTTTATCCTGTTTCCATCTCTCAAATTTTGATGCTTTTTAGTATTCTGCCCATGAGGTGTGCCTAACTAGCTGTAAAAAATGGCTGCATAACTCCACAAAACATTTTTCAAGTGCTTATGCAATTAGGCACTTGGCATGTACGTATGGTCACTTAGGAACTATAGGTCGTTAGGTTTTCTTCACATTTCTTGTTAAAAAACTCTGGGCTATACTCAGACATTGGGGGGCAAACATATCATTCAGGAAAACCTATGAGAATCTATGTAAATAATGAATAATACACAGGAACTCTTATTACAGCACATATTGTAAAACAAGATAATTAAATTTTCATGTTCTATGAATACAATCATGCCAAAAGTGAGTCTTCTACACGAACAAATGTCGCACTGACATCACATTTTCCTCCTCATGAGTTTACACGTTTGGCTATTTTTGACAAGCTACATGCACTGTTATAGGATACTTTCCAACTTACTCATTCACCTACCAGGGTATCATATCATCTTGAATCAACCGTCATCGTACATTTGATCTTGAATTAGGTGACAAATTGAAAACTTATAAGGTTTTCCTTCGGTCTCCGTGCCTTTACGGCGCATTGAGTTGGACCACTAAAGTGTCGATAAGGAAAAAAGAAACATTTGTCAGGCTTGTTTGTAGGCATTCGACAATAAGTTTGTTTGCAAAACATATTGGGTGGATGCATGGGCATATTTCTGAATGGTTGTGTAAATTGATAAGATAAAGAACTATTTTCAAGGATGCGATGGTCAAAACTTATAACAAAAGGCAAGTATGTGGTTCGGATTTTTAATTTTGTAGTCAATATACAGGGCTGTTCAAGAAAATATTAACAGACAGCTGTACTCCCAAAATATCAAGAAGTTAGTAGGGACAATTACATAAGTAATATGTATACATTACGTTTATTATTTAGGACAGAAACATGACTTTACAAACACCAGCAACTACTTTCATTTATGAAAGTTTGCACCAATTAGTTACTGTATTTTCGGCAGGTGGATAAAATTATGTGCATTTCAGAAGGGATAACATCATTATGAGTAAAAGATGAGTAAATATTAGGTGATAGTAAAAAAAAGATGTTGTGGGGGTTGATAAGGAACAGACTAGGCCTACGAGCTTGGTACTAAACCTTGTAGTACACTAGAAGTTATGCTTCAAAGTGAGGAGTAATGGCCATTTACGAATAACAAGTGAGTACAACTTCATAGGTATATAATGCACTAAAATATTTAAATCCAAGCTATAGATTATTAGTTTCAAAGTGAATGTTTATGACAGACCTTACCAAAACTATTACCGAATTCTAGAACAACCCAATTTGTGAATGTTGGTTGCATCGAGAGTGTGGTATGTACAATTAATGAGTAACAAGAGTAGAAATAATTTACCTTTTTTTTTACTTTGAAGTGTAGTTTTCAATTCATGCTGAGGAGGGTAGTGTGCAGTATAGGGCAGTGTAAATGTATTCATTCACTGGAAAAAGACGCTTTGCCACAATATTATAATGCCACTGGTCTGGAATATTTTGGGAACCAGATTATGAGATTTGTGCATCATCAAAAAGTCTCGAATATTTTGGGAACCAGATTATGAGATTTGTGTGTCATCAAATAAAGTAGTCTTGCGACACCACCCACATTAGCTATCACTGAAATGTAAAGGCTACTTTGTGATTCTGGAAAGAAAGACTTGGGTGATCATTGCAGGAGACCGAAATTTTTCATGAATTTTTGTTAATAAAAGGTGCAGTGCATCATTTATTGGTTACTGAGATACCTAGCTACTAGTATTGCAGAATTATATGGAAAAAATTACTGCCATCAAAGACTAAAAAACATTGATAAGTATACAAGTCACCGCATAACAAAACAGAACACTTGTTTTCTAGAAGTGGGAAAACTGCTCAATGCATACAATGAACCGAACATTGACATCATTTTACTGGATTTTATCAATAATGAGGTCGCTCAAAAGGACTCCGCTAAATATTCTTATGCTGATATACTGGCGTGTGCTGGTCTGCTGCTATTATTACCATGTGCCACTTGTATAACAAGCTTGAGACAACGTATACTTGAACACATTATAACAAGCCATCCATTACAGTTCTTTATAACAGGCACCATTTCATGCGACATCACTGATGATCTGCCAGTCTTCGCAAAATCAAAGTCCGCTAACTAAACAACAAAAGTTGATCACACGTATAATTTTTCTAACAAAAAGTAGATTTCCATATTTTGGCAGCAAGACAAAAATGCCGAGAAATGCCTTCTCCAGGATCAACCGAGAAAAGATATAGTGCATAAATTACCATTCTGCAAACGCGCATGGCGGTTAGATGACACTGAGATCACTGTTACTTGTGCACGTAGGGAGGAAGACGCCGACAAAAATGGGGTTCTTTCTGGCCCTGCCAAGCTTCGAGTGGTCGCAGAGTTCCGAACTGCCACTACGCTCAAGGCGCTCCATAAGTTCATATGGCTCCGATCTCACTAACCATGTTTTGTCAACGATGTCGTTGAACTTAGGACGCTACCCCATGACCTTATATGTCGCAGTCGTGACACGGTGCATGTTAGCATACTGAAGCTATGGTATCGCACTTTGATCCTACCTTTGCCTTAGTCACCAGGATGGCTCCTCTTCACTCCTGGGGCACATCTTAGTGGTGAAGACGAGTTTCTGCGGTTGTTGCCGTGCGTGACATTGTAATCCTGTCGAATTGGCGCTACTCTGACTGCCAAGTCCTCACTGCTTTCCCAATAAATAGTCCTGCAACACTAGAAATGATTTCAAACTCAAACTGGGGTGGACTTCTCCACTATATCAATCACAAGGACAACATGTATAAAATTTGAGGCGTCACCTGCATGACATGAATCTCTAAGCGCGGTACAAGCAATGCAACGACTGCCTCCACAGAGTTTAGCAAATTTTGCTGCATGGCTATTTCAGTTCAGAAATAGCACAAGCCCACAACGACAATAAGGTGACGTGGAAAGTTATTGATTAGCCATCCATAAAGGAAAGAAATAGGTGGATAGTAACATTGTGGGAATTATCGTTTGTGATACCATCATGGTTGAAACTACCGCTATAAGAAATGTTCTTCGCGATCACTTTGAAAATGTAGGCAGTACGAACAACACAATATCATACAACAACACTCGTGCCTTCCACACACAAAAAAACTAGAAATCAATTTTCCTTTAACCATAAACCAATGAGAAAATAATAAATAGAACAATTCTTACACTAAAGACACCAAACCAGAAAGAGATGATAGTGTATCAGTTCCAATTGTAAAAGACCTATCTCAATTTCTGGCTGAGCCATTAACAAATGCCATCAATAATATTTTCGAATTGGCTTGGTTTCCCACAAAATAAATGTCGCCAAAGCAATAGGCATACTTAGGAAAGGTTGGAAAGAGAATTTTTGAATTATCGTCTCACCACCATAATGCCAGCACTGACGAAAGTTGTTTGAAAGAGAATGTACTGTAAAATCAACATTTTTTTTTTCATGAACCATATGTACACATTTGAGTAATATGACTTCAGAAGGAAAGAAATCAAAAGAATATATATATATATATATATATATATATATATAATCTCAAAAGTTTCACCTGCGTAACCAATGCTTTCTATGCATTGAAAAACAACAGACACACGAGCGAAAATTTTTAATACTTCCAGCAGGCCCTCCTGTCGAAATGTAGGAAGTATTAAAGATTTTCGTACGTTCTTTTTTTGTTTTATTGCGTGTATATATATATATATATATATATATATATATATATATATATATATATATATATATATATATATATATATATATCAGAGAAACAAGTGTATACCTTATTGAGTGCTTCTTTTTGCGTGTTTTGACACAATATTAATGAGATCAAACAGCCAATGATGCCAAGGAGTGTATAGGGTAAGTCATTAGGCCGAATGGTATATTGAATGTGAAGAAAGAGCCCACCCGCGGTGGTCTAGTGGCCAATTAAGGTACTCGGCTGCTCACCCGCAGACCGCGGGATCGAATCCCGGATGTGGCGGCTGTATTTCCGATGGAGGCGGAAATGTTGTAGGCCCGTGTGAAGATTTCGGTGCACGTTAATGAATCCCAGCTGGTCGAAATTTCCGGAGCCCTCCACTACGGCGTCTCTCATAATCGTGTGGTGGTTCTGAGACGTTAAACCTCAAAAATCAATCAATCAATGCGAAAAAATAACTTTTATTTCTTCACATTGACATTACGATTGGGTCTAATAACTTCCCCTATACAATTCCTGGCATTGTTGTCTGTTCTAAAAAGTACTTGTGCTCTAAAAAGTATTTGTGCTATCTTTGTACCCCGAACCAATCACCTTACTTCAAGTAATGATCTTGAAACGCAGTACTAGAAATAGAATAACGCAGTACTAGAAAGGCCTGGTAACACAACATTTCTTGATATCTACTTGAATTTATAGAAAAGATTTATTTTCTGCCAAACCGTACAGACAATATTTCAGAGAGGTACATTTCAGCTGAAGAACCGGGAAACTTCCATAGATAATACAACGCCTATTGTCAAAACCGATCACAAACTATGCACCAAATGCTTTCTGTTGGCTTATCCCAACACAGGAACACACAGAACAGGTATCTTTCCTAACAAATAAACAAAACCACTTGCTATCACATATACGAAAACCAGTACAACACATCATATTTCACGTCTTTCAAGTATCGGCCTTAACTCGGCCTGATAAGACCGTGTCATGGCACTGCAACATCTGGGAGCGCCACTGTGAGCCGCACTCTTTTATTAACCACTACCAAAAAAGGACACGACCAGTGCCGCAGGAAATCTGCTTCGCCGTGTGTTTCGATTTGGGACTCAAGATAACGGAGCAGTGTTTGCCTAAACTGCACTGAAAGCGGCCACTGCAGCCGTTGCCGACGGATGCATGCTCTGCAGCGGTTCCGCCAAAGGACGTACTCGCCCGCGGCGATTACCAGCCTCCCGATGGCACCCCGTGGGCACCGGCCTCTTGTGTAGTAGCGTGCGATCCGTAACCCTGGCATACACCTGTGGATAATCCTCCAAAAGGTCTTCGCTACTACACACGTTGCAACGGCATGAGCTGCAGTTTCGTTGCTACCGCAGTTGGGGCACCTAGCGTACTGTACTAGCCCCCACCTCTGTAAACGATCTAGGGTCGGCAAAATTCGCCACGCTCGTTGCCATTGAACATCTGCTACCTCTTTGGGTAGCCTGCCTGAGGTTAGCTCTACCCAGGGGAACGTTGGTGGTGGGCTACTTTCTGACGATCTGGCAGACACCAAAAGTTCGCACATCCGTGCTGGTGACACTTCTCTAGGTTCAAGGTCGGGATCCACAGTTGCGAGTTCCTGAAACAGTACTACGAGTGCTTTGAATGCGAAACGTTCATGGCACATATGCGTATTCATGAAAGGACACCGAAGTTTTATGAAACAATACTTATTCTTTACAAGCTACGCTCGGGAACGCGTTCCCGGTTTCAGGCACTCTATTCGTTTTGAAAGCGCGCGTCCCTCACGTGACTTATAACGTCAGATCCCTCTACGTCAATCGCGTCTCACTCTTTTGTTTTCTGTTTTCCTTAATTTGTCTTGCGGTTTCACACGAAATAAATAAAAAAGCAGCGTCGTTACAGCTCTCTTCCTTCAACTCACTTCATCGCCTGTAAAAAATCCGCTCCGGCGCCGCACTTGGCGCAGTTGAAGCTCTACGGGTCGCGTTAATACACGGCTCCGTGCGTTAATATCACTGCTTTTGTTTTCTTTTTCCGTATTATGATGCACAATTGAGATCTGCTTATAAAGGTGTACGTATCAAGGTCGCGCCTATGAAGCAATGTTAATCAACTTGTTTTTGCTGCTGTCGTCGCGCTTCTATTTTGTCTTATTTTGTGGTCGTAACTTGAGTTTCTTTGGGCAGTGCTGTAGTAGACGACACGCACGGTGCACCGTCACTATCAATCCCTCCATGATGTCTTCGAGAACCCTGGACACGGTGTGGGTGATCGGTGCATCAGCATAAACATTGCGATGACGAATATTCGCGGTGAGTGCAGTCGAGAACCCTGGATTCGGTGTGGGTGCTCGGTGCACGTATGATTGCGTAGAATATCTGAGCAATGTCTGGGCGAGTGGTAAAGCAATGCTCGCGTCTGTTTCTGGCAGATTACAGTCTGTACTCTACGCCTGCCGATGTGATGTTGACGAAGTCAATAAGTGGTCCGGCGACTAAGAAAGCAAATTGTGTGTGCTGAGCATGACACGGAAACTACTTAGCTCACGCCTGACTAACGTACTGGCATATGTATAACTGTAGTGGTGACAGATTACTACTTCCTCTCCCATAGTTGAGTACAAAATACTAAACATCGTTAAACACTTTTTTTAAACGCATACGCTGTGAGAGCAGTCGAGAACCCAAGATTTGGCATCGGCGCCCATGCATGAGAGAGTGCGTAGGATATCTTCAAATTCGGAGCTAGGGAAATGAAAGCACTTACTTTTTGAGGTGGTGCGTGCGCAATGGTGCCTTCCAGCATACACAGCAGTCATATGTGGTGTGTTCTTAGACGTTCAAAAGCACGGCTACTCTTTCGCTCTGCAGGGCGCAGAAAATCGACCGCGAATTATGTGCCCTGCCGGGCTTTATCTGCCTAGCTCACCCTCTCTTCGTTAGCGCATGCGTTTGTTTGCACATGCTGGATTTATATGGCCGGTCGATTTCGCATTATATTCATTCGAATACACATGAGAATGTTAAGTGCTCATGCATGTTCTTCACTATGATGTACTCATTCTACTGCACAGCCGCCTTTGTTTCATATGCGAAGCATTTCTTAGCGAAATTCGGCGAATTTCGGGATATCTATCAGGGCGCCTACGACTTTTAGCTCTCCTGGGCATTTGGATAACAGGATCTATATTAAAATTGGTATTTCATAACATGACTGTGTGACGAGCATAATAAATGACTATTCATAACATGAAAATCATCTTATTTATGTCATGATTTACATTTCCTGGTCTTGCTGCTCTTCTGGTGGTTTTGTTCTTATGACATACTGAAAACTGGTATAGCATGACATGACGTAAGTGGCAGATCTTAACGTGTAAATCATGACATGCATGTCATCTAACTCGTGACTACTCCCAACGTCCATGGTGCGCCCGCGGTCGTCTTGTTAGCTTCACATACACAAAGTTCAGTATTACGGGGCTTGAATGGATGATGAAGTTATATGACTGGTGCAAACATGATAATCATGAGATGCTTATCGCGTAAGAACACGACTACATGCTGCGCTCACGATGTGCTCATGACGGTTTAGCTAGCTTCACATGTACCGAATTTCGTATCACGTGACGTGAACAGACAGCAAAGGTAGATGACACGTCCAAACATAATAATCACGTCAGGCAAGCCATGCAAAAAATGACAACATGTTACGCCCATAGCGCACTTGCCGCCGTTTAACTAGCTCTACATATACCAAATGTGTCCAAACATGACAATAATGACACGGAATCCATGTAAGGCATACTTTACGTCCGCCTCGTAACGTTGTGCCTATCTTAAAGTGACATATCAACCTTCCTCCTTCGTACTTCGCATATTATCGATTCTCACTAGACACGAATCTGCAAATTTTTTTTCTTGCAATGAACAATCCAGTGCAGCTTCTGTTCTGCTAGGCTGTTCATAGAACCGGAGAGCAGAATGCCCGACAGACTTAGGAATCGATGCTGCCTGTACAGAATAAACGAGTTCCTCCTTTGCTACCAGCTGCTGCTTACCTCGTGTTGGCCGGCGCTTCAGCGTCGTGCCCTGCGTGCTCTGTGTGGCGGGTCCGCCGCACGATACAACACTTACACGGTCACGTTAAAGAAATAGACGGCTGTACAACCAATGCCGACACTTTTTTGTAGCAATAAAAGCTTTACTTCAAGGGCTGGCAATCGCTTCCACCATACATTTGCCATCCACTCTCCGCTACGGCGAGACATGGCACTGTGATTTATAAAAAAGTGCAGAGTTACTCTGAGAAAAGCTCGGTCCAATGGCATCAACTCATACTGCCGTCGCGTGGTCCGTTGGACATAAGGTAACAACACTGGTTCGAGAATTGGCATTCCTCCACGGGCTATCACCCCTTACGTACCTCTTCAGACAAAAGCACAAATTATCTTCAGGGCTCCTCAAGACTGGCCGATAAACCTACACCTGCACAATGAAGTTTTATTGGGAAGGTGCTAGTGAGCGCAATGTCTATATAAATATATATATATATATATATTTTTTCTTATTTAAGAGCACTATAAGTCCTTGCAGGCTGCTAAAGATATGAGAGGACATTATAATTTACTATTCAAAATGTTACTGAGAAACTTGAGCTAACTGACGATGAACTTGTCTTGTTGGGTCGAGCCTAATTGGTTCATTTGATAAATGTGCGAGGTGGAGAGAAAAGCTGGAGTACACCACTTTAAAACGATTTATACGTGGCGACACTGGCTGAAGGTTGGAAGTATACAAGGTGTGATCTTTTCATAAACGTTTGTACAAAAACATCAAGCGTGCGATTTCTTTTTCTGTTGACAACTTGATAAGAGTAGCTCTTCAAAGTAATGCGGTCACTAGCTGCATTTTCCCGTGTTACCTATAAGTAAACTTAATATTTATTTGTTCTAGGTATTTGTTGAAGCTCATCGACTATTTGAATGTGTGCATCACAAATGATACTGCACTCTAGTATTTAGCACACAGCTGATTCATATAGACCATCAGCTTTGTGTCAGGCCAGACATTTTTTAAGTTTTGCCTTAGAACGCCCCGATTACATTCCGCCAAACCACAAATTTTTTCAATAATCTCGTGCCAAGTTAGATTTAAAGTAATTGTAGTAACAATATAATTTATCTAAACTCAATGCTTAATTACTGCATTTTTATATTATGCATAAACAGCAGAGGCTCTTTGTTATTCAATGCGGGTATTTTCGTTAAAATTGATTTTCATGCCACATTTTGCACGCCATTTGTCAACTGTACACAAAGCTTACAAGCAAGACCTGGTTAACAACACTTTCTACACAAGGGGATAGCACAAGGTCATCTCTGAGTGGTGTCACATCGAAAAATATCACATAAACACAAAGCAAATGGGCAGGATTCAAGTCGCTCCCACACTTTTTTTACGACATGGCACAATATGTACGCACTGAACAGGAATGTGTACAACAGGCTGTGCATTGAAACCCCTCGCATGGCCTCATAACAGCTAGTCACTGTTTCTCCATGGGGCTTCAAATAATTACCACTAGAAAACTTTGCTATCAGTAAAACAAATTATAACTGCAAGAAAAATGTTATAAGTGCAAAAGTTCGCATGTGTTTCATATGTCTGTTAAAGTGATAGATGAAAACTGTATCCCTTTATTGAACTGATGCCAAAATGACCAACGACACCATTTCCCTTGCTTTTGTGCTTGGCTGGCAGTGTAACTCCAACCCAAGCCGACCATCGTCCTGTGGCCAAGTGCAGTTTCTTTGTGTCCTACGGTTTCTGAGCAAATTATTGAACTGCAGAGCAACATGAGGATAATGTTGAGCATGCATGCTACCTTCCTCCACATTCTTTGGCACAGGAAGAGAGGGGCATGGGCTCGTGCTCTCCATTTTTTATAGTTTCAGTTTTGTATACTCCAATGTAAGACCTAAGTGTCTCTGTAACAATTCGTCGTTGCCTGCAATCTAGTCACGATTCCTGTAAATACTTGCACCTATGTGGTGTGTTTTTCTGCACATACAAAGAAAATAAAATATTGGTGGCGTGAAATTCAGTTTCTTGCTACAATGTACTGTGTGCAGAGAAAGTGCCAATGTACTGACAATTTCAAAGGACAGTAACATATTTTATTATGTACCCAAGGAACAATCTGGAGGCTATCTTGGCATGAGTATGTTTAAGTCATGAAAAATTATGTCGTACACATTGCATGTTATTGATCCTTATGCACGTTCACAACACCCACATTTTCCAATTAGGTATTTGATAGTTATTAAAAATGCCCACATGTGATTTCTCTTCTAACCCATCCTACTCCTGGGCCCTTTCAATCTTCCAAACATTACCTAGGATGGTAATCTTACAAAACTACATTTCTCTTTGGTCATAATCTAAGAGCTAAGACTATGGTGCTGTGCTTGTTTCATTACCACAGTTAGTACTACAACCGACCCTGTATCAATTTTACACGTACACACACGGCCTTGACATTGTTTTCACTTACCTTGACACAACGTCAGATATTAGGTACCTACCCGGTATAAGTGACTTCTGCATACCTGAATTTTGATTTATTCGCCCATTTATTCATCATACCTCGAGGGTTCCAACAAAGGATCTTCCATGAGTGTTGGGGCACACCAAAGAAATGAGTGGTTGGGTTTGATGTAGCAAGTTTAACGATAGTATTCAAAGAATGATTTGGAACGGGAACTATATAGGTGATCAGGGCATGATAAGATGAAAGTGCATGACATTGTTGGGAACTATGCAGAAAAAAAAACTGATATATATAGTAGATTGGACAAATTGCAGATTTCTTAACTTATGGATGAATATAGTGAGAAAAATATTTGCTGAAATATTGATTTAGTTTTCTAGAGAAATGAGTTGAAAATTTGCAGAAATGTAGTTGTCTAGCACTTTTTCAGTGAGAGGTGTGTGACAGAAGCCATAATATAGGTATTCAAACTGAAACACTTGATATGCAAGAGCATACAGTTCACTAGGAGGTACCTGACACATTTTATTTACCTATAATAAAGACAAATAATTATGCTATTTTGATGGCTCTTATAAATTAATTGTACAGGCATGTTTTACTTCAATTGAAATAAAGTTTTATTCGCAGCTAGTCTGGCACGAAAGTGATGCTAAAGACATGTTTTGCTATCCATATTTACCAAGTAACCGATTGCAAGAATTTGTCCACTCAAAAATTATGACTGGTCCAAGACATGTCGATAGGTAGACGCCCTCCTAGATATATAGATGCCTTGCACTGAGCTAAATTGTGACATTTAATTAGTTGGGGTTAGAAAAGCACCGCATTAGGACAACAGTGATGAACAAATGCAGAAGAGCAACTTACTTACGTTGAATAACGTGCCCGATTGCTGGATTAGGAGGAGGCCCTGCTGGAGAGTAAAACAGTGATGAATTCGGTTATGGTGCGACTAATTACCACGTGCAGCAAGGCACACATCGGATGAAACATCAACTGGAAAGTCCTTAATGTATGTGTGATCGAGGAGCGCAGTCCAAGAACTAAGCCTTGGGCGGCTTCTCAATCATTTCAACCTACAAACAGGGTAACTACAGAAATTGGACAGGTTTACAAAAATCTAAATATAATCTTTACTGCCATATATACATATTGAACTGCTTGTTTCTACATTGAAAATTGTTTGCTCCAAAAGAATTGAGACCTTTCATGCCCAAAGCTCTACAAGTAACACTGCGTTACCGACACTTTATCCTGTTTCAATCTCTCAAATTTTGATGCTTTTGAGTATTCTGCCCATAAGATGTGCCTAACTAGCTGTAAAAAATGGCTGCATAACTCAACAAAACATTTTTCAAGTGCTTATGCAACTAGGCACTTGGCACGTACGTATGGTCACTTAGGAACTATAGGTCGTTAGGTTTTCTTCACATTTCTTGTTAAAAAACTCTGGGCTATGCTCAGACATTGGGGGGCAAACATATCATTCAGGAAAACCTATGAGAATCCATGTAAATAATGAATAATACACATGAACTCTTATTACAGCACATTTTGTAAAACAAGATAATTAAATTTTCATGTTCTATGAATACAATCATGCCAAAAGTGAGTCTGCTACACGAACAAATGTCGCACTGACATCACATTTTCCTCCTCATGAGTTTGCACGTTTGGCTATTTTTGACAAGCTACATGCACTGTTATAGGATACTTTCCAACTTACTCATTCACCTACCAGGGTATCATATCATTTCGAATCAACCGTCATCGTACATTTGGTCTTGAATTAGGTGACAAATTGAAAACTTATAAGGTTTTTCCTTCGGTCTCCGTGCCTTTACGGCGCATTGAGTTTGACCACTAAAGTGTCCATAAGGAAAAAAGAAACATTTGTCAGGCTTGTTTGTAGGCATTCGACAATAAGTTTGTTTGCAAAACATATTGGGTGGATGCATGGGCATATTTCTGAATGGTTGTGTAAATTGATAAGATAAAGAACTATTTTCAAGGATGGGATGGTCAAAACTTACAACAAAAGGCAAGCATGTGGTTCGGATTTCTAATTTTGTAGTCAATATACAGGGCTGTTCAAGAAAATATTAACAGACAGCTGTACTCCCAAAATATCAAGAAGTTACTAGGGACAATTACATAAGTATTATGTATACATTACGTTTATTATTTAGGACACAAACATGACTTTACAAACACCAACACCTACTTTCATTTATAAAAGTTTGCACCAGTTAGTTACTGTATTTTTGGTAGGTGGATAAAATTATGTGCATTTCAGAAGTGATAGCATCATTATGAGTAAAACATGAGTAAATATTAGGTGATAGTAAAGAAAAGATGCTGTGGGGGTTGTTAAGGAACAGACTAGGCCTACGAGCTTGGTACTGAACCTTGTAGTACACTAGAAGTTATGCTTCAAAGTGAGGAGTAATGGCCATTTAGGAATAACAAGCGAGTACAACTTTATAGGTATATAATGCACTAAAATATTTAAATCCAAGCTATAGATTATTAGTTTCAAAGTGAATGTTTATGACAGATCTTACCAAAACTATTACCGAATTCTAGAACAACCCAATTTGTGAATGTTGGTTGCATCGAGAGTGTGGTATGTACAAATAATGAGTAACAAGAGTAGAAATAATTTACCTTTTTTTTGACTTTGAAGTGTAGTTTTCAATTCATGCTGAGGAGGGTAGTGTGCAGTATAGGGCAGTGTAAATGTATTCATTCACTGGAAAAAGACGCTTTGCCACAATATTATAATGCCACTGGTCTGGAATATTTTGGGACCACCAGATTATGAGATTTGTGTGTCATCAAATAAAGTAGTCTTGCGACACCACGCACATTAGCTATCACTGAAGTGTAACGGCTACTTTGTGATTCTGGAAAGAAAGACACGGGTGATCATTGCAGGACACTGAAATTTTTCATGAATTTTTGTTAATAAAAGGTGCAGTGCATTATTTATTGGTTACTGAGATACCTAGTTACTGGTATTGCAGAGTTATATGAAAAAATTTACTGCCATCAAAGACTAAAAAACATTGATAAGTATACAAGTCACCGCATAACAAAACAGAACACTTGTTTTCTAGAAGTGGGAAAACTGCTCAATGAATACAATGAACCAAACATTGACATCATTTTACTGGATTTTATCAATAATGAGGTCGCTCAAAAGGACTCCGCTAATTATTCTTATGCTGACTTGCTGGCGTGTGCTGGTCTGCTGCTATTATTACCATGTGCCACTTGTATAACAAGCTTGAGACAACATATACTTGAACACATTATAACAAGCCATCCATAACAGTTCTTTATAACAGGCACCATTTCATGCGACATCACTGATCATCTGCCAGTCTTCGCAAAATCAGAGTCCGCTAACTAAACAACAAAAGTTGATCACACGCATAATTTTTATAACAAAAAGTAGATTTCCATATTTTGGCAGCAAGACAAAACTGCCGAGAAATGCCTTCTCCAGGATCAAATAAGAAAAGATATAGTGCATAAATTACCATTCTGCAAATGCGCATGGCGGTTAGATGACACTGCGATCACTGTTACTTGTGCACGTAGGGAGGAAGACGCCGACAAAAATGGAGTCCTTTCTGGCCCTGCCAAGCTTCGAGTGGTCGCAGAGTTCCCAACGGCCACTACGCTCAAGGCGCTCCATAAGTTCATATGGCTCCGATCTCACTAACCATGTTTTGTCAACGATGTCGTTGAACTTAGGACGCTATCCCATGACCTTAGATGTCGCAGTCGTGACACGGTGCATGTTAGCATACTGAAGCTATGGTATCGCACTTTGATCCTACCTTTGCCTTAGTCACCAGGATGGCTCCTCTTCACTCCTGGGGCACATCTTAGTGGTGAAGACGAGTTTCTGCGGTTGTTGCTGTGCGTGACATTGTAATCCTGTCGAATTGGCGCTACTCTGACTGCCAAGTCCTCACTGCTTTCCCAATAAATAGTCCTGCAACACTAGAGTTGATTTCAAATTCAAACTGGGGTGGACTTCTCCACTATATCAATCACAAGGACAACATGTATAAAATTTGAGGCGTCACCTGCATGACATCAATCTCTAAGCGCAGTACAAGCAATGCAACGACTGCCTCCACAGAGTTTAGCAAATTTTTCTGCATGGCTATTTCAGTTCAGAAATAGCACAAGCCCACAACGACAATAAGGTGACGTGGAAAGTTATTGATTAGCCATCCATAAAGGAAAGAAATAGGTGGATAGTAACATTGTGGGAATTATCGGTTGTGATACAATCATGGTTGAAACTACCGCTATAAGAAATGTTCATCGCGATCACTTTGCGAATGTAGGCAGTACGAACAACACAATATCATACAACAACACTCGTACCTTCCTCACACAAAAAAAACTTTGAAATCAATTTTTCTTTAATTGTAAACCAATGAGAAAATAATAAATAGAAAAATTCTTACACTAAAGACACCAAACCAGAAAGAGATGATAGTGTATCAGTCCCAATTGTAAAAGACCTATCTCCATTTCTAGCTGAGCCATTAACAAATGCCATCAATGATATTTTCGAATTGGCTTGGTTTCCCTCAAAATAAATGTCACCAAAGCAATAAGCATATTTAGGAAATGTTGGAAAAAGAATTTTTGAATTATCGTCTCACCACCATAATGCCAGCACTGACGAAAGTTGTTTGAAAGAGAATGTACTGTAGAGTCAACGTTTTTTTTTTCATGAACTATATGTACACATTTGAGTAATATGGCTTCAGAAGGAAAGAAATAAAAAAAAAATATATATATATATATATATATATATATATATATATATATATATATATATATATATATATATATATATATATATATATATATATATATATATATATATATATATATATATATATATATATATATATATATATATATATCATCTCAAAAGTTTCCCTTGCTTTTCACCCTTGCACCATTTCCCTTGCTTTTGTGCTTGGCTGGCAGAGCAACTCCAAACCAAGCCGACTATCGTTCCGTGGCCAAGTGCGATTTCTTTGTGTCCCACGGCTTCTGATCAAATAATGAAATAATGAACTGAGGAGCAACATGGTGATGTTGCTGAGCATGAGAGGAAGGGGCATTGCCTCATTTTCTTCATTTTTCAGTTGTGTAGACTCCAATTAGTCTCTGTCACAGTTTGTAATTGGCTGCAATTGAGGCACGTTTTGTGAAAACAATTGCACTTATTCTGGCGTGCTTAACTGCACATACAAAAAATACGTAATGGTGGCATGAAAATTTTGTTTCTTGCTACAGTTGTACTGTGTGCAGAACAAGTGCCAGCCAATTGGCCATTTTAAAGGACAGTAACATATTTTATTATTTATTCAAGAAGTAATCTGGAGGCCGTCTGGACATCTGTACGTTTTAGTCGTAAAAAGTCTGTCGTACACTTACTATGTTATGGCTTACTATACCCCTTCACAACACCCACATTTTACAATATTATATCATAGCCTTTAGCAATGCTCACATGTGATTTCTTTTGTACAACATCCTGCTCCTGGGTCATTTCAATCTTCCAAGCATAACCAAGGAATGTAATCCTACAAAACTATCTTTCTCTTTAGTTGTAGCCTAAGAACTACAACTTTGGTGCTGTGCTTTTTTCATTAACGCAGCTAGTAATTGCAACCAACCCTGTATCAATCTTACATGAACACACCCGGTTTTGACCTTGTTTTCATTTACCCTGACACAAGGTCGGATATTAGGTACCTACCCGGTATGAGTGATTTCAGCATACCTGCATTATGATTTATTTACCTATTTATTCATGATACCATGAAGGTTCCAATGTCGGAGGTTCCATGAGTGGTGGGCACACCGAAAAAATGGCTGGTTGGGTTAGATTTCGCACTTTTACAGATAGTATTCAACGATCACCTTGGAACAGGAAATATTAGGGCAATACATTGTTGGGAACTATGCAAAAAAAAAAAAACACCGATAAGTAGTAGAATATGGACACACTATAGAATAGCAGCATTATGGATGAATGTTGTAGAAAACCATTTGTTGGAATATTGATATTGTTTTCTGGGGTAATCAAGTTAGAATCTGCAGAAAAATGGTTGTCTAGCACTTTTGCAGTGAGAGGTTCACGGCATATGTATGTTCATGAAACGACACAAGATTTCCAAAACAACACCCATTCTTTAAAGACTCTGCTCAGAAACACATTCCCGGTTTCAGGCACTCTATTCGTTCTCGAAGCCCGCGCGCCTCACCTGACACAGAACGTCAGATCCCGTTACGTCAATCACGTCTCACTTTTTCGTTTTCTTTGATTTTTCTTACGATTTTCCAATAAATGGAAAAAAGAAAACAAGCTCAGGGTTGCAGCTCCATTTCCTTCGACTCACTTCATCGCCTGTAATAAACCTGCTCCTGTGCCACACTTGGCACAGCTGAATGCCTATCGGTGACATTTTATCACCGTGTTTTTGTTTTTTTGTGTGTGTGTATTTGAGCACATGCAAACTTGATATCCGAATATAAAAGTGTATGCATCAAGAGCGGGGCCCCCGAGTTATATTACTAAGCTTGTTTTGGTGCTGTGGGCGCGCTTCTATTTTATCTAAATTTGTGGTCTTCGGATGAGCCTCTTTGGGTACTGCTGTCGACCAGAATTAAGGAACATCGTGAAATCTGAATACCCCTCACCTCAACTCTAAAGAATTTTGGTATGGGAGCAATTTAATTGTGCCAACCGAGCCTCATTAAATGTGAGGCCCACGGGACGGCTTTAAACCCTCCCGCAGTAGAGTACCTAGTACTCTAAATGATTACCCACTTTTTCTAAACACATGACCAGAATGACCATGTGCTTAATGTCTTACTGAAAGCAATAAATTTTTCCAAACATGACCAGAATACACTGTGAGTGGAGTTGAGAACCCTGGATTCGGTATGGGTGATCGGTGCCCCTGCACGAATGATTGCGTACGCTATCTGAGCAATGTCTGGGAGGGTGGAAAAGTAAGAGCAGTACTTGTTGATGTGCTTTCTTTGCTTGAAAAAAAAATAAATAAATGCTGGGCGATTCTGAATAGAATGTTCTACGAAGGGGGATCACATTGATCCCCCTTCGTGGTCAATACATATCAATACAATACACTGATCAATACATTTAATGGCAAGACCATGAAATGTATATCATGACATTCATGACAAACATGTCAAGATTTTTATGTTATGACTAGTCAAATATTTTCTTCAACAGTGATGTTATGCCATACTAAGTTTGATATCGATACCATTATCGAAATGGTCAGGAGAGCTAAAAGTCGTAGGCGGCTACATAGATAAATAGATATGCTCAAAGTCGCCGAAGTTCGCTAAGAAATATTTTGCATTTAAATGTGACTGACCGATTTTAGACGTATTTTCATGCTGTTGCCCCACAGTGATTATGCCGGGCCTTTGAATGTTTCGATCACATGGTCTCCCCCCTCATCCCCCGCTGATGTTGAGCTCACCTACTTTCATGGAGTGCGCCGCATTCCTGTGGCAAATTGAGTGACCCTACTCTCAGTGCTCTGTCTCCCACTGCCTTGCCTCTCTACTCCTGTTTTCTCAATGGAATATCGCCATTAGACGATGTGATGGTGGCACCTACCCGTGACTTGGCATCCTACAAATTATGGCCTCCGAAATTGCGTGCGGACACCCCATGCTTGTTATATCAGAGGCCATCCTTTCCTTTTCCAAGATCACTGCCAGATGGCGCTCATGTCTCGCACAGCGCCCCCAGAATATCGTTTACCGATTTTCTCGCGTGAAACATCAAATAAACCTTTCATTCACTCTTTCCAGACAGAAGACTATCGTCTTTCGGCGACCTTTGCAGTGAAACATGCGGATACGGGGCCAATTTTTATTTAAGAATGAATCAAAAGATAAAAGCGTAGTTACCGTGTTGCTTTTCATGAAACTGGTAAAGTTTGTTATTTATGTTGCTTCACGGATAATAAAACTAAGGCTTGATTGTTTGAGTCCAAGCTCTTCAGACACTCGACAAGCAGCAAACCCATTGACATTGATTGCGTTTCGGTCGACATTGTGCCGTGGTAGTTTTCTTTGATCGACATTGCGCAGCAGCGTTTTAAATCAGCTTTGATATACCAATGCAAGTTTGTGTGCCAGACCAATTCCTCGTAGAGAAAAAAAAAGTTATGCATGCGACATCCCCAGCGTGACTCTATGCTTGTTCTTGAAGCCGTTTTAACCCGATAACGTTAAAAAGCTTGTCTCACCGAAGTTCTATCTTCAATGATTCTGAGCTCAAGATCATTATCCTGTGCATCACCAAAACCGAGAAAGATACAAATAAAATAAATAAAAAAATTCGAGTCCGAGTTAGGATCAAAGCCAGGTCGTTTGAGTGGCAGGCAGCTAGCGTTGAGTAGAACCTTTAACAGTGGCACACACGCTGGGGGATTGGGCGAAAACCGGGTAGTTTTTTTAAAAAGAAATTCTTCATTATAAGATCAAATGTCGTCTACTTAAAGATGAAAGAAGTAATAATGTAACAAAACTGTAATAGTAACTAGTATAACACAGATAGTAACGCTGTTTTTTGTAATTTGAGCAACAAAGAATTAGGAAATAAAATAACGCACTTTAGAAAATAGGACTATCAGTTTGCTCTACAATCTAAATCACTTTGAACTTTGAATAAACTCCTCCAAAACATCGGCAACAGTCCTGTCACTGTGGTCAAGGGACAAAGCCTAAAACGAAAGCACATTTGTCACATTTTGATATAGTCCAAGGAGTTGGCAGAAAACACCTATAGTGCTTTTTTTTCCTGTAAAGTCAAGTATCTGTTGCATGAAGTGAGATAATGTTCGGTTGTGTTGTGTACTCTGCAAAAACAGCACTTAAGGGAAGCTTCCAGACTAGCTCTGTGTAAATAAAAATCTAGATATGGAGTCTGACAACGTAGTCTAGTGATTTCAACTTCAAGTTGTCTTGTTTGACAGACTATTGAAACGTTGTCTGAGGTGCTGAAATTGTAGTGCGACTATTAATAATGAAGCTGAAAATTCTTCTCACATCATTTTTCTCTTTATTCTAGAATTGGTTGCCGGCAACACATGAGTAACCGGGCCATTCAAAGATGCCTTTGATAGGGAATCCAACCGCCATTTTATTCAGAAATAGGCCCTTATATCCTGGAAGCCAACCTAACTTAATCAAATTTATATGTAGATGAATTAAGGATTTGAATGCACTGAGAATGTGTGAGTCCAAATTTGCTGAGAGGGAGGAACACGTTGATAAAGAATCGGTGAAAATTACCGCAGAACTTGTTGATGCTTTAATTTGTGGAGTGCTAGAGTTATCGCTAAAAGTTCTGTCTGTTACAAAGATGGGCACAAAATCTGGAAGGCGATAAGAAAAAGACCAATCTTTCTTCACCTTGGGAAGTATCAGTTGCAATAACTGTCTTTATTGGCATATGTGCCAAGCAACAACTTAAAATCGAGTTTAAAAATTGATACGCATAAGTTTAGCATTTCTTGGAAATATGTCATTGTATTATTGTATATAGTTAATGTTATTACTCACTGAAGTCACATCACCAATTTGAACATTTAGTGGGTCAAGAAGACTTTGTATAGTTAAAATTGGAGACATACAAAATCTCAGTCAGTATGATCCAAAAAGTAAGTCCAAACCGGACATAAAAATAGTTCCTGAATGTCTTGCAGCGGATTCATACAGACTTAGATTGGCTGCACCGCTAACAATGTAAACCTTATAGCAAGTGAGGGTACCTGAGCTTCCGAATAGAAAACTCTGATTGCTACGAATTTAGGAAGACCTAAACATAGCCTCAACACAGGGGTGTAGCCAAAAATGTTTTTTTTTTGGGGGGGGGGGGGGGGGGAGCACCACCTTGATTTCGGGAGGGGCACCCCCTTAAAATGGCCTTTTTCCTCTTTACGCCATGGCGAAAAAAAAAATTCAGGGTGCCTGGTGTGCAACTTCCTGGCTACTCCCCTGCCTCAACCGGCTTGGTTTTTTTTTATCATTATGAGAGGATGAAGCGTACAAGCAGGCACCCTGGTATATAACATAGTACACGCAAACTCTACAATCGAACAAATATACATGCAATATATATTGATAGGAGCGTTTGTCCGCCCATACCCATCCAACTAGTTCGTTTCCTTAATAATCCAACCACGTGAATACCCTTTTCTGCGGTATACTGAATGAGATTTTTGCAAGACACAGATTGGTCAGTTATCCGTGTTCTCAGATTTGGGTGCACGTTAAAGAACCCCAGGTGGTCAAAATTTCCGGAGTCCTCCACTACGGCGTCTCTCATAATCATATGGTGGTTTTGGGACGTTAAACCCCACAAATCAATCAGATTGGTCAGTTATTACACCAAAATATTTCACATCATCTACTTCTGGAATATACTTGCCAGATGATAATAGACTGTTCTGTGAACAGGGTCATTTAAAGGGAATGACAGTAAATGGCATTTACTAACCTTGAAATACAAATGTATAATAATCAAGCCAACTTTTTAGGGCTGACAAGTAATATGGTATGTAGCTTGTGAATATCATCTGCTGAAAAAAAAAAAAAAAGCAATGCCATCAGCATACACATGTGTTCATATGTAATAGAGCTAATTAAGGATGTTAAATAACTCCGGGTAAACCACTGCTCCTTGCGGAACGCCTTTTGTTATCGCATACATAGAAGATGAGATGCCGCTTCGGAAACAGTAGAAGCAGGTGTTTTAGGCGGCTGCTTTTTTTTTCCTTTAAAGCATAATATTGTTGGTAATATGTACAGTGAAAATAACTACTTCTTGGAAATGCAGTGAAAGTAACGTTCATGCTTTACAAACACACGTGTCCTGTATACATGCTTCGCAATAAAGCGTGCATTGCCATCGGGCGTCAGAACATGCAAGTAATTGTTATAATGACTTCATGCACAGTTTAAAGCCGGCCACCTACAACACACGTTGCTGCACCTATTCCTTCAATAAGTCCACATAGTTGGTGCATAGCTTATAATTCGAAAAGAATTCACGCAAACATGGTTTAAAGCATGCTACACATAACACAAAGCGCAGCTGCAGCTTAAGCTATAGCTTATGCGCTGGCAAAGGCCTCCGATCGTTTACCGATCACTCTGTAGTAATCTGCGATTTAAACTTCTCGAGTAACGTCATACAATAATAAGTACGCGCGAAGTGATTGACAGGGGCAGGATATCGCGTTCAGCTCTTAAAGACAAATTACACCGGTTTTTTGTTTTGTTTTTTTTAATCAACGCTAATATCGCGCGCTTCGCACTGTGTTCGTGTTGAACGAGCTTGGTACGAACTAGTGTGCCTCGGAAGCTCAGGCTAGAGTTACTGTATATGGTACCTTTTAAAGCTAGCTTATAAAGTAACTCTATAGCTCAGGCTATCCTAACGTAGCACCATGAGAGGCAAATTTGTGTGATTTCAATAAATCATTTGTTAGTCTAAGATTATCCTGTCTTTTTTTACTCTCGAATCTCGTTACCAGCGCAGTTTAAGTTCTCAGAATAACATTTCACAACTACTTACATATGTCAAGCTGGGGGAAAAAAACAAACAAAAAAAAACGATGAGAGCCGTACGGGGAAGCCAACGGTCAACAGAGAGCACTGACTGCGTGTAAAAATTTCAAACCACGCGCCAGAAGACTATTATTACCATAACTTACTGCGGTTTGCTGCTAATAGATACAAGTTTAAACAAGCTAAATCATCTCGTAAATAAATATAACAGTAATTATAAATAAGGTAGAAAGGTAAAAGCTGCTTTTTTAAACATTGTCGCAAAAAACTACTTCAGGCATGGCACAAAGAGTCATCGCCTAGTTTTTTTTAAATTGCCATTTTGCTGTGACAAACAAGTTTTTATTTTTTTTCTCAGCGCTTCGTGTTTTTGTGGAAGTAAGAAAGCTCATTTTGAAATTGTGTTTGAAATTATATTTTATGAAATGGTTGAAGCGGAAGCTCTGAAGCAGAGAGCAGCGCCGTAGCGCTTCCGCTCATCTGTCTAGCGATTGTCCATGAAACGATCCACAGGTGATTTTTGTAAACACTGGACAGTCGCGGACTAGGCGGTGTGAACTTTGCATTACTGCATTAGCCTCTCGCTTCGACTGCACGATGCACCGCTAGTGTTGTCAGTTACATCGTTGTCCGTCACCTGACCGATGCGTTCAAACCTTCACCATGTGGATGAAACCGGAGGAGGTTCTTCTGGCGAACGCTCTATGGTAAGAGTGGCCGTTCGCTCTCAGCTGTTGGCTAGTGAGATGAGAAATAACTGGTCGATTAATCACTCGCCTCACCTGCTGCTAGCTTCGCTTCCGGGCGAATTGTCTCGTGTTTGTTTTCACTCATTTCGCCGCACCGTCCCTGCTGTTAACGCGCGGTGAACATGGCGCAATTGAAGAAGAGGTTTGTTTCAGTTTGGTTCGCGCCTGTTGTTCTGCGAAGGCCGCCCTCGCCGAACGCCCAGCGCTATTTATAAAATAACGCTAACGTGGTTAGCTCCGTGACATTCCTTGCGACATCCTTCAAATCGTGAACGGGAGGATTCGAAGTAAAACGAAACGCCGCTCGCAAAGCACAGAAAAAACACAACGTGGTGTTCGGAGTTGCCTTTCCCACCATGCACGCAATCCTATCGGTACTAACTCGCGTCCTGTGACTGCTGCTTTCTTCGATAGCGCGTGCTGCTGACTAGATAGATTGTATTGCTGCGCCCGTTATGGGGAGTCCCACAATCGCTCCCGTGACTCGTAGACCACTTATCAGGCGATAGCGTACATTGATCCGAAAACGGAAAGCGATTGAAATCAATCGCTTTCGGCGCTGTTCGATTGTTTCACAGTCTATGGCGGTCATGGAGCAACCGTTTTACGCAACATGCGCGTACTCGGGTTCGGAGACCTTCGCACAAGCCAGTCGCGTGTTTCGATTTTTCTTTTTTTTTTTCGAAATAGCTTCCAAACAGCCTTTTGTGTTCGCATCGACAGCTACCCGCTTTTCGCTACGTGGCGCCCCTCCGCGCAGCAGTCATCGAGAAATACGCGGATGCGCATTCTTTGAAGCGTCATTGGCGTTTTACCATCGGTAACATGTTTCTCAGTGGCATTGTGATAGGCTGATATTTGCGGGTCTTGTTTGCTCTAGCGCGCGACGCCGTTCGTTTGTTGACACGCTAGCGACCATTCGCCCTTGCGACCATTCGTTCGCGTTCAGCGTCCCTGCACAGCTTTGGTGCAGCTTCTTGAGATATTTGACATTCTGGTCAACACATCACGTTCCAATCGTAACCAGCTTTCGCCAGCGAGCAACGTGGACGCATAGCGTATGTGAGAACTGGCATTAAAGGTACGTTACAGGTATACCAGAAAGTACGCAAAAGTGATGTAGAAACGTCGTCGGCGTTCGTTGGTTTCTCAGTCTCGGACAAACACAAGATCACAGTAGCTGTATTACCTTCCTACCATTGACGTCTAGTTTAAAAGACGGGCTAGTCGTTCACCGTCCAACATAAACAAGTGCTTACAATTGCTTTGTCCATTAAATTTCTTTACTGTAATGTCGTGTTTTATTGTTCCACGTTAGACATGGAATTTTTGTCTATGAACATTTGCT